>NW_028270141.1:103634886-103975083 GCF_037043375.1 Chiloscyllium plagiosum
GAGTCGCAGATAGATAGGATAATGAAGAAGGCATTTGGTATGCTTTTCTTAATTGGTCAGAGCATTGAGTATAGGAGTTGGGAGGTCAGGTTCTGCTGTACAGGATATTGGTTAGGCCACTTTTGGAATATTGTATACAATTCTGGTCTTCCTCCTATAGAAAGGATGTTGTGAAGCTTGAAAGGATTCATAAAAGATTTACAACGATGTTGCCAGGGGTGGAGGATTTGAACTATAGGGAGAGGCTGAATAGACTGGGGCTGTTTTCCCTGGAGCGTTAACAGCTGAGAGGTGACCTTATCAAGGTTTATAAAATCATGAGGAGCATGGATAGGATAAATAGACAAGGTATTTTCCTGGGGTGAGGGAGTCCAGAACCAGAGAGCATAGGTTTAGGGTGAGAGGGGAAAGGTATAAAAGGGACCTAAGGGGCAACTTTTTCACACAGAGGGTGGTGAGTATATGGAAATGAGCTGCCAGAGGAAGTGGTGGAGGCTGGTACAATCAAAACATTTAAAAGGCATCTGGATGCATATATGAATAGGAAGGGTTGAGAGGGATATGGGCCAAGTGCTGGCAAATGGGACTAGATTAATTTAGGATATCTGTTCGGCATGGACAAGTTGGACTGAAGGATATGTTTCCATGTTGTACATCTCTATAACTCTAAATGTCAACAAGGTTGTGAACAGTGTGGTTCAGTCTCAATCAGCTCCTAGGGACACAAATGGAATTGATTGTTTGGGAACATTATCTAATTGGTGCAAACCTCTGGGGGTTCTGAATGTTGATTAAACAGCCTTAGTTTTTAGAAACAATAGAAGTGTTGAAAGGGATGGTGTTTGGGGTCGTGGTGACTGTCGTCAGCATAATCATGAAAACTGACCTTGTGTTTTCCGGTGGTATTGCTGAGGAGCAGCATGTAGGTGACAAACAAGAATGGGCTTAAGGATAGACCTTTCAGATCATAAGACCATAAGACATAGGAGCGGAAGTAAGGTCATTCGGCCCATCGAGTCCACTCCGCCATTCAATCATGGCTGATGGGCATTTCAACTCCACTTACCCGCATTCTCCCCGTAGCCCTTAATTCCTTGTGACATCAAGAATTTATCAATTTCTGCCTTGAAGACATTTAGCGTCCCAGCCTCCACTGCACTCTGTGGCAATGAATTCCACAGGCCCACCACTCTCTGGCTGAAGAAATGTCTCCGCATTTCTGTTCTGAATTTTACCCCCTCTAATTCTAAGGCTGTGTCCATGGGTCCTAGTCTCCTCGCCTAACTGAAACAATTTCCCAGCGTCCACCCTCTCCAAGCCATGTATTATCTTGTAAGTTTCTATTAGATCTCCCCTTAATCTTCTAAACTCCAATGAATATAATCCCAAGATCCTCAGCCGTTCCTCATATGTTAGACCAACCATTCCAGGGATCATCCGTGTGAATCTCCGCTGGACACGCTCCAGTGCCAGTATGTCCTTCCTGAGGTGTGGGGACCAAAACTAGACACAGTGCTCCAAATGGGGCCTAACCAGAGCTTTATAAAGTCTCAGTAGCTCAACAGTGCTTTTATATTCCAACCCAATGGAACAGAACAATTAACAGACAATGGAACAGAAATAGGGAAGTAACCTTTCGCAATTATTGGTTATGACTTGATACGTAGGAACAGAGCCAGATGAGTGCCAGGGGACAGTCTGTTGTGCTGTAAGGTGTGTTTCTGGTGCGCTAACTGGCTTTAACGTGATTGAAGTATTTAGACTATTATTTGTGGAATACAAACTTTCCTTACCTGCATTGGCTATAACACGATTCTGGCCCCATTAGTTTAAGTGGTGCACTTATTGTGTGATTTTCTTATAATGCAAGACCGCACAAGAACGGAACTATCGCGTTATATCAGAACCGACTGATGTCGAGAGGGGTTGGACAAGGAGAGTGTGATCAACCATATAAGGAGTAACAAACGAGTCAATGAGGAAATGTTTACCTCTGTGTAATCACTTTGTACATCCTTTGTGACATTAAAAGCCATTTTGGGACTAAGGCAGGGATGGTAGCCTGATTGGAGGATTTAGTGCTCTGAAAAGTTGGGAACAAATTTGGAAGGCGACATTATGACTCCTTTTGAAATAGTTCCACAAGAATTTCTATATCTGAATGTTATTTATCTAGGCACATAGACTTCAGTTTAAAACTGAGATTGCACCTCTGACAATATACTACTCATGGACTACTGGACTAAAAGATCTGCTCTGTTATGTCACAACAGTTAGTATGCAGAATGCCTTTAAGAGACTCGTGGTGTTATTAGCATATCATAGCATGTGAGCTGAGGATATAAACGTCTCAAACTTCAGCTTAGCTGGGGCCATTTGACACATAACACACTATTGGAATGCATACTACTGTTTGTAACTGAATAACTTAGTATTAGCTCAGACACTGAAATGCCTCTAACTCTAGTATATGTATATATCAGGAGCTGTAACCAATGTCTGTTGAGTCTTCCAGTACCATATTACCCATGTCTAGTTGTTACATTACAGGAGCTAACGTAAGTATTACTGCATCAGGTACAAATATCCAGCTGGAGACAAAGCCCACACCATGGTGGCAGATGATTATCTACCCAAATTTTGTGCAAAAACCGCAAGAGTGGAATTTGAACCCATGACCTTTCTACTTAAAAGGAGAAAATGGTTCTACTGAACTAATTTGACAGTTAATTAAATAAAAACAGGAAATGCTACAAAATACTCAGCTAGTCTGGCAGAATCTATAAGACTTAACATTTCAGGTCATGGCCATTTATTTCTGATTCCGGCATCTGCAGTGTTTTGCTTCTGACACTTAATGAAAATTTGCCCCTTTTATCAGCAAAGTGATATTTTCAGACGTACAGACTAGTGTTTCATGAAGTTATTGATGAATGAAGTTATATCCTAAAATGTACTTTATGCACTTTTTCCTGTTAAAGAAGTGTGAGTTTGATTACCTTGTTTATGAGAACTTTTGGCAGTTGTGAATTATTCAGTGTACCTCATAAATTGAATATTCTTAAAGACCAATAAAATTAACATTACATTCTGTTAAATTATTACAGAATTCTTGTGATGCAGAGATCAATTATGTAGCCAACATGGAAAGTTTTTCTGGGAATAATCAAATAAAAGCTTGCAGAATAGTGATATTGACAGGGTTTGAATGTATTGAGCCTGTAAGTTCTGTCAATCTATGAAATCTTTTGAATTGTTTATGGTTTAGGAAAATCTTCTTAGGAATATTTTGCGAAGGAAGGACTCTTTAAGATAAAATAAAATATCTTCAGTGGAGTTAGAACTTTACAGTTTTAATCATGAGGGACTGATCCATGATATCAATTTTAGACCAGCTTAAAAATGTACTTGATGAAATCATTAACTCATAATGTCCAATATCATTTGTCAAAACACAATCATATGCACAGTGAAAAGTTATGACATTTAAATTTAACAAAATGTTCATAAACTATTCAAAGCCAGGCAAATTATTTACCAATCGGATTTATTTGTAGGCTAAGACTTTCTTTTCTCACAATTTAGACCTGATTACTTACTTATACCTAGTATTTTCCAACAGTATTTAAAATTACATTTTTTAATTCAATTATTGAGATCTGGGCTCTGCTAGTTGGGCCAACATTTATTGCTGTTCCTTAGTTGCCCTTGAGAAGTTGGTGATGAGCTGCCTTGATGCACCACTGCAATCCACTTGGCGTAGGTACACCCACAGTGCTGTTAGGGAGAGAGTTCAAGGGTTTGAGCCTGGATAGTGTCATAAGATTAGATCTGAGTTGTTGCTACTTAGTAATACGCACCCATGTCAGGAAACATCAACAATTTTTATTAACTATAACTATCTACAAAAGATGGTAAGAAAGGACATCTCTGGAACAATCTAGTATTATGTCCCAATTCCATGTCATCAAGCTAATATTAAGAATGTAAGTATCGTTAACCTTTTACAAGCAAGATTCCAAGGGGACTTGACAAGGTAGATGTTGAAATATTTCCCACTAGTGGGAGAAACTCAAACTAGGGAATACAGTTACAGAATAAATGGACTTCCAATTGAAACTGAAATGCAAAGGAGTTTCTTCTCCCAGGGGGCATTGAATGTCTGGAATTCTCTGCCCTAGAGAGTTGTGGAGGTTAGATCACTGAAAGTATTCATAGAGATTGTGGATTTTCTGCCACATTAAAGATTTGAAGACAGCATTGCACCTTTGCTGTGTGATAGCTCACACACACGGCTGCTCCAGGATGCATGTTGATCCGAGTATCAACATGAATCTCAGCATTGACTGCAAGTTGCTGGCATGCACAGTCCTCAGAGGTCTGTGCAGAAGAAAAGAAACAGCGAGAATGCTGGTTGAGGGCTATGATGAGTTGGCATTAGAGAGGAGATGAGACCAGGACAGATCAGCCAAGATCTTATTGAAAACTGGGGCAACCATGAAGGGATGAGTGGCCTATTTTTGTTCCTATTTCTTATGTTATTTCCTCCATTTCTTCCAAAATTTGTTGTTCTCAGACATTGTTAACCTCATGAGTTATGTACTGTTCCATCCACCTTTCACCCCCAGTTTCCCCCCATCCCCAATAACCTCTTGTACCTGTACCATCAATCTACAACATTGTTCTTGGCTCCAATGGAGAATGTACAAGATATGTGTGATCCTCATCATTTCCTTGGAACGCAATCACATTGGTGGAGTGGCATCACATCTTCTCACAACATTAGGTTCCTGGGCTGTGAGACCTGCGATGAGCTGAATGTAACAGTAGTGAAAACGAATCAAGGAAAAGCTCATTCAACAGTGAATGCTTCATAACTCAAATGATCACAATTCCTTGAAATGGAGACAATGAAGTGATATTCACCCTCTTGCACCTTTCTACATTGCATTCTCATCCAAGGATGAATCTGAGAGATGAAAAGAAGAATGACAAGCATTCTGAAAATGAAAAATAAGAACTTCCCTACGATCCCATGGTAGAAATCTCCCTTTCTGTAAGGAGTAGTATCAGTTCTATACTTCCTTCAACATGTGGCAACTGTTTGCAGAAACAAAGATTTCTAGCTCTTCAGCAAGAAGGATTACATGATCATTAATGGCATAATAACTTCAGGACCACAATCTGTAGCATGTCCCTGCACAGTATTGTGGTGTGATAATTTGCTCAAATAGTCAACCTCAGCATTGGACATGCTTTTGACAATAATCTCATTAGTGATAGGAAGAATAGTTCATGTATGTACTTCATAGAGTTGCTGACAGGCTCAGTTGTGCTGCATGATTGCAAATAGTTGACTGTTTAGCATTCTCTTTAGGCAGTTAGATTCTCCACGCTCATGCCTCATTTTAATATGCCAAATTTCATTTACTGCTCAGTGTTAAGTTTACCAAAGATACTAATCAGTTCTAGAAACTCTGTTGGATGAACCTCTGCTTAATTACTGAAAGAAACCCCGTGTCTTTACCTGTCTTCTTGATAATGCCATTCAGTTGCAAACATCAGCTGACATTTCTGCAGATTAAAACCTCCAAATGTTCATCATTGGCCTGATCCAAATTGAAATTAATGATCTCCTTTTGTCCTGGATAGCTTTTTGCTGGCTGCTAGCTGTGGTTGTTGCATGTCTTCCCAGCTGAGTGGAATAAGTATGTAAATTCACCATTTCCTTACTTTGATCAACGAAAAAGTGAGGCTTCTCAAAAGTAGTAGGTGAGATTTTCCACTATAGTTAGAGTATGGCAAGATCAAGGAGCCTCTTCATCCAATGGATCATCTGCCATTCTGATAATATCATTCTCTTCTACTCATTTCTGAAAGAGCAAATTAAAATCTAGAACATTATCCTGTGGCAGACCGTCATCATCCTTGGTACATCCTATTCCTGTTCCTTCTAGCCTTTCATCAAAGAGAACTGAAATATCTGTAGTCTTCTGCAGAAATATCCTCCAGTGATCCTCGGGACATTGAAGACTCGGTTACAGGGAGTGAATCTGTAGTGACTGTAACAAAGTCCGGCAAGTGGACCTCATAGAATATGAGTTCTCTGGGGCAGTTAATCTGGTCTAGTCAGGGACCCCTGGCTGACAGATAAGAACAGGACTGTCAGACCATCCTGTTCACTCTAAGAGCTGGCTCTGAGGGAGCTGGATCAGTGTCAAGGACTCTCCTTGTGTAAATAAAGCTTAACTTGGTGATGGGATGCCAGCTTCTGTGGAGTTATTCCAGAGTCAACTTCAATTTCTGATGCAGCTGATGAATAAAGAAGATTCAGAATTACATGGGCATCTCTGTTTAATAAAGTACAATGCTGATTTGGAATGGCGTAATGAATGGTAGCCCATATCTGCCTCATGCTCTTTTTGGGATACCTCCTGCACCTTAAAATTTGATGAAAGACAGTTGGAGAAAATAAGGCTTAACCATGGTATTGAAACTGAAAGAATGGATATACCTGCCCCCCTGTGTCCAACATGTGAATACATTAATTAGGAACAAAAAAAGCCCATTTGGCCCCTCAAGCCTGCAGTGCCATTCAATAAGATCAAGGTTGAGCTGAAATTTCCACATAAGTGCTTCTCCCAATAACTCCCTTATTTACCAAGGAGCGAAATGCCTCTGCTATAAAACTTTTCATAGACTCTGTTTCCACCACCTTTTGAGGAGGCATGTGAAAGACCCACAACCCTTTGTGAGAAAAAAATTCTCCTCATCTCTGTCTTAAATGGACAGTTCTTATTTTTAAACAGTGAGCCCAGTTATAGAGCACAAGTCATAGAGCTATACTGCACGGAAACAAACCCTTTGGTTCAACTCGTCCATGCCGACCAGATATCCTAAATTAATCCAGTCCAATTTGCCAGCATTTGGCCCATATCCCTCTAAGCCCTTCCTATTCATGTATCCATCCAGATGCCTTTTAAATATTGTAATTGTACCAGCCTACACCACTTCCTCTGGCAGCTCATTCCATATACGCACCACCCTCTATGTGAAAAAGTTGCTCATAGATCTCTTTTAAATTTTGCCCCTCTCATCCTAAACCTATGCCCTCCAGTTCTGGACTCTCCCATCCTGGGGGAAAGTCCATGTCTTTTAATCCTTTCATGTCCCTCATGATTTTATAAACCTCTATAAGGTCATTCCTCAGTCTCCAATGCTCCAGAGAAAACAGCCTCTCCCAAACCCTGCAATCCTAGCAACATCCTTGTAAATCTTTTCTGAACCTTTCAAGTTTCACAACATCCTTCCTAGAGCAGGGAGACCAGAATTGTACACAATATTTCAAAAGTGACCTAACCAGTGTCCTGTACAGCAGCAATATGACCTCCCAACTACTATACTTAATGCTGTGACCAATAAAGGAAAGCATACCAAATCATACCAGTTCTAGATTCTCCCACAAGATAAAACAACCTTTCCACATCTACCCTATCAAGACCGCTCAGGATCTTATTTTTCAATCAATTTGCCTTATTATCCTAAACTCCAGCACATACAAGCCCCGCCTGTCCAAACTTTCATCATAAGACATCCCACCAATTCCAGGTACAAGTTCTGTATTTCTTCACCAATTGATTCCAACACATTTACCTTTAATGTTGAGAGCAGTACACCAATGCCCTGTGTGCCTGACGTATAACCTCCTTGCTTTTATATTCTGTTCCCCTTGCAATAAATGATAACATTTTATTGCCTTTTGGATTACTTGGTGTAGATGCTTACTAACCTCTTGCAATTCAGGCATGATCCCAGAGCCCTCTGTGTCTCGGAGCTTTGCAATTCTATGTATATTTTTATTCTTCCTGCCAAAATTGTCAATTTCACCTTTTCTCACATTATACACAATTGGTCAGATTGTTAACAACTCACTTAACTGATCTATGTCTCTTTGTAGCTTTCTAATGTCCTTTTTGCAATTTACTGGACTATTATCTGTGCGCTGTCCAGATTAAGATTAGTTTTCTTGCCATTAATAATGTTACCTGCTTACCAGAAATTGTGGTTCTGCCATTTTCCCAAGAAGAATAAATATTGATCCTTGGTATCATCTACTTCTTGAACAGTTGTAGAATGGAGTGATGTGGAACTTTACTGCCACAAAGCAGACAAGAAGCAGTGAAAGGAATGGTTCTTGTTTTCCACTGAATGTGTTTTCTTACTGGCGTGTTAGTCACTATCTGATTAACAAATTCTACCCAATCAGTCGTCCCCATGGATAGCAAGTCCATTTTGCATGTGGCATTCAGCCTGTCTGGCAAACTGCATGGTTTTTGCTCATGTAAAGTAATCTTGAGGCTATTAATACCATAGAGTTTCAATCAGAACCTGCACGGTGATGGCAATTATCAGTGAGGTACAGACTTGGTAGTTTCCCTGGCTCGTAATTGTGTCAGTTATACTTTGCTCAGTCTTGTTGGGGATATGCCTTAAACTAAAATAGGAGTCATATTGTCATATTGGTGGATTTCTTTTTGTATGCCCTGTCTGATGAAAATAGCCTGGATACGGCTGCTAATCCCATATCACCCGTACACTGACCTGATATTTTGTCTGGCTTTTGATCAAGGCCTGACACAGTGCAGTACCTTGTCAGATGTCACTGCCAATTGATCCATTTCATGATCTGGTTGGGTCCCTCCACCTATGATCCAGAGAGTCTTGAACAGGCAAGAATTTTTCTTCAGTCAAATGATTCTGCTAGGTGAGACACAGCAGCTGGCCTTTTTTTGTTTTCCAACCCTTTCACACTGTTGCACAGGATTCCTCTTTTTTGTAGCTTTCCTTCTTTGCATTCCAGTAACTGGGTTAGACTTGATGTCCTTTATCCATTGCTTCTCTTTAGACTTTTTCTCCTCTTCTGTGTTTGGATGGCTGAGCTGGCCTCATCGTTCACCTGCTGTACTCTACTGCACTTCAGGCACTCCATTTCCACTTGCTGCTGGTTCTGTGGGTCTGACCACCACTTCCTACCATGTAGTATGATCCGTTCTGGTTTCCTGATGGTGGTTAGTTCACATCTATATCAGTGAACATCAACCCTTATTAACAATACTATCTACAAAAGATGATAAGAAAAAACATCTCTGGACCCTACAGATTTGGTCCCCTTTCCATGTCATCCGATATCAATGTTAAATAGTTCTATACATACATGCTGATATTGTTAGGGTGAAAATATAGTTCATCCTTTACTTCACAAGAAAGTACCATGTTCACACTGTAGTACATATCAGAGAAATGTAACACAAAATACATATTAATAGATTTCTGCCACTCCTTCTCTTTGCATGTATGGTCTGGCCTAATCAATTCTTTTTGCCTTAAGCTTATTCTTTTTCAAGCAACTACCTGACTAACATTTATGGACTTGATTCAGTAGCAGTTTGTGGTGAAGACTTCTATATTCCTAACCACTTTTTGTTTAAAGAATTGTTTTAAGTCCTTTCTATATTTGTCTACCCCAAATTCAAAATCCTACTCCTATCATCTCACCAGCCTATGGATTCATTGTAACTACTTTAAATATTATACCCTTTCAGTAGCTATAAATACTTTCATTAGGTCAATCTTTAACATTCTCAACTCTAGCGAAGAAAGCTCTAAATTTTCAAATCTCCTTTTAATCCGAGAAATCTGCAAAACATTTTCTGCTCAACAGAAGGTTACCTCCTCCTCCTCCTCACTTCCAATGATGGACAAAGTTTAACCTGAGCAACAATCTATGCCAGCACTTTTTAAATCCATCTTAAACATGAGAAAGGAAAAACTACTTATAACTAATTGCTGTCAGGTCCAATTTTAATGTAGGTTGTTCTGCATTTGTCATTGCATGTTGTAGAATTAAGCTTTGGTGTATGACGATGCAGAATTCCGGCTGAAAAGTTTGGATGGAAGAAGGTTTTATCCACAGTTCCCAACAATGAGATTTCAAACACAGATGTGTTCTGGAAATTTGATGTAAATCCCAGCAGCAGGATCACAGAGAGAGCTGTTGTTAAGCTGCAGGTTTCCAACTCGCCAGGTCTCTACCTCTCACTCCAGGGAGGAAGGGAACTGAGCAGGTGCTTCTTCAGGGTGTATTGAACAGGGGAGTTTGTGGGTTCTTGCCAGTTTACCCTTAAGAATTCCATCAAACGTGGCTGTGTGTTCCAGCCCCACTGAAGATGCCAAAGGCCCAGAAGAGTGAAGGTAATCATTTCCAGAAGAAACAGTACATTTCAAGATGCATCCAATCACTTCCCCGTGTGGATATAAATTTGTTAATATTTTTATGTTCAGCTCAGTAATGACCATGGGCTCCTGCCAGATGGAATGGCCGTGATAGTTGATGAGGTGAATCGGCTTTTCCCAGGTAGTGTTCCTTCTCCTCCAAATTTGCCAGCATCATTCTTTTCATCAAAAATGGAAATAAACTTTACTTTCTTTGTCCTTATAAACAATGATTTCATCTCTAACCCACCCTTCTTCAGAAAGTCCTTGAATATGCTGTTACCATCTTTCAAAATTGTGCCCATCATTGCTGGATTGAATCCTTTCTGTCTTCCACAGTGATGAAAAGGACTCTTAACAAAGTCACCGATGGTGTAATCCTATGTAATTGTGGCAATGGTAAATGGTCTCACTCCTTTTTGATCCATTTGCAGCTTTTGACTCAGTTAGTCTTATACCCATCCACAGTTATCAAACTGGATGAGATTCCACTCACCTCCTTCCATTCATATCTACCCAACAATAGCCACAACGTCATTTCTTTTCCCAATTCCACAGCAATTCTTTTGGTGTCCTCAAAGCACCCAGCCATGGATCTTCATATATCTTATCTATGTGCTGCCTCTTGACAATATCATGTGAAAAGACACAGTCAGTTTGCCAACAATACCCAGCTCTGCCTCACCAACTCTCCCAAGCCTGTTACTTTTGCAAAATCTTCAAATTGCTTGTCTGACGTTCAGTCCTTAATCAGCAGAAAATTCCTCCAACTGAATTTTGTCACTAGCAGGACAGAACCACCTGAGATGGCAGCATAGTTTTATGCAGTTGGGAAGGAATTATCATAGGAGTACTCAGCATTGTACTCTCATGGTATCAGGTTAAGCAAACATGGGCAGGGAAACTTCCTGCTAATTACCACCAACAGCCATCCACCCAGTCCACACGTGTCCTCTGACACTCTCAGCTGCTGATTCAGTATGCCTACATGTTACTGGGGTGTTAAGTGCAAAGAATGTTCTCTGGGTGAGACTATTCAGTATGTATCACCAAGAATAGCTCAGTAGCACCAGTACTGACTGTATCCTAAACAACATACATTCAAGACCACATCTGTGGCAGGTGTGAGGGAGCTGACGAGAGGAGGAAAAAAGCTGATTTCAGAGATGAAATGAGAGTTCTCTTCCAGAATCTCAGTGTCTATTATTGAAAGGAATATCTGCTGATGCCTGAGACCCCTATAGATTGAACAAGTCTTCAGAGCTACTCATGCATAGACTTCCGATACCATGCATGTGATATGAAAACAGTGGCGTGTCGTCAAATTGTTTGTCTCAGCGAAGTGTGCCTTGATACTGAAAAGCTTGCAAACCACTTTTGGGGTGGAGGCTGCTAATTTATGTGTTTTTTTTTCGTTAATCAAATAGCTATAAATAATGTGTTATCAAGTATCTTTGTGCACATGAGTTTTGTTCAGAACAAGTGTTGCAGATTTTGATACAAAAGGTTTATTCAAGAACAGAATAGAGGTACAGATTTTATTGTGTCTTTAGTTATCAAATTACAGTTAGGGTTAAATATCGGGGTTGTTACTTATGAGTTTGTAGTTATGTTCAATGTCTTAACAAAAGTAATGAGAATTATAATGCAACCTCAGTATTTTGTGGTGAGTTGACACGTGCCTTTATTCATGATTTGGCAAAAAAAGTTATCTAACCAGCAGATTGATCTTCAAATGAAATTAATGTGAACTTCCTATTAAAATTCTTTCTAACGTAAAAATTGATAAAAGTTTAGATGCTGTACTGAAAGTGATTTATCAGGCAGAGTAAAAGTCTGATGCAATAATAATAAAAGCACCAGTACTGTCATCCACCAGAGAGTGCACTAAAAGAAAAGCATACAACCATACTTTTAAGGCCCTTGTGCCTATTCCAGCTCTTTACTTGACCAAGTCAAACAAATCCCACAATTCTGAGAGCTCCCCACACCATTGTAATTCACTCTGCTTAAAATATTTTTTTTCTTAAATGACACATCGGTGTCTATTTTAATGACCTCTATGTGGAAATTCCAGATAATGCATGACAATTGCCTCCGTAAAAGACATCTTCGAACCTCCCCTCCTCAGTCACATAATGTCATTTTAAATTGATTATTACATCTTCCTGACCAGAGGAAATTGTTCTTCAAGGCTGTACATAACTTTTAAAACCTCTATTCGGTTTCCTTTTCACAAATCCTTTGCTCCAGTGGAAATCCTCATAAAATGTCAAGCCTCTTCTCGTAACTTGACAGATCTAGTCTGTAGATGCTGCCTGTGGCTTCCATACAATTTCTATAGTCAAGCATCAAACTTGCATTTAATCAAACTAAGATCTCACAATTGCTTAATATAAGTTTGTCATCCCCTATTGTGATCTTGTAATTTGCGCCCAGATATTTCCATGGCTTCATCAAATCCCAAGAATTTGTATGTTTGTATAAAAGCGAAATATTGTGCATTCTGGAAGTCTGAAACAAACAGAAAGAAAGCTGGAGAAACTCCACAGGTCTGGCAGCATCTGTAGAGAGAGAAACTGTGTTAATGTTTCCAGTCCAGTTGACGTGACTGAAGACTCTGTTTCTCACTTTGCAGATGTTGCCAGACCTTGCTGAGTGCCTCCATTATTTCTATATTTGTTTGTATATTTGTACCCTGATGTTTGAATTTCCATGGGAATCTCCCACTCATCTGCTCTCATTTCAGTGGAAGAGCCACTTAAAGCCATCATGTTATTTACACTCCCCAATGCTTGGCTCTTCTATTGATGCAACAGAAAGAAATCTCACAGAAATTTAACACTCGTGATTCTCTTAGTTCCACCATATCCAATCCAGTGTTCCACCACGTTCTGTTCGACTGTTCCATGGGTATCAGCTGCCATTGTTTGTTTCCTTTTCTCAAAATGCATTATATGTACCAATTTCTTTATCCAATCCATGAACCTACACATGTCCTCTGCATTTTTTTTTTAAATGTACACTAGAGTTAGAGCAGGAACATTGTACCATTGATTCCCTGACATGTGCCTATATGGGGCATTGGAAGTGTGGAAATAGTCAATGTTTCCATTTTCATATCTGTGTCACATATTTTCCAGTAGAAAAGGAAGGTGTGACAGTTTGGAATTTTTTTTTCAAATTCGGTTTTGTATTTCATAACAAGGTATTCTTTCTTTTTTTTAATGTTCGATTAACATAACCGTTTGTCTTTCATTGCTGTTAAGATACTGACAGTAACCTCTGGTTGTTTTAGGTTTCTGTAGGTTCTGGTTTGACCTACATTGTTGGTCTTTTAATTGAAGGCTGCTTCAGTTGGAAGCCCTGCCCAGCCTGCTTTAGGCACAGACTTTTGGCTTCCTCACAGACCTTGACTGTGTTAAAGAAATCTCCGGTGGTGCATACTCCCAAAGTCCAGACAGTGAAACAAATTATGATATTGTTAAATGGTCACTGTTATTACAAATTACCAAATGAAGCTGTACTCCACTTTTATTGAAATAGTCTCTTACAAAAACAATATGACTTGTAGGCTGTTTCTAAGAGCTACCATGATGCACTTACAGAATTCCCTCAACTCAGGATTAGCAGGGTCTCTGTATACCCAACCTGACCTGAAATCCAACTCTCTCCATCAATCTATTCCTCCCCCTCTGTCAACTCTTACACATGTGTTATATGGTGTTCCAACTTAATACAGTAGATCCCTGCACCATAAAATTTTCAGTTGGGAAAGATACAAAAAGCGTCAATAGTCAGGTTTTATGTGGTTTCTGTGTTAATGAGGGAGCTGGAAATAACGTTAGCAGTATTGTTGAGTGTTACAATGAAACATTACTTTTGTTGTGTCACATTAGTGACATTTGCTCACATGATTTACGTTAATTTTGCTTATGGGGTTCAGCATTTGGAACAGTTTACCCTTTCTCCTTCATGTGTTTTTAATGATTTCTTCATTGACTATAATTTTGAACAAAAAAATTAAATAAGTCATTATTCATATATCTTATATATTCAGTTATTTGACACTGAGGACTATATTTGCTTAACCTCATCATATTTGGCTACTCGATACAGGAATGTTACTCTAATCTCTACTCATTTATATGTGGAGAACATTCATTGATTCAGCTGTGCTGAGGTCATTTTCATATGCAGTAAATTATTAGGTCCATATGAAAGATATACAGCTCTTAAGGTTTGAAGTCACACAGCAGCAGGCGTTTAGTTTGATTGAGAAATTAAAATGATTTGTTGATGGACCTTTTTGTTGGAGAACAGCCGTACACTGTTCCAAACCAATGCTGTTTTATTAGTCATGGCGGTGATGTTAGCACTCAACTTTTGCAAGCTTCTCATAACTATCCACCATCATTAATATTTTTAGTTTCTTTGCCCTCCCTCTCAAGGGGTTATTCATGGTACTCCAGTATATAAGATCCCATTAAATAACAACAGCAATGCAAATGAACAATGAAAATTCATCTTGACCTGGCAGGATGACTATTACATCCACATGACCACATAAATCATCTCCCGTTGTATAAAGTAATGCAGGTAGTTTACATTTTCTTTTTTTTTTTAAACATGGAGGGCAAAGAAAAGGAATCAATTGTAAGCTGTACAAAAAGAAATTCAAGATATTTTGAGACATTTCACTGCATTATAGAAGGTTATGTGAATGCAGGCTGATTAAAGTAGACTGGATGTTGCTTCTGTCAGATTCAGCCAATGAGCTAGAATCCATGTTTTCAGAGCATTGGAGAGTACAATATAGTTCTTAGCAATTCTGTTCTGACTGCATGTTGTGCAATTAACTATGCTATCAACTGCTTTAATGAAAATTTTAAACAAGTGTAGTACCACACACATCAAGTACATTATAAAATTGTTTTTTAGTAAAGTTGGGAATTAAATAATTATAATTTCATTTTGACCATATGCTTAAAAATGAATGTGAAGCAACTGGTGATTGTGATAAGTGAGTCAATGCTGCCACCTACTGATTTGAATATTGCTACATGACACAAACAATGAAAATCCAAATGTCCTAACAAATATTGCTTCATTTAACAATTTTGAATTTCTTAGTCATATTTGCTCTCATTTGAAATGGGGAAATTGACAAATGAATCACTTTAATTAACCAGTATTTTATCTATTATCAACAATAGAGATCATTGAAACTAAATTATCATTAAGGAAATAAGCTTACTGAACTGCTAGAGCAATTTCAACACCAGATTCAACAATGAAAGCAAAGCAAGTTTGATTAGTCAGTAACTATCATTGTGCAATTATAAATTCAGCATTTTTATACTTATTTTTGTTTCATCTTTCTTTAAAACTTTAACTTTAGATATCATTGACTGCAAAATTTCCCTCCATAGCAACAAACACCATTTCGTTGAGGGTGTCATTGCACACACATGGGAGCACCCACCAGAAATATTTAGAGTAGATGTATTGTGCCATCAGTCAGTCTGCAGTGTTGATTTAATGAAAGCACAGCCATTCTGGTTATCCTTGCATGATCAAGCAAATATCTGCAGCAGGATTCATAAACAATCTTGCTTTCCAGTGAATTAGCTACCCTGATCAGTAGCCATCAAACCCTAGAGTTGACCATATACCAATTCTAGCTATCCTCCAAAGTGCACAAAAAAGGTCAATATCTGAGTTGGTGGCTTTAAACGCGTAAGTGCCTGCTTTACCACTGTCTTCCTCCTCTTGATATTCCCGGCTGGGTGGCAGTTTTTGGATATCGAGAAGGAGACTGTCACAAGGGAGGACTTGTGATGAGGGATAAGGAGGAAGGAAGAGGTGCTTGCCTACAACATTTGCAACTTGACGATCGGAGGAGGGTCTGAGGTGGGAATGTGGTGGAGGAGGTAGAATTTGAAAAGGGATTTATGTACAAGGGAGCCATCAACTGCAATGAGCTCAGAAGTAGCCACTCCAATGATAACACCACTGCTGCTTCCATCAATGTATAAGTTTGGTCGAAGAACTGTACCCAACCAAATGAATGTTCCTGCCTCCAGCTATGTGCCACCAAGTTGTGCATTAGGGTCTTAAGTATTTTAATATATTCAGGTGATGTGGCTGTCATATTTGAATAAATGACAGCATGTACGAGCTGTGAGATGTTAGTATGAGACTTGCAGCAGTGCTAAGTGGTTGAAGTGAGATTGCAAATGTTGAATATAATTGTAATTGATAGACATTCTTGGCTTTAATTGTTGTGTGTGCCATGTCAAAATCACTCTTTGAGGAGCACAGAGCACCTGGCCAGCCTAATGCACCTCCCCTTTAAGAGCTGTGCGCTGGGTTTGAATAGCGCAAGCTTGCTTTACCTCTCATAGTTTGCACTTCCTGCTCTTACAGACAACCACTGAATGGCAGTTTAGCACCGGCTGCATAGTACAATCATTTAAATGGGCACGCAGCACAATGTTTGTGTGATACCTTTACTGCAAGCAGCACTCATGAATTCAGAACATAGAACATGGAACAGTACAGCACAATACAGGCCCTTTGGCCCACGATGTTATGCAAATCATTTATCTTAATCCAAGATGGACCTAACCTACATGCCCCTCAATTTACTGCCATCCATGTGCTTGTCCAACAGTCGCTTAAATGTCCCTAATGTCTCTGACTCTACGACCACCACTGGCAGTGCATTCCACGCACTCACCACTTTACACTTTGTGTAAAGAACTGAATTCTGACATCTCCCCTAAACCTTCCTCCAATCTCCTTAAAATTATGAACCCTCGTGACAGCCATTTCTACCCTGGGGAAAAGTCTCTGACTATCTACTGTATCTATGCCTCTCATTACCTTGTATGCCTCTATCAAGTCACCTCTCTTCCTTCTTCTCTCCAGTGTGAAAAGCCTGAGCTCACTCAAACTCTCTTCATAAGGCAAGCCCTCCAACGCAGGCAACGTCCTGGTAAATCTCCTCTGCTCCCTCCCTAAAGCATCCTTCCTGTAATGAGGTGACTAGAGCTGGACACAATATTTCAAATGTGGTCTAACCAGGGTTTTATAGAGCTGCAGCAAAACCTTGCGACTCTGAAACTCAATCCCTCTGTTAATGAAAGCCAAAACACCGTATGCCTTCTTAACAACCCTATCAACTTGGGTGGCAACTTTGAGGGATCTATGTACATGATCCCCAAGATGCCGCTGTTCCTCCACACTGTCACGAATCCTGTCTTTAACCCTGTATTCAGCATTCAAATTCGACCTTCCAAAATGAATCTCTTCACATTTATCCAGGTTGAACCCCATCTGCCACTCCTCAGCCAAGCTCTGCATCCTGTCACTGTCATGTTGTAGCCTGCAACAGCCCTTAACACTGTTTACAATACCGCCAACCTTTGTGTCATCGGCAAATTTACTAATCCACCCTTTCACTTCTTCATCCAGGTCACTTATATAAACTACAAGAGCAGAGGCCCAAGAATAGATCCCTGCAGTATAGCACTGATCACCAACCTCCAGGCTTTCCATCTACTATCACTCCCTGTCTTCTTTTGGCTATCCAAATCTGTATCCAGACAGCCAAATTTCCCTGTATCCCAAACCTCCCAATTTTCTAAATGAGCCTACCATGGGGAACCTTATCAAATGCCTTACTGAAATCCATGTACACAACATCCACTGCTTGACCTTCATCAACTTGTCTTGTCACATCCTCAATAAGGCTCCCCCTCACAAAGCCATGCTGACCCTCTTTAATCAAAGTTGAGAGTGTGGTGCTGGAAAAACACAGCAGGTCTGGCAGCATCTGAGGAGCAGGAGAATCGACATTTCGGGCTGAGCGATAACTGGGAGTGGGGGTGGGGTTGGGGGCAAGGTAGCTGGGAATGCGATAGGTAGATGAATGTGGGGGAGAAGGTGATGGGAGGAGGGTGGAGCGGATAGCTGGGAAAGATGATGGACAGGTCAAGAGGGCGGTGCCAAGTTGGAGGCTTGGGACTGGGATAAGGTGGGGGGAGGGGAAGTGAGGAAACTGGTGAAATCCACATTAATCCCATCTGGTTGCAGATGGAAGATGAGGCATTCTTCCTGTAGGCGCTGGGTGGTAAGGGTTTGGCAATGGAAGAGGCCCAGCACTTTCATGTCCCTGGCAGAGTGGGAGGGGAACACTTCAACTCCCCTCCACCTACTCCCATGCCTCATTCTTGATGAAGGGCTTACGCCTGAAATGTCAATTCTCCTGCTTCTCAGATGCTGCCTGACCTACTGTGTCTTTCTAGCACCACACTCTCGACTCTGGTCTTTAATCAAACAATGTTTTTCTATATAGTCATAAATCCTATCTCTCAGCATTTTTTCCAATACCTTGCTTACCACAGACGTAAGACTGACTGGTCTGTAATTCCCAGGGATTTCCCCATTCACTTTCTTGAACAGAGTAACAACATTCGCCTCCCTTGAATCAGCTGATACTATTCCCATGGAGAGTGAGGAACATCTTACTTGTATTTACTAAATATATCACATTACAAAAGTTCATCATTTAATCATTCTTGATCAAGCATTTTACACAAATGACTGTTCCACAGTCTCTTTGAAAACAAAGAGATTAAGATTTACTCAACATTAACTGCACTTAAAATTGTAATTTAATTTTTCAATAATGGAGAAGTCATTTTGCATTTTGGTAATTTCATTATCTTTTAACAGGAATGTGATCAAGTACATATAGATGATGTCTCCTCTGATGACAATGGACAGGATTTAAGGTAACAATTTTGTCCTACAACAAATTAATAAGGCAAGAGAAAGGATGTTAAAATGATAAACATATGTTGGTTGCTCTATTTGCAGTACCTACAGCTTTGCAACAGATGGTTTTCACGCAGCTGCCACCAGCGCAAACCTCTGCTTAGCAACTGGTGTGCGGGGAGGTGTTGATTGGATGAGAAAACTAGCCTTCCGTTATAGGCGTGTAAAAGAATTATATAACACCTACAAAAACAATATAGGAGGTGAGTCAGATTTTCTTTTCTATGATCAATTATGGGTTGCTCACGGCTCCTTGAACAGCAATTGAATGATCTGCTACTTTCTGAATGAACATCATTCACTCATCCAGTTTGGTGCCATTAAAAGGAAACTCTCACTCGTGGCCAACTTGTCAACCTGTCCCAAACCCTTGTCACTCAAAACATTCTACAGTCAAAATTCCACTATACTTAGCACACTGGCTAACAAACCTATGCAAAATTCAAATCTATGCTCTGTTAATGAAGATCTTTCTGTTTAGAACAAACTGCAGGAAGAACGTTTGTCTATCTAAGTGAAATTTAAAGGAATAGGGATAATTTATGGGATTTGTCAAAATTAGAGACAAAGTTCAGCAAAGAGTTATAGTGTTAAAAAGTAGCTGAAACCGTAAGGACACTTTGTTGAAGCTGATGGGGCAAAGCATTTTAAAAGGTAGCCAGCTCTTTTAGCATAATGGTTCATCTTCCCTTTCAATCATGTGATTTGAGATGAATAAGTCTTGCACTGATGAACATTTGACCACAAATAAGCTACGTTAAATAGTTGAAAGCAGCATTGTTCATTTTTCTAAATTAACAATAGATTGATGATAATAATAATAATAATGACTTACAAAATACTGAAAGAGATAGGCAGAGTAGATACAAATAAGATGTGTCCATGGTTGAAAAGTGTCAAACTGGTGCCATAATTTAAAAATAAGGGGAATGCCATTGCATCTGAGATGAGGAGAATGTGTTATATTCAGAGGGTTGTGAACATTTGGAATTTTCTACCACCGAGGGCTGTGGAAGCTCAGTTTTTGAGTATGTTTAATACAGCGATTAAAATATTCCTGATTACCAATAACATACAGGGTTAAGGGATGGAGGGGATAAAAAATCGTTGAAATATTCAATCAGCCATGATTATATTAAATGGCAGGGCTGAATGGGTTACTCCTGTTCCTGTGATTGGTGAATGACGAGCACAGCCTCTTGCTACATGGCTCAAACTATAGGCAACTTTATTTTCAGTTCTTCACTTACTTACACAGCACTCGTCCTAAAAAGAGTTGAAGCAAGTTGTAGGACTTGTGTTGGGAGAGGGGATAATGAGGACACTTTTGTACTCCACTTAAATCATTTCCTTGTATGGCAGGAATATCACTCATTCAGGTTGGGAGTTGCAGATTCTACATTTTGGATTCTTTTCCACTGAAAGAGAGGGGAAGGGTATTTTGGTGCTAACGATGACAAGGGGAAACAATAAAAGCAACAAATGCTCCCCTTTCATATCATTTTCACCATTCATGCTGCACTGCATTGCTATGATATAATTCACATCAAATATGGAACCAACTGCACAAAATATTTATCCAGGTTTCTGGCATACTCCACAATTGTTATGGACATTTGAGGAATTGAATGTTCCAAAGGTATAGTTGGCTTGAGGCAGAGATTTTACAGAGGTGAGCTAACTCTACCCCAATACCCCCAATTATATTATCACCCTCTTAATGTGATCATTCACCATTCACACAATGTAGCATCAGTAACTCATCGGAATTATAAACAAAAGCAGAAAATGATCATTGTTTTTGAAAAATGACTTTAAATTTCTACTACATTATAGAATAGAGTATTCTAAAAAAGTTTTAGCTGAACTTTAGGTCCCTTAAACTGGTCAAATTAACCCAGGTATCAAGCTTCCAAGTTCATTAGAAAATGAAAGGAGAGAAAATCATTGTTACCATGTGGATGATTTTCACATATGTTCTCCTAGATCTCATTGCTGGTGCTGACCTGGAAAATAAAGACTCTCAGAGTATTAAACAAATATGCCGTGGCTTGTAACTGCCCCTATGTCTCTGCTGTTGAGATGTCCCACACTTATCTGTGTTGTCATGATTTGAAGATGCCGGTGTTGGACTAGGGTGTACAAAGTTAAAAATCACACAACACCAGGTTATAGTCCAACAGGTTTAATTGGAAGCACACTAGCTTTCGGAGCGACACTCCTTCATCAGGTGATAGTGGAAGGCTCGATCGTAACACAGAATTTATAGCAAAAATTTACAGTGTGATGTAATTTCAGTTACATCACACTGTAAATTTTTGCTATAAATTCTGTGTTACGATCGAGCCCTCCACTATCACCTGATTAAGGAGCGTCGCTCCGAAAGCTAGTGTGCTTCCAATTAAACCTGTTGGACTATAACATGAGTGTTGTGTGATTTTTAACTTTATCTGTCTTGTGTAATTCTCACATATACTGTCTGTAACTAGCCTGTGACATCTGTCACCCAAATACACCCAGATCAAACTTTCTGCTGTCCTCGACTTTTCCTTCTAGAAGAGATCTCACTCTATTTCTAAGTGTATTTTCTTGCATTTTATTTTAGGGCTTCTTGGTCCAGCAAAAAGAGATGCTTGGCTTCAGTTAAGGGCTGAGGTTGAGGCTCTGACAGACTCGTGGCTGTCAAATGCACTTAAGTCATTGTCAATCATCAGCTCCAGGTAAGATTTACTGTTTAATAACTCATCAGCAATACTGTTTAAATCAGGACAATCTGACACAAAGGTTTATTAAAGTGTAACTGTCACTCATTCCTGAAGCTTCAAGAACACAGTCACATCATTGCTTCGTGTTCAGGGCAAAATAATGATTTACACTGTCAATCATCGTTTTACCCAAGAAAATGAGTAACAGCATTCTCACATTTTCAACATGTTCCAATAAATTACGTGTGAATTGCATTGAGGTCATTAATTGCCTGGATGAAGATCAAGAGGGAGACTAATGAGAGAAGCAATGTACTAGTGTTATTATTGTTAGACTGTTAGTCCAGAGACCCAGGTCATGTTCTGGGGTCTTGGGTTCCAATTCCACCAATGGCAGATGGTGGAATTTAAATTCAATTAAAAATCCGGAATTAAGAGTCGAGTGATGATCATGAAGCCATTGTCAATTGTTGGGAAAACCCACCTGGTTCACTCATGTCCAGGAATCTGCCATCCTTACCTAGTCTACATTTGACTCCAGACCCACAGCAATGTGGTTAACTCTTAACTGCCCTCTGGCCATTAGGGATGGGCAATAAATGCTGGCCTAGCCAGTGATGCTGTCATTCCCATTAATGAATATAAATTTAAAAGTAGGTTTAATATAAAAACATAATTTATATATTTTTAACTTTTTTTTTATTTTTACTTTATTTTATATTTATATATACATATATTTAATATTTTATGATTTTAATTTTAAAAATTCCCATATGATAGGATATTGGAGGCAATAGTTACATAACTATAATGCAAGCAGATCAGGCAAGGAAGATTGCTAGCCATAATCAACTAAGGTCAAACATGAAAGATCATACATCCATACTAACGGAGGAAAAAGAATCCTAGAAAATAACATGTATGTAACAAAGATGGTCCACGTTTCCTTTCAGTTAAATTAATAGTCAGCCAAACAGACTGTGCCTCTGTTATGGGATGCAATCCTCCTGATCATCCCTGGGTAGATTTTCATCGTTATTTCTTGGATATAATTGTCTTTGAGAAGCTAGTGGTAGAACATAGAACAGTACAGCACAGAACAGGCCCTTCAGCCCACGATGTTGTGCCAACCACTGATCCTCATGTATGCACCCTCAAAGTTCTGTGACCATATGCAAGTCCAGTAGTCTCTTAAATGTCCCCAATGACCTTGCTTCCACAACTGCTGCTGGCAACGCATTCCATGCTCTCACAACTCTCTGTGTAAAGAACCCGCCTCTGACATCCCCTCTATACTTGCCTCCAACCAGCTTAAAACTATGACCCCTCATGTCAGTCATTTCTGCCCTGGGAAATAGTCTCTGGCTATCGACTCTATCTATGCCTCTCATTATCTTGTATACCCAATTAGGTCCCGTCTCCTCCTCCTTTTCTCCAATGAAGAAAGTCCGAGCTCAGTCAACCTCTCTTCATAAGATAAGCCCTCCAGTCCAGGCAGCATCCTGGTAAACCTCCTCTGAACCCTCTCCAAAGCATCCACATCTTTCTTATAATAGGGCGACCAGAACTGGACGCAGTATTCCAAGTGCGGTCTAACCAAAGTTTTACCCAGTGTCATTAGGATTTAGAGATGCCGGTGTTGGACTGGGGTGTACAAAGTTAAAAATCACACAACACCAGGTTATAGTCCAACAGGTTTAATTGGAAGCACACTAGCTTTCGGAGTGTCGCTACCACCTGAAGCGTCGTCCCACTACCAGCTGATGAAGGAGCGTCGCTCCGAAAGCTAGTGTGCTTCCAATTAAACCTGTTGGACTATAACCTGTTGTTGTGTGATTTTTAACTTAGTGTCGTTAGGGACAGTGTTGTTCTAAATTAGGATGTTATGTGATTTGGAAGGGAATCTTGCAGCTGATGGGGTTGCCATACATCTGCTGACTACATTCTTGAGTGGTGGGTTTGGAAGGTGCTATCAAAGGATCCTTAGTGAGTTGCTACATTGGTGAGATGTTACACACTGCTGCCGTTCATTGTAGTTATGCAACAAAACACACTAGCTATTCTGCAAAATGAATGGCCTGTTCATTTGTTTCTTGAGGGTGTGGTTGGCTGAGGAAGGAATGTGTTTCAGGTATCAGGAGCACATTCTATTCTTCTGAGAGAATACCGTAGGACCTTAAACAATTTATAATTTTTTTAATGGGATGTGGGTGCCACTAGATAGGCAAGTGATTATTGTCCATTGCTACTGCACTGGAGATGGTAATGGTGAGCTGCCTTCATGAACCATTGCAGAGAAAACAGATAGAATGTCTATTCAACATCACATACAAAAGACAGCACCTCTAATAATGCAGCACTCCTCCAGTATTTGACTGGAGTGTCACTTCATATTGTAAGCTCAAAGCCATAACCTCCTGATGCAGAGTAATGAATGCTTCCATTTGGCAAACCAGCTCTGTTATGATTTTGGTAAGATATTGTTATGTTTGTAACATCTTTAATTCTATTCCGTTGAGCCAACACAACTAAAAGTCCAGTCCTGACTGAAGTTCACATACTAAGTGGTGAAGTTTTAATGCAAATTGATCACATGAAACTGAAATAATTCTGTTTCTCACTATGGATTTCCAATTAGTGGAAGACCAAGCTATTTTCTTTTACACCTTGGAAATTATATTACTGATTTTCCATCCATAATGTATGCAGCTCTGTCATGAGTCAATCAGATTTGAAACACTTGAAGCCCACTGACAGAGAGCAGATACTTGACAGAAGTATGAATCAGGTGGTGCAAGAACTGCAACTTGCATGAGATCTTTTCTCTACAAATTGGTATTTACAGGTCAATGGAAAAGGCTTGAAGTTAACTACATTTAGACCAGAATACACCTGCATCACAAGAATAACTTTAAAAAATACCATGGTCCTACAAATAATAAATTAAAATAGTAGCAGATTTATCTGTTATTTTTGGTGGCCTTGGTTGAGGGAGAAATGTTTGCTCAGAAGCTGAGAAATCTGCCATGTTACCTCAAAAAGTACTGTAGATATTTTACATCAACCCAAACAACTAAAGGCAGATTGCAGATACAAATGGGTCGAGTGGCTGCCTCCCACCCTGTAACGATGATGTAATTCTGAGTCTAAGTCTAAAGTTTCATTCAAATAATGATTGCTTCAACAATACAGCATTTCGTTAGA
Organism: Chiloscyllium plagiosum; assembly: GCF_037043375.1. Classification (NCBI taxonomy): domain Eukaryota; kingdom Metazoa; phylum Chordata; class Chondrichthyes; order Orectolobiformes; family Hemiscylliidae; genus Chiloscyllium; species Chiloscyllium plagiosum. The sequence continues at coordinate 103,659,912 of NW_028270141.1, forward strand.
ACTGCATTGAAGTGTAACAACGTATTGTGTGCTCAACTGAGACCTGAACCTAAAAGCAACTCTGCCAAGTGAGACAAACTGACAGTTAATATCATCAACAATTAATACTCTTTCATGTGACAAGGAAGATTACTCATTTTGTTTTTGTCTCTTTGTGTGTTGCAGGAGTAACTGTGTTAATGTTTTGGTAACTACGACGCAACTTGTGCCAGCACTTGCCAAAGTCCTATTGTATAGCTTAGGTGGTGTTTTCCCTATTGAAAATATATACAGTGCAACCAAAATAGGTAAGGATCTATCAGAGTATCTTGTAATATTATAATCACTGAACTATATTTGAGATTAAGGCATGTAATTGAACATAATGATATATTTTGGTTACCACAACCGACATTTATTTGGTCAGTATCTAGACATGAATACCCTATCCATAGAGCAATTAATAATTTAGTAAAGACTTCTTAATATTGTGTTTAGTTTAATTTTATTCTAAATGCGTCAGAATGGTTATGTCAACTATAAGTAGCTCTCTGTAAATCGATGAGCGCATTCCTCCAATGAAAGTTCAGGGGAATGGGTGGTAGTGAACTCCATTAAAGTAGAGGGGTGTTATCTTCCTTAAACAGAATAACCAATTCCCAAGAAACATTGGAGGCATCGTGGGAACCCATGAGAAGGCAGAGTAGGACAGGCAGCAAATATGCCATTAACCAATCACCTTTTGATTGCCAGTACCACACTATCCCTTTATCCAAAATAATTATTGCTGCCATGATGTTCACCACTAAGCTGCCATACTCTTTCCAAGCATGGGCCCTCAAGTTCATTCAGGAACTCAGGCCACCCAGTGCATAAGACACTGCACTAAAGAAATCCTGATAGAATTCATTGTTCAGTGAACAATGCACAAGGACATGCATGAAACAGCATCAGGCTTACCTAATAATCAGGTGTTAACCTGGTGAAGCTGCAACCCAGGACTACTCACATGCCAAACAGCAGAAGCAGCATTCAAAAGATAGAGGTAGATGGACAAGTAAGTGATCCCACAATCAACAGATCAGATCTCAGTTCTGCTGTCCTGCCACATCCAGTCATGAATGATGTTTAATGGTTAAAATTCTAAATGGAAGTGGAGGCTCCACAAATATCCCCATCCTCACTGATGGGGCAGTCCAGCACATAAGAAACATTTACCACCAGCGCCAGCCAGAACTGCTAAATCAATAATCCATTTTTACATCCTCTAGAAGTCCCAGGCATCCCAGATGCTACTCTTTAACCAATTTGATTTAGTCCATCTGCTATTGAAAAATAGCTGGAGGCTGTGGATGCTGCAAAGACAATGAGCCCTGAAAACATTCCAGCAATAAATTGAAGACTTGTGCTCCAGAGCCAACCATACCCCTTGCCAATCCATTTCAGCTACAGTAACTGACATCTATCCAGCTATGTGAAATAGTTTCTAGGTATGTTGTGTCCACAAATCCACCTAATCAAATAATCAACCTACTCTTGACCATTGATGAAGTGACAGGATGTGTCATCAGCAGTGCCATCAAACAGTGCTTACTCAATGATACTTATTCAATGATTCTCAGCTTGGGTTCCGTTTGAAGCAGTCAGCGTCTGGTCTCATTGCAACTTTAATCTAAACAGCTGAGCTCCAGGGTTGAGCTGAGAGTGTCTGCACTTGACAACACTTGACTGAGTCTGATATGAAGGATGCCATAGAAAATCTAGAATCAGGGGAAAGACATTTAGAGTCAAACTTGGTACTAAGGAAGATAGTTGTTGGAGGTCAGTCATCTCAGCTCCAGGACATCGCCCCTGCAGGAATTCCTCAGGATAGTGTCCTAGGCCTATCTTCTGCTGCTCCCTGAATAACCTGTCCCCTATCATAAGGTCAAGAATGGTGAATTAGAGGTTTCCATTGACAAGAAACTAGCTGGACCAGCTATAAAAATACTGTGGATCTAAGACCTATTCAGATGCTCGGGATTCTGTGGCAAGTAACTCACCTCTTGATTCCTTAAAGCCTGCCCAGAAGGCACAAAATGAGATGGAATACATTCCAGTTGCCCGGACATGACCAGCACCAACAATTTCAGCAAGTTCAGACATCATTCAGAACAAAGCAATCAGCTTGATTGGCACCCCATCCACCACCTCTAACATTTACTCTTTACATCACAGTGACAGCAGTGTATGCTACCTATAAAATGCACTGCAGCAATTCACTGAGGGTCCTTCCAAACCTGTAACCTCCACCACCTGGAAGGACATACTACCATTATACCCTTCCGAGCCACACCAACTTGTCTTGGAGCTATATTGCCATTCCTTCACTATCACTCGGTCAAAATCCTCAAACAGGACTGCAGTGGTTCAAGAAAGTAGCACGAACCATCTCCTCAAGAGAAACTAGGGATCGGCAATAAATGCTAGTCACGTCCTTGAAAAAATAAGCTTTTTTTTTCAGATATTAGGTTAGATTCACTACAGTATGGAAACACTCCCTTCAGCCCAACAAGTCCACACCAACCCTCCAAAGTGTAACCCACCCATATCCATTCCCCATATTTATCCCTGACTAATGCACCTAACACTATGGGCAATTTAGCTTGGCCAATTCACCTGACCTCACGTTTTTGGACTGTGGGAGGAAACCTGAGAACCCAAAGGAACCCCACGCAGACACAGGGAGAATGTGCAAACTCCACACATACAGTCACCCAAGATGGGAATTGAACCTGAGTCCCTGACGCTATGAGGCAGCAGTGCTAACCACTGAGCCACCGTGTTGCCCTTATTGACTGTATTTGAAAATTGTTATTTATTAAAATTACTTGAATGGGGCTCGTTTTAAAGCAGAAATAATTATGCCCAGTTGCATTATTTACAGTTAGTATTTTGTTAAAGAAGGGCTGTTTGCCACTAATTAGTATTCATTTCAAACCCACTGACTCCTACAGCTATCTCAACTTTCTCACACCCTGCTTCCTATAAAGACTCCATTTCATGCTCCCAGTTACCCCTTTAATGTTGCAACTATTCCAATTATACTACCATCCTATCTGATTCATTTCCCACATACCCGCCCTCATCCCTTCTCCTCTTTCCCAGAGTTAAGGATAATTCCACTTGTTCCCACCACCAACCTTCATATTAAAAGGATCATCCTCCACCATTTCTGCCACCTCCAGCAAGATACCATCACTAAACACATCTTCTCCTCCCGTCTAAACATTCCACAGGGACCATTCCCTCCATGATACCCTGAGCCACTCTTGGAGTTATAGAGTCATACAGATGTACAACATGGAAACAGATCCTTCGGTCCAACCTGTCCATGCCAATCAGATATCCCAACCCAATCTAGTCCCACCTGCCAGCACCAGGCCCATATCCCTCCAAACCCTTCTTATTCATATACCCATCCAAATGCCTTTTAAATGTTGCAATTGTGCCAGCCTTCACCACTTCCTCTGGCAGCTCATTCCATACACATACCACCCTCTGTGTGAAAAAGTTGCCCCTTAAGTCTCTTTTATCTCTTTCCCCTCTCACCTTAAACCTATGCTCTGTAGTTCTGGACTCCCTGACCCCAGGGAAAAGACTTTGTCTATTTATCCTATCCATGCCCCTCATAATTTTGTAAACCTCTATAAGGTCACCCCTCAGCCTCCAATGCTCCAGGGAAAACAGCCACAGCCTGTTCAGCCTCTCCTTATAGCTCAAATCCTCCAACCCTGGCAGCATCCTTGTAAATCTTTTCTGAACCCTTTCAAGTTTCACAACATCTTTCCAATAGGAAGGAGACCAGAATTGCAAGCAATATTCCAACAGTGGCCTAGCAATGACCTGTACAGTCGCAACATGACCTCCCAACTCCTGTACCCAATACTCTGACCAATAAAGGAAAGCATACCAAACGCCTTCTTCACTATCCTATCTACCTGCCACTCCACTTTCAAGGAGCTATGAACCTGAACTCCAAGGTCTTTTTGTTCAGCAACACTCCCTAGGACTTTACCATTAAGTGTACACGTCCTGCTAAGATTTGCTTTCCCAAAATGCAGCACTTCGTACTTATCTGAATTAAACTCCATCTGCCACTTCTCAGCCCATTGGCCCATCTGACCAAGATCCTGTTGTAATCTGAGGTAACCTTCTTCGCTGTCCACTACACCTCCAATTTTGGTGTCATCTGCAAACTTACTAACTATACCTCTTATGCTCGCACCCAAATCATTTATATAAATGACAAAAAGTAGAGGACCCAGCACCGATCCTTGTGGCACTCCACTGGTCACAGTCCTCCAGTCTGAAAAACAACCCTCCACCACCACCCTTTGTCTTCTATTTTTGAGCCAGTTCTGTATCCAAATGGCTAGTTCTCCCTGTATTCTTTTGCCCCAGATCCTCATCCCCCTCCCAGAGCACCTTCCCATGAAATTATAAGAGGTATAACACTTGCCCATTATATTCTCCCTCCTCAATGTGCAAGGATCCAAACATTCTTTCAGATGAAGCTGTGATTTACTTGTACTCTTTTCAGTCTCTTTATAAATGTAGGTTGGTGAAAACGTTGCAGAACACATCGCTCAGTCCGCAAATATAGCCCTTACATTCGGTGCAGACCATGTCACTATACCATTTTGCTCTCATTCTCATTCTCACATTTCTGTCCAAGTCAGTGTTCCAATGAAGCCCAGTACAAACTGGAGGACCAGCCTGCTATTTTTCATTTAGATCCTTTACAACCTTGTTGACTCAACATTAATTCAACAACTTCAGACCATGATATATACTGCAGCCACCACCACCACCACTAACTCCGCCATCCCCATCCCCATCCCCAACTAGTGTCTGTTTAGCTGTTCATGATAAGCCAACCCTAAACCAGCAATCGAACAAGTGAATCTTTTTTGAATTGCTTCCAATGTCATTATATCCTTTTTTAAATACAGGGACCAAAACTGTACACAGTTTTCCAGGTGTAGCCTCACCATTACTCTGTACAGTTGTCACAAAACGTCTCTGTTTCTGAGCTTCAAACACCCAAGCAATAATTTCTTACAGCACCTGCAGACTAACATTTTGTGTTTTATGCAAAAGGACACCTAGATCCCCCCCCATGCTGTGTAATTTTTTGGATTCTTTCTCCATTTAAACAGCAGTCTCCTATTTAATTCTTCCTACCAAAGTGCATAACCCCATAATTTTACTGCATTAAACTCCATCAACTCAGGGGTTTTTTTTTGTCCATCGCTCAACCTATCCATATCCTCTTGCAGATTCCTTAGGTCATTATCAGAACATTTTCACACCTATTTTTATATCATCTGCAAATTTAGAATCATTACACTCTGCCACCTCCAAGTTATAAGGTAGATATTAAATAATTTAGGTCTTAGGACAAATTTTTGTGGCCCTCTACTATTTACAAGTTTACAACATGAAAAAGACACAGTAGTCAGAACTATTTGTCATCCATGTGTTAAACAATCCTCAGTCCATACTAATGCATAACCCCCAATACTGTGAGTTCATATCCCTGTGTGTAAACGTATATGTGACACTTCATCGAACACCTTCTGAAAATCCAAATACACTTCATCTACCAGTTCCACTTTATCAAATCGTAATAAATTTATCAGATGTGATTTTCCTTTTACAAAACCATGTTAACTCTGTTCGATTGTGTTCAGCTATTTTAAAAATTCATTCATGGGATGAATGCATTGCTGACTGGGCCATCATTTATTGCCCATCCCTAATTGTCCTTGAGAAGGTGATTATGAGCTGCTTCTTGAACAATGTATTCCATTTCTAAATATCCTGATATTTCTTCCTTAGCACTGATCTTTAGCATTTTCCCAGCGATTGATATTAAGCTAACTGTTCATCCACTAACGTTCCCTTTAGTTTATTTTCCCAGTCTGTTTTAGATAACTCTTTCTTCTTGGCTCTGTAATTGCTCTTATTTACATAGAGCTCACTGGTGTGAGACCCGAGTTGCTCTCACCGAAACTGTATGTGAATTTCTACTATGTTTCAAACACTAAGGTAAAGGTATAGTCACCACAGTCTTACCAGATCACAGAGCTGCTTACTCATTAGAGAGAGATGACTGGTGGTAGTTTGACCTGATAGTCACCATGCCTCAGGTACGGGGAGAAGTTGAGAAGGAGAGTTCCTCAAGGTAACCTCACCTCATAAAGGAATTGAACCCAAACTGTTGATATTACTTTGCATCACAAACCAGCTGTCCAACCAACTGAGCTAAGCATAATACTATAACTGTGTGAGAAATTGATGTAAAATTGTTCGGTTGTTACTCCAGTGGAACTTACTGAGTTTGCAGGATCCTTGCATATTAAACATTAGTATTATGCATTTTAAAATTGTTTTTAAAGATTAATAAGACAATATTAAAAGAAGTTAAACTCTATCAAGTCTGCAAAGTGAAACAAGTCAGGGGAGAAATTGAACCTTGTGGCACCATTTAATGGATAAGAAATATGAACTCCAGTGCAACAAAGTCCAATCTTGGAGGCCAATATTCTTTCCACAAAAGCACCTAAAGAAACCTATGTACTGACCTCCCAAAAAAAGTGCTCAAAAAGTAAACATGGAATTTAAAGCAAGACTATTGTGGAAACCAAATTCAACCTTAAGAAATTCTTCCAATACAGAAACATCGAGAGGTTACTACTGATATTCCATGAAAATGCTACCAAGTGAAACTACGGATAATGTTTGCCTAAATTAGAGGGAGAGGTATCTGTTATAAGAATCACTACTTGCATTCAAAAAATTCAAGAGTCTTCACCCACCACTTCCTGAGACCTGTTATCATATTTCTACCAGTGGCCCTGGCATGCTGTAGTGTATTGGGTATTATAAGGTGAATTGAAATGAAAATTGGCTGGTGTAAAATGGGATGTTGACTCACTATTGCCCAAAATGCACTATGATCAAAAGCTAATTTCATCTCTGGTATGTCAATGCCAGCTGAAAACAGGAACCAACTGTCACGCAGCTCCCTACCAGCATTTACTGTCTCTCCATAAAGGAGAATAACCATTTAGACAAAAAAAACCTCCATTGACAGCATTTGTGCACCAGCATGATTCGGTTCCTGTAGATAGAAGGAGAAAAAGTAAATAGGAAAATTTGGAACATTGAGAACCCCAGCTTTTAAAACTGTCAGCCTACACGCAGTTAACAATTGGATCGAAGATCCTTAATGGGGAAAAGATATGTCTTCAGACAATCTGTTGATCTATTCGGGAAGTGATAAAATAGAGACAGGTGACAGACTGAGTTACACCGTTACTTTTGGTTTGAGGAAGATGAAACCTAAAACAGCTGTCTGTATTCAAATGAATAGAGGATATCATAACCTATCATTCTTAATTTTTTGCCCAAAGGTAATTTGAATATGTTCCCAAAAGGCAGATTTTAATGATATGCAGTATAGTAAAACAAATTGAAAGGCTGAGCCATGCATTGTTTTTCAGGCAAAGAAAGCTGTTTTCAGCGTATAGTGTCCAAATTTGGCACTAAAGTTACTTATGTTGTCATTGGAGATGCCCGAGATGAAGAGCATGCCGCTACTCAGGTAAATTCTCCCTGAACTCTTCCTCATTTATCTTCCAGGCAAAGAAAGTTGCTTTGAACGAATTATGCAAAGGTTTGGCAGAAAAGTAGTATATGTTGTTATTGGGGATGGTGTAGAAGAAGAACAGGCAGCAAAAAAGGTAACAAGTCTGCTAAATATTGTTGGTGCACCACTTAGATCTATTATTCTGGGCTTTGCTTTGTTTGAATTTATGTGATGTTGGAAAAGATTTTTCCAAGTGTGCATTAATGTATTAGCTTGTAGAGCATGATGAGACAGCACTCTGAAAAAGTCACTTTGTGAAGTAGAATTAATTAAATGAACCTTATTAGATAATAGATTTGATCTTAACTTTAAGGTGGTGGTTAATTGCTTTCCTTTCTTGCATGGTTTTTAAGATATGGTGTGTGTCCCTTTATATGGCCTTTCATGGATCAAAGAAGGTTTCTGCATGTTTTAAGTACCAATTGTGATGTGTTTTTTGTCAAGGATTATATCATTAGAAAATTTACAAAATTTATAAAATGCAACATCCACAGTCACCTTTTGTGTGAAAACATGTTAATTATGCAAATATAAACATTAGAATTTCTTAATATTTTAAAATGTGATATTAGTTCTATTTTGTAATCTGCAACCCACAGGACCATGTATCAGAGAAGATCTTCTAAGGACTAAAACTTTAATGCAGATTAAAATTGACTGATAATTTGAAGATTAATTGCTCAGTTGCTAATCCATTCACTATATGTTGATTTAGATGGTCTTGGATGTGTTTTGTTTAACCAGTTACTGATGGAAGGTTTGGATAGCATAATAATCAATGAGGTCCTGCTCATCTCATTTGAATTAGCAGTCATTGCAATGAGACAAATTATAAAATTCCAGTGGAAAAACATGGATCAAAATCTGGTCTATTTATTTCATTCAATTTTCAATTCATGTCAATGTTCTGATGAAAAACAGACTGGACTTTGGTTTTCCTGTTAAACAGGCAGAATGAGACAAAATTACAGCAGCAAAACACATGCTGTACAATAGTGCCTGAAAAATGTCCAATCCAAAATTAGATTGAACCATTTTACACGTGTTCTCTGCTGCTGTAAGTTCCTCTCTAAAATCCTCTGGTAATGTTTCTTTGAGGTGGTACAGTAACAGAATGGACATGAGGGTGTAACTGGAGTTTAGATCAGAGTGGTGCTGGAAAAGCACAGCAGGTCGGGCAGCATCCGAGGAGCCCTATGAGGGTGTTACTGTAAGAGTGACAAATATGGTGATCCATAGGTGACAATGGAGTAGCCTCAGTCTTTGCAGTTGTTCCAAAGATTTAAGTTCTCACAGCTGGATCAGATCAGGGACTGCAGGGAGGATGAGCATGTTCACCACTGCATCATGGTACAGTGGGCTATTCAAATGGGGGGAGCAAAAAGGAATATAAAGGTGTAGCATAGTTGGGAAGATAGACACTGTCCTCTCCAGCCCAAAACATCAGTCCTGCAGGCTGTGTAGCTTGCCCCATGCTAGGATGAAGGACATTTTCCGAGGCTGGAGAGAAACACTGAGTGGGAATGAAAAGATCCAGTTGTCTTGGTCCATGTGGGTACCAATGATACAGGTAAAACTAGAAGTGCACTGAAGTGGCAGTTCTTCTTAACTAAGAAAGAGGGAGTTGAGTGAGTATGAGCATCCAGGAAACTAAATTAGAGAGCTGAACATAATAGTGATAATATCTCCATTATTATGTAGCCCTTGATCAAACTGCTGTAGGATAAATACGATCAGAGGCTCGTGGGTGGAAAAGTAGGTTTAGATTCATGGGATATTGGCATCAGTGAAGGGGAAGGAGGGAGCTCTACTTTTGAAACAGCCTTCACCTAACTATTGCTGAAACCAGTGGACTGGTAAATCATATCTGTAGTGCTGTATCTTTAGTTTTGAACTAAATGGATAAGGAGTTGTATAAATGAGGTTTGAAAACTTAAAAGAAAAATGACAATGTAATAGTGGAGGGTAGGTCTGCAGGTAGTGATAGGCTTCTCCACCCCGATGCTGAGATCCTTTGAGTCCCTTCGCCGAGCCATCACCGCTGGAAACGACTCGCCATTCTTCGACGCCATCCCACCTCCACCAACGCTGCTGTCACCATGAGTCTGCGCAGGGCCAACCACTTCAATGCAGCTACCTCCAGTGCTGATGGGTCCCATACTGGGCCCAACCCACCTCCAACGCCGCCATGAGTCCACATTGGGCACCTCGCCACTGCAGATGCCGTCCTGCAACCGAGCTCTGAAATGTTTTCCCACAGACTGGAAATATCAACCATGTTTCTGCCACAGTGAGAGGGCAATAATGTTCATATCCTTGTGAAAGGAGTAACTGTCTGCAAATCCTTCCCAGACAACTCAGTCAAGCAGCGCAGGACCATTATTTAAGGATATTTGATATTTCAGAAATACAGGAAGAATGGAAAAGGGAATGAAAGGAGAATTTAGTCCTTAGCTATTCATGCTTCCTGTACAGAAGGACTTTCATAGTCTTACCCATGTCATTCTAGTAGTGAGAAATGAACTTGGATCAGAGAATCAAAATGTAGAATCATTTTGGTTGGAGGTAAGGAATAGAAAATAGATAATTCACTGGTGGGAGTGGTTTACAACTGCCTGACATACTTACACTGAACAGTGGAGTATAAATCAATAAATAATGGGGGTCCAACGAAGATATGGCAATAATCATGGGAGATTTTAATTGTCTGTAGATGGGACAAATCAAGTTGAAACTTTATTGCTGGAACAGCACAGCAGGTCAGGCAGCATCCAGGGAACAGGAGATTCGACGTTTCGGGCACAGGCCCTTCTTCAGGACCGTCGAATCTCCTGTTCCCTGGATGCTGCCTGACCTGCTGTGCTGTTCCAGCAATAAAGTTTCAACTTTGATCTCCAGCATCTGCAGACCTCACTTTCTCCACAAATCAAGTTGGCAAAGAGAGTCTGAAGAGTGAGTTTATAGAGTGTTTTGGGAGAGTTTCTTAAAACAATATGTTCTGGAACTAGCAAGAGAACAGACTATTTTGGATCTGGTAATATGCAATGAGAAAGGATTAAGTAATGAACTCATAGCAAGAAATCTTCTAATTAAGAGTGATCATAATGTAATAGATTAACTACTTTAAAATCTTGAGCTATGTAAGGTAACTAATAAAACAATTCTAAACATAGTAATCTGTCTCCTTTATAAAGCATTTGTAAACACAAGGTGGGCTGAAAATGTGTTGCTGGAAAAGCGCAGCAGGTCAGGCAGCATCCAGGGAACAGGAGAATCGATGTTTCGGGCATAAGAAGGGCATTCCTGAAGAAGGGCTTATGCCCGAAACGTCGATTCTCCTGTTCCCTGGATGCTGCCTGACCTGCTGCGCTTTTCCAGCAACACATTTTCAGCTCTGATCTCCAGCATCTGCAGCCCTCACTTTCTCCTTAAACACAAGGTGGCCTTGTTTTACTTGAGAATTCAACAATGTTCCATAATCCAACAATGAGATTACACTTGAATAATAATTTATTTGCATGTTTGCACTAAGCTGAAACTAGTGTCTCAAACATAAATATAGTTAATTAAAAAAGCATGATGGCATTGTTGACTAAAGCCGAATTGCAAAATATGTTCAAGGTAATATAGTAAAGAAGCAGCGGTACACATTGAAGGAGATATTTCATAACTCTCTTCAAAGATATATTCTATTGAGAAAGAAAGACCCTATGAGAAGGATGAACCATCATGACTGATGAATGGCATTAAGCATGATATCAAGTTGACAAAAGGATGTACTGTCCTGGAAAGAAGGTTGGGATAATTAGAAATCAGCAAAACATGACTAAAAAATAGTAAGGAATAAATTGGAGTAAGAGTGAAAATTATCAAGAAAACTTTTTAAAAAGTAAAAACTTAAAAGTAAATTTAAAAAGGAAGCAAAAATATGCAATAGTTCTTCAGAGGCTGAAACAAGGATATTAATCATAGGAATCAAGGAACTGGCAGGAGCTTTGAACAAGTATTTTGTATCTATCTTCACAGTAGAGGCAGAAACCATATCCATGAAAAACTAGAAAAGCAGAGGCTAAAAGAAGTAAAGGAACTAAAAACATTCATGGACATTATAAATATATTTGAAAAAAATAATGGAACTGAAGCCTGACAAATCCTGATGGCTTGAACTTTATGGTCCTAAATGAAATGATGCAGAGCTAGAGGAAGCATTGGTTGTAATCTTTCAAAATTCTCTAAATTCCAGAAAGTCCCAGTCGATTGGAAACCTACAAATGTGATACCACTGTTCAAGGGAAGAGTGGGACAAAAAGCACCAAAGTATGGCCCAGTTAGTGTAATATTTGACATTGGGAAAATGCTGGAATCCATTATTAAGGAGATAGAAGCAGGGTTTTTAGAATGTCGTAATAAAATCAACAGGTCAACAAGGTTTGGTGAAAGAGAAATTATGTTTGCTACATTTATGAATTTTTTTGGAGATTTAACAAGAAGGGTGGCTATAGGGGAATCACTAGATGTGTTTTTGGATTTCCAAAAGGTCTTCACAAATAAAGATATCAGGTAAAATGTTATTGCACAAAGTACGAGCTCATGGTCTTGGTGTTGGCATTTTAGTATGGGTAGAGAATTGGCTAACCCACAGGAAACAGAAACTCTTGAAAAATGAGTCACTTTCAGGTTGATAAACTATAAAATATAGAGTGCCACAGGGATCTTGCTTTCGAAATAGTTCAGCAAATATTCATTTCACTGATTCCTGAAGTAAATGTTATTTTCTGAGTAAGGTTGAACAGTTTGGGCTTACGTCTTATAGTCTTATAGTCATTAGAGTTTAGAAAGTGAGGGGTGAGCTTATTGAAACACCTAAGATTTTGAGGGTGTTTGACAGCATGGGTGCAGAAAGGATGTTTACTCTGGTGAAGGAATCGAGAACCAGGAGCACAATGTAAAAATAAGAGACCTCTAATTTAAGGTGGAGATGAAGAGAAATTTCTTCTCTTGAAGTCTTTCAAATTCTCTTCCCCAGAAAGTAATGGAGGCTAGGTCTTTGTATAATTCAAGACACATTTTTGATTTCTTATGGGAGAATGCAGAAATGTGGAGTTAAGACCACAGTCAGATCTGTCATGATCTTATTAAATCGTGGAGTTAGTTTGATGGGCTTTATTGCCTACTTCAGTACCTATTTCGTGTAATTGTATGTTACTGGACTGGTAAGCTTGCTCCTCGGATGCTGCCTGAACTGCTGTGCTCTTCCAGCACCACTAATCCAGAATCTGGTTTCCAGCATCTGCAGTCATTGTTTTTACCTGGTAAGCTTGAGTCTAGTCTAATGTTTCAGGGATATAAGTTCAAATCTACTGCAGCAGCTTGGAAATTTAAGTTCAATTGATGAAGTACATTTGCAATAAATCGTTCTATGAGTAATATTGACCATGAAACTGGTGATTAGTTGTAAAATTCCATCTGCTTGAAAAATGTCTTGTCGGGAAGAAAAGGTGTTAGCTCGAGTTGGTCTGGTCTACATGTGACCCCAGACTCATGGCAATGTTTAACTCTTAATGACACACTGCAACGGGATGCCAAACCATTCTGTATATCTTCGAAGGTGACTGAATGCCTTGGTGAGGTCCGTTCGAAATGTCCAAGAAAATCATTGTTGGTGGCATCCACAACACATGAATGAACTAAACAAAATGAGCTGAACAGAGACTAATCCCTGCTCTGATCAGGATTCTTCAGGGCCTAATAAAGAAAGTTTTCTTTTATCTTTCTAAGACCTTCCCTGTTAAACATATACGTGGCGTTTTGTCCAAAACCTGGCTTGGGTTATCAGGCTGCTGTCAGTGACCCTCATGTCTCAAAATTCTTCATCCACAAATCGGTAAATTAACTGTGGGGGCTCGTCTAATTATTGTCAATAAGGCCCAATGTGGGGCCAGCCTCAGCTATCCAGTTGGGGCACACGCTGCTGTCTAGCTTTGATTCTACATTTATAAATAAAGGCAAACAAATTTAAATCCTAATGCCTGCTTTGGATGGCTAGAATCTTAATGCGTGCTCAGTTAATATTTAAATAATACAATAGATCAGGAAAGTTACCCCATTTTGACAGTCTGGAGCAGTTAAAAAGGAAGAGAAAACTGTTGGCTCATTTCTTATGCTGGAAATACAGATTTGAAAATATATTGTACAGTCCTGGCAGTGAATGATGTTGCATCCGTGAAATATAGTCAATGTCCTGACTGATTATTCCCTGCTCTTTTGGAATGAATTGTGCAATTAAGTTTAAATAGAATGGACTGTTGCTTTAATAAATTGCACTCCTGCTAACCATTTGAATGTTGGTGGCTGCAGAGAAATAGATTATCTGAGGGACAGTTTGGAACTCTAGTCTAATCCAATTTTACATTTCTTGAAGTTAATGACCTGGTAACAGTGCCAGAAAATTCCAAACTCATGACGTGCACATGTCCAGAATTTGTTTTGGATGTGCTTTTGCCATAGGAAGTGAGAGACATTTTTTTCTTTGGCTTGGATAATTCATTGTTTTACTGTAGACCAATCATATTCATATTGCTTGAAATGCATGTACCAACTGCGAAAATGGATGTTGAGATATAAAGTACTAGCTGCTCCTACCTGTAAAAATGGGCGATAGAGGCATCAGTCGTATTGACAATGCGTAAATATTTTGTTCACCTTAGTTCAAAGTATAAAGGACAGGAAAGGCTTAAATTCAACACTTAAAAGTAAATTTAATATTCTTGCGTGGAGTGTAGGTATTTCTGTCTACATGTGCATTTTTGTCCATCTCTAATTGCCCTTGAGCTGAATGGGTTGCTCAGCCATTTCAGAGTAAATCGCGTTTTGGTAGGTCTAGAATCATACTTAGATCAGACCCGGTTGTAAGAGCAGATTCCTTTCCCTAAGTGGAGTTTGCATTTTTTCCCCATGCCTGTGTAGGCTTCCTCTGGGTTGCTTCGGTTTCCCCCACAGTCTAAAGGTGGGTGGATTGGCCATGCTAAATTGCCCAAAGTGACCAGGTATGTGTAGGTTTGGTGGATTAGCCAAAAGAAAAGCAAAGTTACAGGGATAGGGGAGAGGGGTAGGTTTGGATGGAATGCTCTTCAGAGGATCGGTACAGACTCGATGGGTCGAATGACCTGCTTCTGCACTGTAGGGATTCGATAATTATTCTATAAAATAAATGAGTGAACATGATGGTGTTTTATGACAATGGGAGTTTGATAGTCATCATTACTGAGACTAGTTATCAATGCCAGACGTTAATAATTAAATCTAAATTCTACCATCTGCCATGGATGCCACTATTGGACGAGCCCCACTATTAGCTCGCCTATTTGAAGATGAAAATTTTGAGCCATAAAAAGTGTCATTAACAACAGTTTGATGACCCTCAGGGCTTTAGAATTGGCACCTTGCCTGACTAATAGAAAACATGAAAACAGTCCAGACCCTTCTTCACAATTTCTTCTTGTTCTTGGTGTGTGAGCAATGGTAAAACCACATTTGTTGCTCACAGCTGGATATAATGATGATGTTCAAGTGGCTTTCCAGGACTTCAGAATGCCCTGAAGGTCAATTGCATAGAGCTGAATCACATGTAGTCAGACAGAGTAGATTGGCATGTTGGCTTCACTGAAGAATATTAGTGAACCAGTTGGGTTTTCATGGCAACATGTCACCTTTCATGATCATTGTTTCTCATGCCAGCCCACAAATTAGCAGATGAATTGAATTCAATTCACGATTTTCCATGGTTGAATTTGAGATAAGCTAAATAAACCCATTACTGCACTACTATGGGTATAATTACATCTGTTTAATGAGAGCAGGGAATGGGCCTCATACAGGGAATTCAGATTATTGTGTGATGCTTTTTGCTAATGTCAGCTTGCTGTTCAGAGCGCAGCAATATAACATTTGCGCTGGAGATTGTAATTAATATCACGGATATATACAAAAAGATGACATATTTGATAGCAAGATTAAAAACCTGAATTCTATTTTTCAATTCAGCTGCCTTTCCATTTGCTATGCCCATTAGTCAATACTATAACTCCTTAGGGGGTTTTATATGTAGAAGTTCCTCACATTACCAGGCTAGGGGCTTATGTCTGCTTTCTGAAATAGTAGCAAAGCATAGTTTGTAACTATTGTTTTGAAGCAATTTCTCCAGTTTCTAATGATTTTCATGTAGGTGTGCATCATATTCACTGAAAAATTCCAACCAGCATCCTCAGCGATCAAAACAGGGGATACCATTTTGATTTATGATTAGCAACAGAAGATGAAATAAAATTAATGATCCAAAAGAGACTAAATAATTATTCCATGCATTAAATCCATTAATAGTCTCCTTTCATTAGCTACCTCAGCTCTGTCAGATACAGGATTAAGAGTAAGCAAAATTGGAATATCATACTGAATAAGCAGTGACACTCCTTAACATAATTTAAAAATACAACAGTTTCTGAACCCAAAACTTTTGCTGATCTACAAAAATTTTTTTTTCCTCCCTGCAGTATTTCTCAAAAAAAAACTTGTGAAATTGCAGCTGGGAATAAAACATCATCTGTTGTAAATGAATTAAACAGTGAAATCTTTCTAAAATGGGATTAATGAAGGAATGTTGAGGATTGTCATACCTGATTTGCTATAGTAGACCCCTCCTTTCACGGGTTTCATCATTGAAGGAAGCACAGAAAAAAGGGATGGGGGGATTGTTGCTCTGGAGGGTGGGAACAAGATTGCAGTGTCTTAGTAAATTACTCTTGCAGCAGCTCACACAGAGACATTCCAATCTTGGGTAAACTCATGAGGTGATGGTT
The DNA here is from genome assembly GCF_037043375.1 of Chiloscyllium plagiosum. Taxonomy (NCBI): domain Eukaryota; kingdom Metazoa; phylum Chordata; class Chondrichthyes; order Orectolobiformes; family Hemiscylliidae; genus Chiloscyllium; species Chiloscyllium plagiosum. The sequence goes on from NW_028270141.1 coordinate 103,676,442, forward strand.
GGCCAGAGCCTGAGGTACCTCACCAGAGACAGTGAAAGAAAATCAAGCTATTCTTGTAAACATCCTCCCAACTGGTTGTAAATTCAAACTGGCAGATACTTAAGAGCAGAATGTGGTTATGCCTTTCTTCTTAATGAGTAGCTTTGGGGTTAGCGAGTGGGGACATACAAGTCTTTTAATGTCATTACAATTTTTAAAAAATTAATCAACACAGAGATTATATCTTTTGGGGTCCCAGGCATCCCAGTCTGACTTTGCTGTTCACTCACTGATCGGTCTGGAGAGTTCTGGTTTAAAACTTCACTGTGCAGTAAGGAATTGCACTTGGATACCTCCGAGGGATGATGCTGCCAGACGTGGTCTCTCAGTTAAACTCAGTTCCATTTGATTCTCATTACATTCCTGAGTCCACATTGCCCTATGTCTGATTGACAAGGATAAGCCACCACAGCTGAAGTGTTGAAAATTCTGTAAAGTTTATAAACTGCTTTTCCTGTCCTTTAAGCCAAGAGGGAATTAATGAATCTTTGTATCTTTCCCACCATTCATCCCCGCCCCCATAAAGTCAGTCAAGATTCAGAAACTTATGCTACGTATTTAAATACATCTGACTCCTACAAACTTAGGAAAATACCACAAAATCATTTAAACACTCTCCATATTTCTATTATATAATTCATGGTTTCAGGAATAGTCATACATTTGTGGCTTATCTGCACCTTCATTTTCCATGGATATTAATCTCCATTTTTACCAAGAAGTATTTAATTTGTTTCATAATTAATAAAACTGTTGAGGTGCGCAGATTTGAAACAGGAATGCAGAAATTGTATCTCTCCAAAATTTTGACCTTTGCCCATATCAAAGAAGGAACATGCAGTATTAGTGCACCAGCTTTATTGGTTTGTTCTAATGTGGTATACATACCAGGAATGGTACTGGAGATTAGATTTAGGGAGAACAGTTAAGTCCAAGATGGTGAACATAATTTTATGCTGGGGCAAGGAGAAGAGCAATTTCATTCCTAATTTTTCAGACACAGCCTCACTCAAGAAGCTTGACATGATTCACGACAAAGCTTCAGTAGGGACCACATCACCTATTTAAACATTCAGTCTCTCTACCATTCTCACTGCAGTGTGTACCACCTACAAGCTACACAGCAACAATGTTATCTTCCCCCTATCTGTCCAGTCATCATCACAAATATCAACAAACTGTTCTAAAGGGGAAATTAGCCAGTACATATGCAGCGATTACTTTGCTTATCCACTCCTGAAAGCACAAGCATTAGCAAGCAAGGTGGCCCTGACCTTGGAATACTTAAAGTGCTACTCATGGTCTCCCTTCCTTATGGGAACCATTTTGACTTAATTGTCATAGAGTCATACAGCTTGGAAATAGACCCTTTGGTCCAACTACTCCATGCAACCATGTTCCCAAACTAAACTAGTCCCATCTTTCTGTGTTTGGCCCATATCCCTCCAAATTTTCCAATTCATGCACTTATCCAAATGTCTTTTAAACCTTGTAACTCTACCTGCATCCACCACTTACTCCGGCAGTTCATTCTACATACTAACCACGCTCTGTGTAAAACAGTTGTCCCTCAAGCCTTTTCAAATCTCCCTCCTCTCACCTTAAAAATATACCTCCAAGTTTTGAACTCCCCCACCTTAGGGAAAAGACTTTTGCTGTTCATCTTATTTTTGCCCCTCATGATTTTATAAAGCTGCCTCACAGCACTAGGGACCCGGGTTCGATTTCAACCTCGGGCAACTATCTGTGTGGAATTTGCACATTCTCCCCGTGTCTGTGTGGGTTTCCTCCAGGTGCTCCTGTTTCCTCCCACAATCCAAAGATGTGCAGGTTAGGTGAATTGGCCATGCTAAATTGTCCGTAGTGTTAAGTGCATTAGTCTGGGGTAAATATAGGATAGGGGAATGGGTCTGGGTGGGTTACACTTCAGAGGGTCGGTGTGGACTTGTTGGGCCGAAGGGCCTGTTTTTATACTGTAGGGATTCTAATCTAATCCATAAAGTCACCCCTCAACCTTCTACACAGAGAGCGGTCTGTGTGTAGAATGCATGCAAGTAGAGTTACAACGTTTGAAAGACATTTAGATAAGTACATGAATTGGAAAGGTTTGGAGGGATATGGGCCAAATACAGGAAGATGGGACTAGTTTAGTTTGGGAACATGGTTGCATGGAGTAGTTGGACCAAAGGATCTATTTCCATGCTGTATGACTCTATGACAATTAAGTCTAAATGGTTCCCATAAGGAAGGGAGACCATGAGTAGCACTTTAAATATTCCAAGGTCAGGGCCACCTTGCTTGCTAATGCTTGTGCTTTCAGGAGTGGATAAGCAAAGTAATCGCTGCATATGTACTGGCCAATTTCTCCTTGAGAACAGCTTGTTGATATTTGTGATAGTGACTGGACAGATAGGAGGAAGTTAACATTGTTGAGGTGTAGCTTGTAGATGGTACACACTGCAGTGAGAATGGTAGAGAAACTGAATGTTTAAACGGTGATGGGGTCCCTACTGAAGCTTTGTCATGAATCACGTCAAGCTTCTAGAGTGAGACTATGTCTGAAAAATTAGGAACGAAATTGTAGTGCCTTCCAGACTGCAGCTGGCAATATTAGGAACATTTTGCAGTTTGCCTTCCATAGAAATATCAGGGAGGTGATAAAGGATTTCTCTTTTCCCTGAGGATGGAGGATCAGGGTTCTTAGAGAGCTTAGTGAGTTCTCCAGGATAGCAGGCTACCTGTTGATCTCGAGAAGCGTTGAATGCACACAGAGCTTGGCAGGCCCTTCATCACAACAGAGAATGATGCTGCAACTACAAGAGCTATCAGTCATTGTGTAACATTTGGTATTGGTGAGTGTCTACTATGCTCACAGACCAACTTGCTTTTATCTTTGCATTAAGCACCATTTTTGGGTCTCCCTGACACTCAACAGACTTCTTTGAGATGAAGGATGCACCTTCATTACTTGGCTCATTGATTCACCCACCAACATCATCTCTCCATGCAAGAATCATGGAGTCACACAGGAAATGTGGTATCTACTATAACAGATTTTACCTTGATTCAGTGGGAATCATGAATAAATACGTTTGAGAGGGTTTCCAAGTTTATGGTGTATATCATTTCCTCTAGGCAACACAGTAGGTGTGTCAAGATTAGAGTGGTGCTGGAAAAGCACAGCAGGTCAGGCAACAGCAACACCCTCTTTGGATATGGAGGCCACCTCAGAAGGAGGTGGAAGTAAAAGAAAGGTGGAGACCAGCTGCATCTGGACAGAGGGAGCAGGACAGCATGGTGTGAGTTCAAAATGGTTGAACAGAACACATTCATCCCCCAACATGGACATATGATCTGCTTATAATTCATCCATCTCAGATGCATCCTTTTGAAGTCCTCTGAAATATATCACTAATAAAGGTCCAAACCAATGATCTTAACACAATACCTTTATACAACCGTATGTAAATAATATAGAAAAACTTAGCTAATCCAACTTGTACTTTCCATAAGTACCTGTGTTATAAGAAAGGGTAGGGGGTGGGTTTGGGTGGAATGCTCTTTGGAAAGTCAGTGGGAACTCAAAGAGCCAAACAGCATCTTTCCATACTGTAGGGATTGATGACCATTATTCCTTCATGAAGATCTTGTTTAATTTGAACATGGTGGACTAACTACTTCAGAAACAATGGATTCATGAATGGTGCTGAAGAAAGTGCAAATATCAGCAAGCCAAGGTTTGGGGGTGACAGCTGGCTCTGATAGAGAGCGAGCTGAGTCCACTCGCTAGGTCCTCGAGAACATGGTGTGCTGCCCCAAGAGTTGCTATCAACTGAATGTCAGGCCTTCTGCCAGATCCAAGAGTTCCATTTGCTGGATTGAAAGGCAGGTGCCACCCAAAGGGGGAGGTGGCTTTGGAAGAGTTTGGGTTGAGATAAGGAGGATTCAGAGGGGGAAGCAAAAGGAGGCTGTAAAAGGAATGTGGCTGGGGAGAAGGAGGCTGCAAGTCAGAGTGGTGTGGATAAAGGAGCTATAAGAGGTGGGGAGGAGGCTGCAACAGAAGATGGGGGAAGAGGCTACAAGTTAATAAAGTGGAAAAAGGGCTGAGAAAGATTTCTGGGGTGGAATAAGAAAACTGCAGGAGGGCTGAGGGGAAAAGGGAGGCCTAACTGAAGGAGGATTTCTAAACCTGTCAACAATAGAATGTGTAGCTAACAAATATCCAAAATAACTTCCAAACACTGAAGTAGGAATCTCTTGCAAATAAATCTGGAATGTCTCATTTACGCATGAATTCATCAGGAGCTTTTATACATGGAATGGAGTAGATTGTACTGTAAGCAGCACCTTCACTTGTTACATTTACATCTGGGCATGGAATGCAGAGATGCAATAAATTGAGTTGAAACTGCCTAGTTAAAATGTTCCAACTTTGTGTACAAACAGTCCCTGGGTTGCAAACCGGTTCCTTTCTGGAGTCTGTTCACAAGTCAATTTGTGTGCAAAGTGAAACACGATGCAGGACAATATAAAGGAGCTGTTCGTAAGTAGAGGAAATATTTGTATGTCAGGTCTTTAAAATTACACTCTTGTGTGAGAGCGTGTTTAACAGTACGAACATTTATAAATCATTTGTAAATCGGGGATGCCCTGTATATACAACAGAAACACATTAGCTGTGACCTCATCAGTCTGAAAAAGTGCATTTAAGGTGATGGCTCTGTGTATGTAGAATTGTATGTTAATCACTTTGAAAAGAAAACTTTAATTAAATTATATCTGTTATCTTGTATCAATTTAACTGCTTTGGTGCCAGGGAATTTTTTAATATTATTATTCTTACATTGCAATATGGGCATCACTGGTAAGACCAGCATTTTTGCACAATTGTACTTGCCCTCAAACTGATTGGCTCTCTAAGTCATTTCAGAGGGCAGTAAAGAGTCAACAGCATTGCTGTGGGTTTGGAGTTGCATATAGGCCAGGTAAGGATAACAGATTTCCTTCCTGAAAGAATGATAGTGAACCAGAGGGGTTTTAGTTCATTGGGGGAATGATTCTGATACAAAACTGGTCAAATGAATCTAGCAAAGAATTCATGGACTGTACACTCCTTTGGCTCATTCCTGTATCCTGACCCAGCAGATGGAACTCCTGGATCTAACAAAAGGCACAAGATTTGGACCTCAGTATTCATGGATGCTTTTCTTGTTGGTTATGGCTTGATGTTGAATGGAGAGTTGATAGTGATTGAAAATATTGATTAATTATTCTAATTCTGCTTGTGTTTGACTTTAAGTACCGCATATCTCAACACAAGTACAGATAGTGTAACCACCACAGAAAATAGGAGGTGAAGTAGGCCATTTGGTTCCTTGAGTTGCTCCACTGTTCAATAAAGTCATGGTTGATCTGTCTATGTTTAAAATTCCATTTTCCCATTCACTCTCAAGCAGCCTTTGCTCTAATTTTCTTTCCAGCTGTGTTGGCCTCTGAGGTCCATGTGCAGCAGGAAGTTCCAAATTGGAAGTCAATTCCATGATCCACACACCAACGTTGATCATGGCACATGGAAGCTTGGCATGACTATACGCAGCTTAGATGGGACGTTCCCATAGAGTCATACAGCACTGAAACAGACCCTCCAGTGCAACCAGCCCATGCCAAACATAATCATAAACTAATCCCACCTACCGGTTCCTGGCTCATATCCCTCCAAACATTTCCTATTCATGTCTTTGAAACATTTTAATTGTTACCCCATTTAATAATCTTGGGTTCCCTTGCCTAACAAGAATCTATCCACTACTGTCTTAAAAATATACAATGACCTCGACTCCACCCCTTCTGAAGAAATGATTCCAAACTTGCACAATCCTCTGTCACTGTGTTTGCCTGTGGGGGCTTATGCAATCACTGAGAGGACAGTACAAGCTGGAATGCTTCAAAGCTGTATCTGTCAAAGTATTTTAAAAAAAGCATTTTCCAACTCCTTTCAGTTCTGAAGAAGAGTCATATCAGACTCGGAACATTGGCTCTGTTTCTGTCTCTACGGATGCTGCCAGACCTGCTGAGTTTCTTCAACATTTTCTGTGTTTGTTTTAAATTTCCAGCAGCTGCAGAATTCTGCTTCTATCAGAAATGTGGGTGTGTTAGGATATTAGAAGTAAGGTCTGAGTGTCAAGGTGTTGTGCTGAAGTAGTGGTCTGATTTTGGCACATTGAGCAGTGTTAGAGATGTGTGGTATAGTAGGTGTCATATGTGATGTGAAGATTTAAACATTCACTTTGACCACCTAGTTTATTAAATTTCTTCTGGCACTACTACCATGTCATGGTGGCACACTTTAGTCATTAACTGCCTTGCAACATGTACTCATTCCCTGCCCATAATTATTCTGGAGGACCGCTTGCTCTGTTAAGGTAGCATTTTTAAAATCTCTTCAGCTTCGGGCATTCCTAGACATCAACATCGGCTCGGTTGATAGCTCATTTGTTCTCTGGGAAACTGCCAAATCGTATGCCAGAGGGTTAGTTATTTCATATTCCACAAGTAGGAAGCGGCAGAAGGGTAAGCAGTAATATCTCCTTGAAGCACGGTTGAAGGCAGCCAAGAAGGCCTATTTTGACAGACCCTCGTTGGTCAAACTACAGAGGATTACGGCACTGCGGTTCTGCACTAAATTCCGTGCTCACGCAGACAGCAAAGAAGGAGCTGGCATTTGCAAAGCAAAGGTTATACGAGCATGGTGACAAGCCAGGCAAATACTTAGCATACCTTGCCAGAAAGAGAAGTGCCCCACAAACCATTACAGCGATTAGGGAAGGGTCTGGGAACCTACCATGTGATTCTAAAAAGATTAATGTGGCGTTCCAGAGATTCTACTCTAAGTTATTATCAGTCTGAGAATTGTGAGGAGGGGCAGGCCAAAATGGAATCCTTTTTTAGAGATCTGAAGCTCCCGGGTGTGATTCCCGAACAAGTCCTTTCTCAATGCCCCATTATCAGAGCAAGAAGTGCAGGAAGCTGTGAGGCAGCTTCAGAGTGGAAAGGCGCCCGGTCCTGATGGATTTCCCAGTGAATTCTATAAGGAATTTATAATTATACTATCAGGCCTGATGCTGAATATGTTTAATGATTCATACAGTCATGTTTGTCTCCCACCATCTCTGAGAGAGGCCAATATTTCACTTATCCTTAAAAAAGGGAAGGACCCAGAAGACTGTGCTTCATACAGGCCCATCTCGCTCTTAAATGTGGACTTTAAGATCCTCTCTAAGGCTCTTGCGTTAAGGCTGGAGACTGTGTTACCCTCTATTATTAAAGAGGATCAGACAGGCTTCCTAAAGGGTCGCAGATCCTCCAATAATGTTAGAAGGCTGCTTAATGTAATTCAAGCATGCCAACAGCAGTCAATACAGGGATTGGTGATTTCTTTAGATGCAGAGAAGGCATTTGACCGAGTTGAGGGCCGTACCTTTTCTATACTCTAGGCCGGTTTGGTCTGGGCGAGGTTTTCATAAGATGGGTAAAGGTTCTCTACAGTGTATCTCTCGCTGCGGTCATTACCAACGGGGTACGATCAAGAAATTTTAATATTTCTAAGGGCAGCCGGCAGGGCTGTCCCCTTTCACCATTACTTTTCACGTTGGTGATTGAACCGTTGGCAGAGGCCATTCGTGGGGATCTCAATATATCAGCTCCAGAAGCGGGGTCAAAATTACATAAGATCTCACTGTATGCAGATGATGTTCTAATTTTCTTGATAAATCCAGCAGTCTCAGTGCCTTGCCTGATACAATGCATTCACGCGTTTGGTGCTTTTTCAGGGTATAAGATTAATTTTGCTAAATCAGAGACTATGCCTATGGGTGGTCTTACAAAAGAGTTGGCTCTTGAGAGTGACTAAAGATTCCCATTTAGGTGGTCACAGGGGGGTTTTGTGTATTTGGGCATATTCATTACTCCAGTTCTGGATTGGCTGTTCAAAGCCAATTTTACCCAATTATTTGAAAAAATTAAACAAGATCTCCAAAGATGGGAGGCACTTCCAGTCTCATGGTTGGGTCAGATAGCGCTTATTAAGATGAATATTCTCCCTCATTTGCTAAACCCTATACGGATGCTCCCCCTGATTTTCAATAAACAAACACTCAGGAGACTGAACAGTTGGTTCAACTCCTTTATCTGGCACCATAAATGGCCCCTCATTAAATTAGCCAAACTGCAGTTGCCTCACAGATTGGGGGGAGTAGACCTTCCGGACATTAAAAATTACCAATTAACCTCGCTTTTGACCTACGTAAGTGATTGGGTTTGTAGGGACCCTCTTTCAATATGGCTAGATATTGAAGTCTCCCAGGCAAGGTGCCCCCTTACCAGTTTGCTGTTTTTGGACAAGGTGAGGACAGTTAGGGAATATTGCCATCAATACTGTTAAAGCATGGAGGGCAATTCGGCAGAGGGAAGGTAATACTGGCAAAACATCTTTGTTTACACCTTTAGTGGGTATCCCGAGTTTTCAACCAGGTATGATAGATTCAGGATTTAAACGTTGGGCAGCTAGGAGTATATCTTACATGGGTGATTTATTTGAGGGAGATGTAATGATGTCCTTCGATCAGTTAGTACGGAAGTACGAGTTACCTAATAGAGACCGTTCGTTTTTTTCAAGTTAGGGATTTTATTCAAAAAAGGACCACACTTTTGACTGATCCCTTCAAATCTGACATAGAAAGAGAGGTACTAAGGGCTAAGAGTACAATCTCTGTCAGTACTCTATATCACCAATTGGGGGGTGCCACCTCGATGAGTCTGATCGACTCTGCAAGATGTGGGAAAGAGAGCTGGGTGTTGAGGTTTCTTCAGAGGCATGGGAAGATATTTGGGAGAATGCAAGGAAGATATCAATTTGCAATAGGACCCATGCTTTACAGTTGAAGATTCTCCAAAGGGTCCACTTAGCCCCAGACCGTTTGTCAAAATTTAAACCAGGGGTATCTTCAGCATGTCCCAAGTGCAAGATCTGTACGGGTACTCTTACCCATTGTCTTTGGTCTTGTGAAAGGCTTCAAACATATTGGAGCGCTGTGGTGGGTGCAATAGGGAGGATTTTAGGTGTAGGGGTGGAGAAGGACCCTATTTCACTCCTTATGGGCCTACCCATTGTATTTCCTGCAGACTCGCATAAGGCAAAACTTTTCAATATTCTTACATTCTGTGCAAGGAAGAATATCTTGCTAGGTTGGACATCAGAAAACCCCCCAGGCCTGTCGGGTTGGCGGAAGATTGTTATGGAGTATATTCCCCTGGATTTTCTCACAAATATGGTACACCACAAAACTGAGAATGTTTACAAGACATGGCAATCCTTTTTGAAATACCTGGACACAGATTTATCTGCCACACTAACAAGTGTTTTTATATAGCCGTAACGATTGTGTTTCATGAGTCCAATATCCAGGGAGGAGGAACTGTGAATGTATGAGTGTTTGTTTGGCTGGGGCTGAGTTATTACTATTTATTTGTTTGTTGTTAGGTATTTATTTAGTTAGTTAAATAACTAGTTTCGTTTTTTTTAATTTTATACTTCTCTATATATGTTTATACATTCGTATAGGAGGGTGGGTTGGGGAATTTTTTTTATTATTTGGGTTTAGTTTTGTACTATTTTTATACTGTTTTGAATTACATTGTTTTGTATTTGTAGTAATATTTAAAAATCTATTTTTTCTTAATAAAAATATATTTTTAAAAAATCTGTTCAGCCACAGGATGTGGACATCGCTGGCTAGGCCTCTTCCCTGGCCTTTCACAGCTATTTTCCTGACTTCAACATCCTACATCTAGATGGCATTGTTAAATCTAGGAGTTCTGTCCATTTCTTGAAATGACTTGGATTTTAATTGAGTATTCGAGACCAAGTATCCAGCAGCCTGCAGTGGATCATTGTAATTTCACTTTTACCTGGGCTGTGCTTTTAAATAAGGAAGGCTGTCTAGAAATCATGATCCTACTTTCTACTACACTGCCCTTGGAGTATGCAGAGATATCAGCACCATTGTAGATACCTTGTACCAAACTTTCCAGTGTCACAATCAGGGAAATAAGTTAAGGTAGACAAGTGTTATGTCCTACCCACCCAGTTTCAATTGGATGTGGGTATGCCAGTAACCCCACATCCCCACAACCAAAAACTGAGGCAGTCACATCCAATGCCCACTGGATCCTAGCTGCCCCAACAAGTTTCTGTGAGGAGCTATTTGGAATTTTAAAAAATTCTATCCAGTCCACAAGCATCCTACGAATTTCAATAGTCCAGTCTGGGAACACCCACAGGCAGCATCATGTTCATAATTTGTAATTACAAATGACGAAGCGGACATTTACAGCCAACTAACTAATTTCTGAATGTGCAGCTTGCAGACCCACAATAGACTGTCAGGCAGAGTCACAACATTAGACACACAGTACATGGTGTGAACTGGTGAACTCTCTTAAAGGCAACATATACATGCAACAGGCAGTATCCCTGGAGAATATTCTTTTCACTGTCTTTGTGAACCACTTGAAGATCAGTGATTGTCTTGGCCTAGTTCCTAAGAAATTCTGTGTGGTCTCCTGTCAGAGAAACCCCTTTTCCAGGGAGCATGTAGTCTTTGCAAAATCTATATGTAGTCTGTGACTGTGGCAAAATCAACAAGCTTCTCTAATGCTTCCTCCCTTGATGAATGAAACATCATTATTACCAGTAGCTAAAGTAAGTTCTCGACCTACTGTCATTTTGTTTATATGAGGTGAAACATTTTGAAATTGATAGGTTTATTTATCAACATTTGCTTAATATTGGTTTAGTTATTATTAATGCTGGCTTTTTTTTGTTTTTCTTTCTTATTCATGTAGCACAATATGCCATTCTGGAGGATATCGAGCCACTCTGATCTGTTGGCTTTGAATCAAGCACTGGAACTGGAATATTTGTAGTTGCCTTGAGCAGTACAGCCAGAGATACAATGTTAACAACCTACATAGGAGTATATGAAGTTTCCCTCTGATCTGAAACACCTCTGGCTTCCACGTTTGTCTTAAGAAATGAAGAGATATGATTTGTCATGTGAGGCTATTGTGAATTCAAACTGCTGAACAGTGACTGGTACATTAAAACTCTGCATAAGGAACTATGTTGGTCTTAGGAAATATTGTTCATTATAGATAAAGTGCAAGTTGTGTGTATTTTACAACTCTTCAAGTGATTATACAATGCCCAGGATGCTTGAACAGCTTTTACAATGAACTAGTTCTTTTAAGAAGCAAGAAGCTGCTACCAATGCATCCGGCATGAAGTTGTTCAACGGCATTCCTTTGCCATTGGATGTTCTCAATAATGCAGTGTTTTAGCAAACTTTAGTCTGCTTATCCAAGCTGAACCTGCATTAAAGGTGCACTGGGCTACATTGACAATCACATCTAGACCTGCAGTTTGTGTAACTTAGTTACTGTGACAGCTTACTCTAAGTTAGCAGCTGTATTCAAAAATGTAATGCTTTTATGAGGATAGTCACTTTTTGTAAAGCTTGACAAGAAGAATATACATAAACGATGTGCTGTGCCTTAAAATAAGACAGTGTTGGTGTGTTACAATGTAACTTCTGTTCCACAAATGTATAGATAAACTCTTTGTGATGATTAATTTTTTGAAATGACCAAATAATTAAAAGAATCAGAAATAAAAGAATTCTGCGTTGTGTAAAGCAGAGAAGAATTGTTCCAGACTGTTGGTCTAAACAGGAAATTAAAAATTGGAGAGTTTTTGTCTTTTTACTTGGACTTTTAGTGTTTAATTGTAAATTACAATCCTTAATGATATCCAGGAGAAACATTTTAATTTAAACTGTGAGGTAATCTATTTTAGTCAATAAGAAACAGCTTGACACTTTTTGATATTATGCTTGTCTTTACCATTTCTGGGAGTTTCTAAAAGAACTTTTGGTTTGGGCACTTATTTGATTTCATGCTAGTTCATATTTTCTTTAAATCTGAAAACTGTAATACCAAGAATTCACTCACTTTATAGAAGCTGTATCCAATCCACCTCCTGTCTCCCCATTTGATGTATCTATGAATAAAGGGGATGCGTGGATAAGGATTTTGAACACGTTTATGGGCTTATTGCATCTTAGGAAGTGTCCAGTTTTCATTGGCTGATTCAATCTACAAATAATATAAAGGGAAGAGCTAACTAACTTTTACAACCAATGTTGCAATTTTCTTTCTAAGCCTGTATTATAGTTCCTAATATACAATACACCAATCAAATTGATTTTAATAAGTTGTTTAAAGGATGGAGACCTTTAACTAAAGCTGATGTTAAAAGCCTTTAAACTAAGTTCTTCCTCTACAGAATAAATGCAAATGTACATTGTATATTTTTACAGCATATCGGCAGACAGGGGAAAAAATCTGAATGAAAAGGACAAGATTTTTTTTCAGTTGGATTGCATTATCACATACCAAAATTTTATTTTGCAATGAATTATTTTTCTAAGTATTCAATTGTTGCTTGTGCAGCAGTCCAGTTTTAGTTTTGTTAAATACCCCAATTACCACATTATAAATTTGTACATATGCAATCGACATCTTCACTGTGTAGCATGGAAATAGCCTTTATGTCTTTGATCTTCTTGTATCTGTTTCAAGGGAAACCTCAGCACAGTTTCAAGAGTTAAAGTACCTACGTTCTGATCTCTACATCTCATCACCCTTCCTGCATTAGAAAATGAGAAAAGCAAACTGCACGTAATAGATAATCTGCCAATATGCTGTAAATGCAATGTGTCCTCAGCTCTGTGTGTGATTTACTAAAGGGTATATTCAGAGGATGCACATAACATTGATACACCACTCTGATTTGTTAAACTTTCTCCTTACAGATTCTAGTACTGGGGCTATGGAATAATAAGTATTGGCCACTTAGCAACATTTTAGTGGTAACAATATACTGTTCATTTTTTTTATTTATTTGATTGTGCTTTTTGAACATTAAAATCAACTCTTGTGGAAATTTAAATGGCCCTGGGTTTCTTTGTAATATATTTAGTGTGAATTATCTGAAAATACATGTACAGAAACAGTCATGATATCTCTGTTCAAAATGAATAAAACAAACTAATTTCAATGATTAAGACAGTCTCAGTTTTTGGGACAACTAATGTCTTTTTGTGATGAGGATACAATAGGAAACAACCATTAAAGTTTTGGATGTATTGAAGTTTGTATGGGATTGTATTGAAGTGAGGGAGCAAGGAAAATATAGAGTAAAGTATTGAAGAAGTTGAGTGTGCAGTGACATAGTCATAAATGAATGTTCATTAGTGTCAGAGCTGGGATCAGAGGTGGCAAATATTATGGAGGTGAAATGGATGTCATTGGTGATAGATTGGATTTGAAGCTTACCTCAGGGTAAACCTGGCACTGAGGTTGCTCACTGATGGATTTAAGCAGTCAAGAAAGGAGCGACAATACAGAATTTTAAATCAATAAAATCACAGCGATTAAATAATTGGCAAACACCTCTCATGCTGTTAACTCAAGTTTTGTAAACTCGATAACGAAATATAACCTTGTTTTGACAAAATATTTACAGGATAAGTTTATCTAACAAAATTCAGTAAGAAGAATGATGTAAATAAATGATGCAAACATCCACAACAACAGCACTTTTTGCCACTTTCCATTTTCTCCTTCCCTCCTGTTCTTATAGAATGGATTCCATACTCACCCTTCAGTACCTCATCGAAATGACTGTTTTAAAGTGCAAGCTTAGACAATAAATGTTGGCTGATTTTTTTTTCACTTTTAGGAAAGGAGTGGAAATTCACCTGAACTCAATGGCTTTCCTCACTGGTGTCCTTAGCCACACTTTTCCAGAAACTGTCAGGAACAGGAACACTGGCTAACTTGCCTTGCCCTAACCTATGACCAGTAGTGATGTCCTATTGTTATTTGCAGATTAAAGATGCTGGGATACTCATTGATCTGTCTGGCTAAACCAAAGAGGAAAGAACAAGAAAACATTTAAATATTACTTCTTTTTATCTTAAAGGAAAGAAATTAAATATGTGATTTTAAAATAGAAAATATGTTTTAGAGAATGTTCAGAGATGTATCAGATGCTCAGGTATAATTGCTAGTTTGCAAACCTCTTCATTTTTTTTTTGTTTTACAACATATGCCCAGTCATGGTGTTAATTATGTTAAATGCCACACATTCATATTAAACAATAATTTAAAAACCCATGCTTTAGCACTTTCTATATGCTGTGAGGTGGTCATACCATAAATTGACTTGTGTATGTCCCTAATATAATGCACTAATCGTACTGTAACTGAAAAACTTTTCCAAAAAGAAGACACATTAAGAAGGGTTAAAATTTGATAGTGATTTAAGTAGGGGGACCAGTGCTATGTTAGAAGTTTCTAGTCAATCAGAATTGCATGCTATGATGACAATCAATTTTGTTTTGATTGTGACTCTGCGTAGGAGATAAAAAAGATTATGGAACGGTTTCTGCTGTACTAATAACAGCCTGACATCCACACATACATATTTAAATGCAGAACTCAGACATTGCTGTCGATGATGCCCTGCCTAATCTCACACCTCTCTGTTTGAGAGTTCCCCAAAATAATTTGCAGAAAAATTACAAATAAGGTAAATTTAAGTTAATTACCCACTAATCTTGCACTGAAAACAAATGAGAATGTCATGGCTAATGAATTCAAGAGTAAACCAGTTTTTAACAATAAAATAAACTCTGACAAACATACCTGGCTATGAAAAAATATATTTGCAAATTTGACATCTTTCCATTAGAAATATTTTTTAGCTAAATTAAACTTTAAATTGTTTCCTTCACTAAATCTTTGTTCCTCCTTTAAGCCCAAGTGCATGCCTGAATCTTTGTTTCACTTCCTGTACAGTGACTTAAAAATAATTTACATTTCTTGTTGTTTTGCTTTTTGATTTGCAGTCTGCACGATTCTGTGAGGATTCTCACAGTGCCACAGCTCCCCTGTAGAGGGCACTACATTGAACGAGCACAGGATTTAAAAAAAACCCTGACTAACCTGAAAACATGGAGTGAATGGAAACACCATTTTCTGGCACAAAATATGTTGTATTTCACAACGATGTAATCAATAGATTGAAATGTCTGAGATTCGCGAAAAAAAAACTTAATCTAGAGATGGAAATTTCTCTCTGAAATTAGTTGGTTATTTAATATTTTTATAGCAATGGCAATTGGTAGTTGCTTGAGTTTAAGCCAAGGTAAGAAAACAAAAGTACTTACGTTCTGTCACTATTCATGGAACAATCAATGAGAATGTAGCTCCTTCATCGGCCTTTACATTCAGCTGCATGGCACCCACTGTTCAGGAGGTAGCCTGCAGACAGCCTTTAATTAGCAATTTTAATTAGTAATTTGTTGGAATGTTCCAAAGAGGAGACAGGAAAATGGAGTTAAGACCAAGATGAAATCAGCCAAGATCATATTAACTGACAGGCGCATGCTCAAGGGGGTGAAATCCTTATTTCTGCTCTTATTTTGTATGTTCTTAATATGATGGGCAAGAAGCACATGTACATTTCAGTCTGAAATGCAACCTGCCATATTGGGAAATAACAAAAAGAGTTGGGAGATACCCTAAGCTGAAGCAGGTCATAACTAGAGGCCAAAAGCCAATTCATAACATTCACTCCAAATATGGTTTTTGCCAGTATGGGAAAGAGCCATCTGTAGAGAGATGTGAGGCCTGGGGAAACTCACACCATGTGGGACCATTCATCACCATTGCCCTGGAACAAATCGTATTGTTCATTTCACAAACCTCCCAGTTGCTGTTCCCCTCTTCATTCCATTCTGTGAATCAAAAATCACCCTTATCCTCGCTTCCAGGTCCTCCAAGTTTCAGCAGTCCAGGCACAAGGCCAGGTGTCATGATTCACCCTATCGCAGGTGCCAGGTGACATCTGAAAAACCAGATGGTAGGGCCAACTCTTACGAAGAACTCAGTATCTTTTTTGCATCTATTTAGCTGAATATGAAACTGAGAGGAACTTGAGAGCTGTAAACCAAGCAGATAAAGAGCACAAATGGCGTCATAAAACATTTAATAAGGAGTTCGTCCACCAAACTGTGCCTTGCGCTAATCCTCCTTTCTAAATGAAAGTGAGTAAAATAACAGCTGTAAATAAAAACTACATATGAACCCATTCTGATGTAATATGTACACCATCAACTTTATACATGCACCAGCAACTTGCTCAGCGGGTGAGACAGAGTATAAAATAAATAAAAGGACAAAACGTAAGGCACTCTATTTGAATGCAAATATCATTCAAACCAAAACAGATAAACTAGAAGTACAAATTGAGATAAATAAGTATGAGGCAGTGGCCATAACCGAGACGTGGCTGCAGGATAACCTGAATCGGGATCTGAATATTGGACAGTGTATGACACTTAGGAAGGATGGGAAGCGAGGAAAGGGTGGATTAATTAAATATTAGCACAATAGAGATTACCTAATTCAAGGAAACCAGAATGCAGAAGCAGTGGAGGAAAAGATGAGAAGTGATTAAGGCAAGAGGTCACTTGTGGGATTTGTGTACAGGCTCCCTAACTGTAACCACATAGATTCATAGAGTCATACAGCATGGAATCAGATCCTTTGGTCAAACTGGCCTATGCCAATCATAAACTAGTCCCATTTGCATGATTGGACTTAGTATCAAGGAAGAAATAATGGTATGTTGTTGAAAAGTGACAGCATTTATCATGGGGGATTTTAACCTACTTAAACATTGGAAAAATCAGATAGGGAAAAGTAGTCTAGATGAAGAATTCATTTAATGTTTTCAGGACAATTTCTTAGATTAGCATCTAATGCTACCAACAGAGTGCGGGCTATACTAGACATGATTTTGGCCAATGAAATAGGATTCGTTACTGACTTTGCAGTGAAAGTCCCCTTAGATAGCAGTGAACATAATATGATGAATGTAATATGCTAATGTAATACTTAGATATAGTTTAAGGAAAAAAGGTGTAGGTCCAAGACTAATATTTTAAATTTAAACAAGGGCTAGTGAAATTGAACTGATCATTTAGGTTAAGTGATAAATCAATAGCGATACCTGGTAAACATTTAAGGAAATTTTCCAGAATGAGTAGAATAGGTACTTGCCAAAAAATAAAAAATTTAAGGACAACCTGCCATCCGTGATTAACTAAAAAAAAGTCAAAAACAGTTTCAAAGTCAAAGAAAAGTCATAAAATTGTGCAAAGCTAGGTGAGCTAGGTGGTAAGTCAGAGAATTGGACAGAATATTTAAAAAAGTATTACCAAAGGATTAATCATGATGTGGAGGAGCCGGTGTTGGACTGGGGTGGACAAAGTTAAAAATCACACAACACCAGGTTATACTCCAACAGATTTCTTTGGAAGTACAAGCTTTCAGAGCGCTGCTCCTTCATCAATGCTCTGAAAGCTAGTACTGTACTTCCAAATAATCCCATTGGACTATAACCTGGTGTTTTGTGATTTTTAACTTAAAATATTAACAAGAAGGGAAAAGTTAGAGTATGAGAGATAGTTAGCCAAAAATATAAATGCAGGTAGGAAATGTTTCTTCAGATATTTAAAAAAAAAGTTACTGAAGTCAAGTGTTGGTCCTGTAGAAAGTTGATAGAAATTAGTAATGGAGGATAAACAGAGGTGGATTGAATCTGAATTGAACAGATGATTTGCATTGGTCCTCACTTGGGAAGATGCAAGCAGCATTCCAGAGAAAGCTGTAAATTAGGAATTGAAAAGGATGGAGTAACTCAACGAAATTACAATTACTGGGAAGTGGTACTGAGTAAATTGTTGGAACTACAAATTGACAAGTCCCAATATCCAGATGGATTTCATCCTAAGGTTCTTAAAAAATGTAGTTAGTGAGATAGTTGATACATTGCTTTTAATTTTCCAAAACTCATTAGATTTTGAGAAGGTTCCTTTAAATTACAAAATGATAATGCTATACAAAAAGGGAGCTAGAAACCTGGAAATTACAGGTCAGTTAGCTTAAATCTTCATAGAGAAAATCTTAGAAGCTACTATTAAATGTGTTACCAGAGGAATTTGGATAAGTTCAAGGTAATCAGGCAGAGCCAATATAGTTTTGCCAGAGTCATATATAACTAATTTGAATAATTAACTTGTAGTGTAGAAAATCGGGGACCAGTGGATGTATTGCATTTAGATTTCTAGAGGGCATTTAGTAAAGTGCCACTTCACAGGTTACTGCAGAAGATACAAGCTCATGGTGTTAAGGGTAACATATTGATTTGCATAGAAGATTGGCAAGTTAACAGTTAACAAGTTAACAAAGGGTCTGTTTCCGTGTTGTATGTCTCTGTAACTCTATAAGTGTCTTATCCTGGTTCTGAAGGGGACACATGTGATAAGGATGCTTACCTTTCTTATCAACTGAATGGTTAATAGAAAGGAGAGTGGGAATAAATTGGTCGTTCAGGCTGGCAGAATGTCATGGTGTGGCACGGAGATTGGTATTAAGGCCTCAACTGTTTAAAATTTATGTAATGATGTTGATTAAGGAACCAAAGGTATAGTAGCTAAATTTACTGATAATACAAAGGTAGGCAAATGAGTTTTGAATAAGAAATAAGGAGCCTACAAAAGGATAGAGAATGGTTGTGTATGGCAAATGGAGTACAGTAAGGGAAAGTGTGAAGCTGGTAGAAAGAATTAGAAAGTAGAGTATTATCCAAATGGTGAGTTGTTTTAGAGCCCAAAGATGCAGGAATATCTGAGTGTTCTACTGCATGAGTCATAGGTTAGTATGCAGGTACAGCAAGTAATCAGAAAAACTGATAGAAAGTTATGTTTATTGACGGCAAGGGTAGGGAGGTTAAACTTCAGATATATAGAGCATTGGTGCAATCACATCTGAAATACTGTGCACCATACTGGTCATTGTACATACAGAGGATGTTCACGCATTGGATGCAATTTTGAGAAGGTCTACTAAGATAATAATGGGAACGAGCAAATTGCCTTATCAGGAAAAGCTAAACAGGCTAGGCCTCTATTCTCTGGAGCTTAGAAGAATCAGAGGTGTTTAATTGAAACATTTAAGATCCTGAGGGACTTGACTGTGTTGATGTTGAAAGGATTAGATTAGATTACTTACAGTGTGGAAATAGACCCTGCAGCCCAACAAGTCCACACCGACCCGCCATTGCGCAACCCACCCAGACCTATTCCCCTATCACCTAACACTACAGGCAATTTAGCATGGCCAATTCACCTAATCTGCACATTTTTAGATTGTGGGAGGAAACTGGAGCATACCGACACAGACACGGGGAGAATGTGCAAACTCCATACAGAGAGTCGCCTGAGGCAGGAATTGAACCCAGGTCTCCAGCACTGTGAGGCAGCAGTGCTAACCACTGTGCCACCCAAATGTTTCCTCTTGTGGGCGAATTTAGAACTCAGGGGTCATAGTTTTAAAAAAAAGGGCCACCATTTACAAATGAGATGAGGAAACATTTCTGTCAGAGGTTTCTGAGTCTTTGGAATTCTCTTCCACAAAAGGCAATGGATGCAGTATTATTAAATGTTTTAAGACAGAGGTAGATAAATTCTCTATTACTAAAGGGATGAACGATTATCAGAGATATGCAGGAATGTCGGGTTGAGGTTAAAGTCAGATCAGCATGATCTTATTGATTGGCAGAGCAGGCTAGAAGGACTGAGTGGCCAACTTTTGATCCTTTTTTATGTGTTCACAATGTGCAATAATGTCAATTATGTAGCTAATCTATAAAGGTCAAATGAATTAAATTTCCGGCCACTAAAGACTGAATTTTCACCTCATCAATTGTAATTTTGAGTTAACACAGGATCCATTTTTTTTCAACAATTCTTCAAAACAATTCCTTCAAAGTGATTTATCGTTTTAAAGTCTCCCTTTGGAGCTTGTTTAGATCAGGAGTATTTCCTTGATAACTTACGTCTGCGAAGTTCAAGCTGGCAAATTCCAGTAATGCTTAGTTTACTGTTCGTACAACAATCCCACTCGAGAAGAAGCTGTTGAGTATCTTACAATTCTCCAAGTGGTTTGCTTAATTTTAATAAGTCATGATGAGGGAATGAAGGGTTAAACGAAAAGGTAGGAAAGTGGAATTGAGAATTGTCAGATCAGACATGATCTCATTGAATGGCAGAGGAGACATGATGAGCTGAATGACCTATTTCTGCTCCTACACCTTGTGATCTTACCTGAGAGCAGCTAAGAACAAAATGTTTAAGAATAGAATGTTGATCAACCTTTAAAGTTTTACCTTAAATCTCTGAATAAGACATCTTTTGGTGGAATACAATTTCTTTTGAGATATATGAGGATCCTTAAGAATGCCTTTTATTTATTATAATATTTGGACTCCTCCTACTTTGCAAATGTGGGTGCTAACTCCTTGGGAAGGTTGCTCACACTTCAATGTGATGCTGTATCAGTTAACAATATTCCTTAATTATTCAGTGAAAATTCCTTTGTGAAGTTGAGAGTTTTTATCTAGTCAATTTAATTGGGATATGTTATACTCCTTTCATCTCTCCTTTATTCTGTCAATCTTAAAATAAAGTTTCATCAAACATTTATCAGTAATGGTGTTTCATTTTTGAACTGGAAGTTTATTTAATCTATTTTTCAGTCTCAAAGGAATCCTTTATTAAAGTTTAACAGTAAAGATGTTTCATTTCTCTGACTTTAGACAAAGTCTTTTCCCTAAGGTCAGGGAGTCCAAAACTAGAGGGCATAGGTTTAGGGTGAGAGGGGCAATATATAAAAGGGACCTAAAAGGGCAACTTTTTCACACAGAGGGTGGTGCGTGTATGGAATGAGCTGCCACAGAAAGTGGTGGAAGCTGGTACAATTGCAACATTTAAAAGGCATCTGGATAGGTATATGAATAAGAAGGGATATGGGCAAGTGCTGACAAATTGGATTAGATTAGATTGGGATATCTGGTCGGCATGGACGAGTTGGACCAAAGGTTCTGTTTCCGTGTCATATGTCTCTGTAACTCTATAAGTGTCTTATCTTGGTTCTGAATGGTTCCAGTATTTCATCTGTAATTAACATTTTACATTCATGCACATTATCATTCTAACCAGGTATCATTATAACCCTTCTTAATGGGTTATTTCTTTCATCTCTATATTTTTTGACTTAAAATAATCCTTTGTTAAAGTTTTATCAGTAAAATGTTTCATGAAGGTAAAGAACAGATAATCTTAAATGAATAATATGAAATGTTAAAAACATCATGCAGTAGTGTAATATTATCAGGCATACATGAATTACTATGTACAAGATAGATGAATACTCCAACAACTACTCCAAAAACATGTGCCATCCCTCATAGTCGGTTATTGTTGACAGAATTAGGCTTGTAATGGTACAGGGTAGAATATGGAGCTGTGAACAATCATTGGCTCAATAACCATAAATGTTTATTAATGTAAAGTGTCAATGTGTGGTGTAGTGATTGGAGCTTAACAATTTGATGGCAGTCAATGAAAACAATCAGATTCTGGATCAGTGGTGCTGGAAGAGCACAGCAATTCAGGCAGCATCCGAGGACAGGCAAAATCGACGTTTCGGGCAAAAGCCCTTCATCAGGAATAAAGGCAGAGAGCCTGAAGCGTGGAGAGATAAGATAGAGGAGGGTGGGGGTGGGGAGAGAGTGGCATAGAGTACAATAGGTCAGTGGGGAAGGAGATGAAGGTGATAGGTCAGGGAGGAGAGGGTGGAGTGGATAGGTGGAAAAGGAGCTGGGCAGGTCGGACAAGTCCGGACAGGTCAAGGGGACAGTGCGGAGCTGCAAGTTTGAAACTAGGATGAGGTGGGGGAAGGGGAAATGAGGAAACTGTTGAAGTCCACATTGATGCCCTGGGGTTGAAGTGTTCCGAGGCGGAAGATGAGGCGTTCTTCCTCCAGGCGTCTGGTGGTGTTTCCAGCATCTGCAGTCATTGTTTTTACCTCAATGAAAACAATCATTCAATGGATGATATATGAAATACAGTAGGCACATTCTTCTTTCTCCAAATATTGCAATGAAGGTCAGTTGTTCACCTGGAAAAAAATCATTAGCAGCAGAAGACAAGCAGAAAGAGAACAAACCTTGCTAAGGCGACAGCACTTCACACAAAGTAACATTTCTTTCAGAAAAAGGAGAAGAACTAAGATCCCAATAACAGTGTGTACTGGAAGTAAATCAGAAAAGGTAACAAACGTGTGCCAACTACTCCTGACATTTTACCAGTGAATAGCTCATTAGCTGATTTTCAGCATTAATTAACCCTGGCACTGAATCTACAAGTACTTGCCCAATAGCTTGAAGCCAAACTGGAGTTTGCCAAAGAATAGTTAGTGCAACAGCAAATGTTGTGCCATTAAAAGTCTCAACAACATAATAAGAAGTGATAATCAATTTGCAACAGAATAAAGAATATACCAAGATTCCAAAGTTGTATAAAAGGCACTAGGGATGTAAGAATTTCTAGACAGAGAGGACTTGCTAAAGAACATGATCGCAACGTGTGACAACACACAAGTGCCTATGTCGACATCATTATCCGAGCACCCAGAAGGTCTAATCCTGATCTTTGTTCCATTGGTTTAACATAAAAACTGAGTTTGCTAAAGTAGAGAAGACAGTTAAAGCAAATGCACGTTCATGGTCACAGGATGTCTCATGTGTCATCAAGGAATGTCAACCTGCTTGATGAAAGCTGCAAAAGACTGATTTAAATTACAACTGCTCTATAACATCAGATTGATATATTGGGAAAGAAGTGTTGTCAAACATGTCAGCAGAGATGACATTCATAGCAAAGTGAGATGCTATAGCTGTGACATGTTTGTAATTCCTTGAAGTCCTACTGGCATAAACTAGTTTATATTTCCATTTATTTCAAGTACCAAAGCCTAATTCTTCAAAAATGAGGCTGGTGTGCCAAGCGGGCTGAGATAAAAGGTAGGTGGGGGAATTTGGGGGAGGGGTGCTGGGAATACGATAGGTGGAAGGAGGTGAGGGTGAGGGTGATAGGCCAGAGAGGGGGTGGGGGCGGAGAGGTCGGGAAGAAGATTGCAGGTCAAGAGGGTGGTGCTGAATCCAGGGGTTGGGAGTGAGATGAGGTGGGGGGAGGGGAAATGAGGAAGCTGGAGAAATCTACATTCATCCCATGTGGTTGGAGGGTTCCTAGGCAGAAGATGAGGCGCTCTTCCTCCAGGCATCATGGGCCAAGGTCTGGTGATGGAGGAGGCCAAGGACCTGCATGTCCTTGGCGGAGTGGGAGGGGGTGTTAAAATGTTCAGCCATGAGGCGGTTGGGTTGGTTGATGCAGCTGTCCCAGAGGTGTTCCCTGAAACACCTCTCGCAACACCCATCGCAAATTCACCTGCACTTCCACACGCATCATTTACTGTATCTGCTGCACCCAACGTGGTCTCCTCTACATTGGGGAGACAGGCCGCCTACTTGCGGAACGTTTCAGAGAACACCTCTGGGACACCCGCAGCAACCAACCCAACCACCCCGTGGCTGAACATTTTAACTCCCCCTCCCACTCCGCCAAGGACATGCAGGTCCTTGGTCTCCTCCATCGCTACACCCTGGCCACACAACGCCTGGAGGAAGAGCACCTCATCTGCCGCCTAGGAACCCTCCAACCAGACAGGATGAATGTAGATTTCTCCAGCTTCCTCATTTCCCCTCCCCCCACCTCATCTCAGTCCCAACCCCCGGATTCAGCACTGCCCTCTTGACCTGCAATCTTCTTCCCGACCTCTCTGCCCCACCCCCTCTCCGGCCTATCACCCTCACCTCCTTCCACCTATCGTATTCCCAGCGCCCCTCTCCCAAATCCCCCCCCCCCCCCCGTTACCTTTTATCTCAGCCCACTTGGCACACCAGCCTCATTCCTGAAGAAGGGCTTATGCCCAAAACGTCGATTCTCCTGCTCCTTGGATGCTGCCTGGCCTGCTGTGCCTTTCCAGCACCACACTTTTCAACTCTGGTCTCTAGCATCTGCAGTTCTCCTAATTGTTCATAGACATAGAGAAATACAGCATGGAAACAGACCCTTTGGTCTCCCAATGCGTCCTATCCATGCCCCTCATGATTTTACAAACATGTATGAGGTCACCCCTCAACCTTCGATGCTCCACGGAAAACAGCCACAGCCTATTCAACCTCTCCCTATAGCTCAAATCCTTCAACCCTGCCAACATCCTTGTAAATCTTTTCTGAACCCTTTCAAGTTTCACAACATCCTTCCGATAGGAAGGAGACCAGAATTGCATGCAATATTCCAAAAGTGGCCTAACCAATGTCCTGTACAGCTGCAACATCACCTCACAACTCCTGTACTCAATCCTCTGACCATAAAGGAAAGCATACCAAACGCCTTCTTCACTATCCTATCTATCTGCAACTCTACTTTCAAGGAGCTATGAACCTGCACTCCAAGGTCTTTTTATTTAGCAGCCGTCCCTAGGATCTTACCTTTAAGTGTTTAAGTGCTGCTAAGATTTGCTTTCCCAAAATGCAGCACCTTGCATTTATTTCGAGTCATGGAGATGTACAGCACAGAAACAGATCCTTCAGTCCAACTCAACCATGTCGACCAGCTATCTCAACCCAATCTAGTCCCACCTGCCAGCACCCGACCCATGCTAACTCTTCCTATGTTCATTTGTTATTTTTTTGGTCACAAGTAGACATTTAAGAGGTAGTATTTGCAATTCTAATGTTATGCATCAGAGCAGTGCATTGTGTAACCAGTTTATGTTGTTACAGACCAATACAATTTTGCCAAAATCAACTGTCAAACTTGTCTTGTACTGGCAATCGATGGAATTGTGTACAAGTTGCTGAGGTTGAGGGATAGCAATAACACCAAAAGGAAGCAATATCTGAGACAATATAGAGCATTGTGGGGTCTATGAGGGATTGGTGTCTCTTTTGAGAATTAAAGTCAGATATTGCAGATGAATTCACTCTGTGATGGTTAATAAAAAGTTCTGAAAATAATTCTTTAAGCTGAATCTTAACCCTTTTCTTGTGAGAGGAGGTGTTATTTGGGGTAGCATGGTTGCTCAGTGGCTAGCACTGCTGCCTCACAGCACCAGGGTCCCAAGTTCAATTCCAGCCTTGGACAACTGTGTGGAGTTTGCACATTCTCCTTGTGTCTGTGTGGGTTTCCTTCCAGTTGTACAGGTCAGGTGAATTGGCCATGCTAAATTGCCAATAGTGTTAGTTGTATTAGTCAGAGGGAATTGGGTGTGGGTGGGCTACTCTTTGGAGAACTGGTTGGGCTGTAGGGAATCTAATCTAAAAAAAATCTATTAGGAGAGAGCTTGAAACTTGATTCTTCACTGGAAGTAATTCCATCTCCCTGCCCATTTCCTTTTTAAATTTGTTCAAGGGATGTTAGCATCACAGATTGGGCCAGCATGTATTGCCCATATATAATTGCCCAGAGGGCAGTTAAGAGGAACCACATTGCTGTGGGTCTGGAGTCACATATGGGTGAGACCAGGCAAGAACAGATTTCCAGGGTAACTGAACAGCTTTGGGGTGGGAACTCTACAGTGAAGCGCCTTTGGACTACTGGAAGAGCAAGTTGTGTGTGTCTCTCACCTTGCAATAAAAATACCTAAAGAAAGTCCGTTATTTTCCTCAAACCAATTGCTGTATGCTGTTGACTTTTAAGTAGATTAAGTCAACATCATCCCAGAAGATCACAGGGTTGCTCTCAAAGAGAGATGACTGGTGATGCTTGAACCTCAGGGATGCCACACCTCAGATGAGGGATAAGGTTGAGAAGGTGGGACCTTCATGGTAGCCCTAGCCAGTAAAGGAATTGAATCTATGCTAGTATCTCTGCTTTGCAAGCAAGCCTTCCAGCCTGCTGAGATAACCAACCCCTTTAACCAGTAACTAAAAGATCTCGTAGTGAATGTATCATCATTGTCTTCTGCAAAAAAGTGAAAGAACTTGGTGAAGGAAAATTGCAGAACGTCCTGCTGAGTCAAAAGGAGAATCCAACAAACCCTATGGACGGGTGCATTTCCCAATTTATTTCTGTCCACCCATAAAACCATTTTTTAATGCATCCAGTTGTATGTGTGTAGGGATTAGTTGGTAGTTATTGACAAAAAACAGATGATGCTGGAAATCACAGTGGACTAGACAGCATCAATGGAGGGAGGGCAAGCTAACATTTCAAGTCTAGATGGCTTTTCAGCTCTAATGAAGTCATCTGGACTCAAAATGCGAGCTTGCTCTCTCTCCATGGATGCTGCCTGACCTACTGTGACTTCCAGCACTTTTGTTTCCAGAACAGATTCCAACATTTGCAGTAATTTGCTCCTGCATTGTGTTGAGTTCATAGCTGTTTATGGCAAGCATACTTTCTATACTGGTAGTACGACAAAGATTCATTGCTTGAAAATAGGGTTGTCCTGTGAAGTATGATTGAATAGAATGGGTTTATATTGTCTGTGGTTTAGAAGAATAACAGATGGCCTCATTCTCTGTGAGGGTTTGACTGACCCTAAGCACGTTCAAGGCTCAGGATCAGTACAAAATGTGGATTGATGGAGAGGATTAGCCACAATCTAAAAAAAAGTGAGCAGTTCAGAGGTTGGGTGCTGTCAGCACATAAGCGGAACCATATCATAAAATGTTACCAAGAAACAGCATATAAATGAGAAAAATGGTTGGAGGTAGGGGTTGTTACAGAGAAAGAAGATCCTTGTAAACTGCAGAATTGGCAGGATAGAAGAATAGTTTGGTTACAATGGGTAGTCATAAATTGAGAATAATTCCACTGAGCTGGGCAGAAAGGTGTTGTGTTGGAGAAAAATTAAGTAGATGAATATGTTAAAAACTGCAAAAGATGACAAGGGGGAGGGAAAGTATGCATTGTCTTTAACTTAAAGGTCATTTTGCTGTTTCAGGCTAGAGCTTTATTTAGAGAAATTCAAATATGGAGCTGCAGGGAAAATGAACATCGTGTTGGAAGTCAATACAATATACATAAGTACTTTGAATGGGAAATGAAGTTGAGCAATGGGTTGGTATTTTGAAAAGGATTGAGTACAGCAATTTCAAAACTGAGAAGTCAGACTTAAAGCAGGAAGCTTACACAAGACTTTGATAAAAATAAATCACAGAGCCTTGAATTATATGGTTTTGGAAGGATTTACCATTTTCCTCATGTTAAAAACATCAGCTTCTTGTAGTGTAATTATGAGGTTCATAAAATGCAAATTGTTTAAAAAAAGGTTATTTTCAAATTTAGTCATTTGAAATTGACACAGCAGTACCATAAAGTAACACATGGTGGCAATGCTAACCTGTTACTAAATATCAAAGCAAAATACTGCAAAATTTTAAACTGGAATTAAAAACAAAATGTTCCAAATACAATTTAAAATTGGACAGCCTGACAAAAATAATTCCTGAAGCATAGAACAGCTTTTGAACTGAAAATTAAGTCAATAAATAAATACACTTCAATAACAACTTGAAGTATATCAGATGATATTATTGCTCACTAAGGGGTAAAAGAGGTACTGAAACCATTTGACAATTAGTTCAAACTTAACTAATACAAGTCTGTGAAGAACAAGTTTTACCAGAATAGTACGTCGTGTGGCAAATCCAGTGATTTCATTAAGGACCTATACAGACTAGCGGAGAGACATGATTATAACTTAAAGTCCAAATTCTTAAAAGACTGAATAATCGTTGCCATTACTTATGAGACTTTGTCAAATATATTGCAGTCCCAAGACCTGAAAACAATCCAGAAAGTAATAATGCTGAGATCTGGAAGGAAGACAGATCAGTCTGAAGGATAGAAGATCTTAGCCCAGGTGATTTTTATTTTGGTGTAAGTTGACCCATTACAATGATAGGAAGTGCAAGGGTTTTAACCTAACGATACTGTTACCCTCGTTGTTCTAGATGG
This sequence comes from Chiloscyllium plagiosum, assembly GCF_037043375.1. Classification (NCBI taxonomy): domain Eukaryota; kingdom Metazoa; phylum Chordata; class Chondrichthyes; order Orectolobiformes; family Hemiscylliidae; genus Chiloscyllium; species Chiloscyllium plagiosum. The sequence continues at coordinate 103,704,599 of NW_028270141.1, forward strand.
TAGTGGTCATGGGTTTTGCAATGTCTTGGAGATATTATATACTGCTACGCCCATGCATCAGTGGTAGAGGTAGTGAAAATCTGTTGATGTAGTGCCAATCAAGCGTTGTCCTGGATGGCATCAAGCTTCTTCAGTTTTGTCGGAGCTGCACTCATATAGGCAAATCAAGAATATTCCGTCATATTTGTAAGCAAACTTTGGAGAGTCGGGGTGTATTACCGACTGCTGACTTCCTGGCTGCTGTCTGTTTTTGTAGCCAGTTATCTCTAGAGGCAATCAAGTTGTGTTTCTGGTCAATGGTAATTACCAGAATAGTGGGATTTCAATGATGGTAATAATGTTGACTGGCATGGGGCAATGATTAAACTCTCTCTGGCTCAACTATTTTGTTAGTTTGTAGGGAAATTGACCCTACATCTTCAAAATATTTGCCATGAACAGATGCATCTGTGAAAGGCAATGAGAATGTACTTTATTTAAAATAGTTCCTCCTTCACAATAGCTCTCTTAGAGTCATAGACCTACACGGCATTGAAACGAACGCCTCGGTCCAGCTTGTCCATGCAAAGATACCCTAAATAAATCTTGTACCACCTGCCAGCATTTGAACTATATACCTCTAAAGTCTTCCTATTCACAAAGTCATCCAGATACCTTTTAAATGTTGTGATTATACCAGCCTCCAGCACTTCCTCTGGGAGCTCATTCCATACAAGCACCACACTGTGCATGCAAAAGTTGCCCCTCAGGTCCCTTTTAAATCTTTCCCCTCATCTCAAAACCTATGCCCTTTAGTGCTGGACTCCTCCAACCCAGGGAAAAGACCTTGTCTATGCACCCAATCCATGCCTCTCATGATTTTATAAACCTCTATTATGTCACCTTTCAGCCTCTAATGCTACAGGAAAATAGCTCTGCTCTTTCAGCCTCTATCTGTAGCTCACATTCACCAACCCCCAGCAACATTCTTGTCTTTTCTGAACCCTTTCAAGTTTCGTAACATCCTTCCTATAGCAGGGACATCAGAAATGTACATAGTACTCCAAATAAGGCCTAACCAATGTCCTGCACTGCTGCAACATGGCCTCCCAACCCCTGTATTCAATGCTTCAAGCGTGGTGCTGAAAAAGCACATCATGTCAGGCAGATCCGAGGATCAGGAGTCCATGTTTTGGGCAAAAGCCCTTCATCATGAATCAATGTTCCTATATCCAATACACTAGCCAATAAAGGCAAGCATACCACTTTCTTTACTATCCTGTTGACCTTGGACTCTCCTTTCAAGGAACATAAACCTGCATTCCAAGGTCTCTTGGTTCAGCAACGCTCCCCAAGACCTTATCATTAAGTACCTAAGTCCTGCCCTGACTTACCTTTCTAAATTGCAGCACCTTACTTTTATTTGAATTGAATTCCATCTTCCACTCTTGCCCATCTGAACAAGATCCAGTTGTACTCGAGGTTAACTTCACTGTCCACTATACCTCCAATTTTGATGTCATCTGCAAACCTATTAACCATATCTCCTATGTTCACATCCAGAGTATTGCCTAAAGACCAAATCCAGTACCTATGCACTTCAACATCCAGTTGCATTACTTCTGCATAACACTTGGTAATTGAAGTCTCACTACCCAGAATACACCATATGGTAGTTCTATCTTTTGTGCTTAGACATGACATAGGAATAGACTATTAACATTCAATGAATTCATGGCTGATCTGGATTCCTCAACTTCAATTTTCTGCCTTCTCCATCACCCTTGATTCCCTTACTGAATAAAAATGTATTAATATCAGCCTTGAATATACTTAACAATGCAGCCTCTATAGCCTTCTGTGCTAAAGAATTCACGAAACTCATTGCCCTCTACTCATCTGTCCTAAATGAAGAAGGGCTTATGCCGAAACGTCGATTCTCCTGTTCCCTGGATGCTGCCTGACCTGCTGCGCTGTTCCAGCAACACATTTTCAGCTCTGATCTCCAGCATCTGCAGACCTCATTTTCTCCTAAATGGGCAACCCCTTACTATGAGATTATGTCCACTGATCCTAGGCTTTTCTACAAGGGGAAACATCTCTTTGCATCCACTTTGTCAAGCCCTTGCCCCTAACAATCAATAAGGTTGCCTCTCATTCTTTTAATCTCCAATAAGTACAAGCTAAGTAAAAACAGTTCCTCCATGCTTGGGATCATTCAAATGTAACTGCTCTGTACTGCCTCCAAAGCCTACATACTTGTATTTTTAGATAATGGGACCAAAACTATGCACTGCATTGCAGATGCAATCTAACTAGTGCCTTGTATGGTTTTAGCGAGACTTCCATTTTTTATACTCCTATTCCCTTCCAAATAAGGGTTAACATTTCATTTGCATCCCTTTTACTTGCTGAACGTATATGCTAGCTTTTTTGTGTGATTTATGCCGACTCTCAAATTGCAGAAAAGATTTACATAAATGATTTGGATGCAAGCATAAGATGTACAGTTAGTAAGTTTGCAGATGACACCAAAATTGGAGGTGTAGTGGACAGGAAAGAGGGTTACCTCAGATTGCAACAGGATCTTGACCAGATGGGCCAATGGACTGAGAAGTAGCAGATGGGAGTTTAATTCAGATAAATGCAAGGTACTGCATTTTGAGAAAGCAAATCTTAGCAGGACTTTATACACTTAATGGAAAGGTCCTAAGGAGTGTTGCTGAACAAAGAGACCTTGGGAGTGCAGGTTCATAGCTCCTTGAACGTGGAGTCGCAGGTAGATATTATAGTGAAGAAGGCGTTTGGCATGCTTTCCTTTATTGGTCAGAGGATTGAGTACAGGAACCAAAAGAGAAAATTCAGGAAAATCTCAGCAGATCTGGCAACATCTGTAAGGAGAGAAAAGAGCTGACGTTTCGAGTCAAACTGACCCTTTGGCAAAGCTGTATCCGCAGCAATTTGCTTTTATTGAGTACAGGAGTTGGGAGGTCATGTTGCAGCTGGACACAATATTGATTAGGCCACTGATGGAATATTGCTTGCAATTCTGGTCTCCTTCCTATCGGAAAGTTGTTGAGTGACTTGAAAAGGTTCAGAAAAGACTTACAAGGATAGTTCCAGGGTTGGAGGATTTAAGCTATAGGGAGAAGCTGAACAGGTTGGGGCTGTTTTCCCTGGAGCGTCAGAGGCTGAGGGGTGACCTTATTGAGGTTTACAAAATTATGAGGGGCATGGATAGGGTAAATAGGCAAAGTCTTTTTACCTGTGGACGGGGAGTCCAGAACTAGAGGGCATAGGTTTAGGGTGAGAGGGGAAAGATATAAAAGAGACCTAAGGGGCAACTTTTTCACACACAGGGTGGAATGGATGAGCTGCCAGAGGAAGTGGTGGAGGCTGGTACATTGCAACATTTAAGAGACATTTGGATGAGTATATAAAGGGTTTGGAGGGATGTGGGCCACTTGCTGGCAGGTGGGACTAGATTGGGTTGGGATATCTGGTCAGCATGGATGGGTCAGACCGAAGGGTCTGTTTCCATTCCATACATATCAATTACTCTATTTGCAAAGAATGTTGCTGGGATTGGGGATAAACTGAATAGGCTAGGACTATTAACCCTGAAGCATCAGACTCTTGAGGAGTGACCTTATTGAAGTTTATAAAGTGATGAGCTGCATGGATAGGGCAAATAGCCAACATCTTTTTGGCCATTGTGGTACTGTCCAAAAACTAGGCATAGGCTTATGGTGAGAGAAGAAAGATTTAAAATTGACCTACAGGGCTACTTTTTCATAGATGATGGTGTATGGAAGAGAAAGAGGTGGAGGCTGGTACAATTACAACACTGGATGGGAATATGAATAGGCAAGATTTAGAGTGACATAGGCCAAATACAGGCAAATGGGACTAATGTGTGATATCTGCACAGCATGGACAAGTTGGACTACTCTATGTTGAGCTGTAGTTTTCTGCAAACTTTCTCAGTTTAAGTAATATTCTGCTCTTCCTACCAAAATGCTTAACCTCACATTTTTCCACATTATATCTACATTTTTGTGTAGCATTCAAATTAAGCTACAGTACATTCACTTTCCTCATCCAAGTCATGTATACTTTGTAAATAATTGTGACCCTGGCACTTATTCCTGTGGCACTCCACTAATTATAGGTTACCAACCTGAAAATGCATCCTAATCCCAATTCCCTATCATTTAGCCAATCCTTTACCCATGCTAATATACTTTCAACACCATGGGGTCTTATCTTATTGAGTAGCCAATCATCCTGTAATTTAGTAAACGCTTCTGGAAATCAATACAACTTTGCTGGATATTGACTCCTGAGGAGGTAAAAGAGATGGGGATGTTATATCAATTAGGAAACCAATTACTGCAATAAGGAATGATTTGGAGGTGCTAGTGTCTGAGCTGAGATGGTATATATTGTTAGAAAAGCTAAAGCTATTTTGAGAATGTAACAAAAGGAGTTCTGGGATTTACATATTAAAGAACTGGAACCAGCAAATCCCATTCTAAAAAATGAAAAACTTGATCTAAATTTGTTTAATATATCATTACAGCACCATGACACTGTAACCCTTTTGCTATAAATTCTGTCTTATATTTTATACTCCACAACCACCTGATGAAGGAGCAGTGCTTCAAAAGTCAGTGTTTTCAAATAAACCTGTTGAACTATAACCTGATGTTGCAAGATGTTTAACTTTGCAGTAAGGAGTGTTATCATAGAAAGCTCCCCAAATGAAGACATCTGGGTAGAACTTAAAAATACAAAAAGGAACAATCTCTAATTTAAGAGAAACAAAAGAGCAGATATGTAGTCAAATTTCAGACAAGTATAAAAGGTAATAGTGCAATATTAATGGGATTTTCAATTTCCCCAACTTTAACTGCAGTAGTCAATGTATGAAAAGTTTAGACGACAGAAAATTCTTAGAATTCATCTAGACTTTTTTTAAGCCAGTATGTAGAAATCTCGACAAGGAAGTGGGTGGTCCTGGACTTAATTTTCAGACAAATTGAAATATTACTGGTGGAAAAACTTTGCAAGTTCCTCTTGGTTGGTTGTGACTTTATGGTTTTTAATAGCTAAATGAGTGCCAGCTTCTCTGTTCAGTTTAATTAGAATTCTACAAAGCCATTTCATTTAACTGAGTGGTTCACAAATCTATTCCAAAGAGCAGTTAAGAATCAACCACATGGCTCTGGGAAGGGACAATGCAATCCACACCCGATAAAGAAGATTTTCTCCTTATGGAGCTTGTGAACCAGAAAGTTTTGTTTCAAAACATGATCCAATTAATTTAGTGGCTGCTCAGGGTATTCACTGTGGTAGAAAACTGCAAGGCAGAGCTCGTTATTGAGGGGATTCATCTGATTAATCCCTGGATTGAGAAAATTTTGAAGAAACTAAGCCTGCATTCCCTTACTTCAAAGCACTAGATGTGATTTCACTGAAATATAATTCTTACAGGTCATGAGTGCAGATGTATGCAGGGCATTTCTGCTAGCTGTTGAGTACGGGACCAGAGGACACAAATTCAGGATAAGGAATCAGCCATTTAAAATTTACACGAAAAGGAATTTCTTCACTGAAAAGCTTTGGAATCCTCTACTCCAGGTGGCAGTAAACGTCAATTATTCAATGTGTTCAAGGCACAAATCAATAGATTTCTGGATTCTAGCGACATCAAGGAATACAGGGGAAATGGTAGATGTGCATGATCAGTTTGAATATCAGAGCACATTCAATAAACTATATGGCATACTATGGAGTTTTCATTCTGGATTTTATTTTTCACCACTTGAATTTAAATGTCTTCAGTTACCGTGGTAAATTTTCAGTTTGACTCCAGACTACTGGTCCAATATTAGAACACGAGCAATAGCACAATGTAAAGTCTGGTAAACAGAACAAGGTGCAATAATCAAGTTTAAACAGAAACAGAATTTTATAAGGGTTTGGCAATAACATCCCTGCTCTTGAACTCAATACCTCACTTTACAAGGTTCAAAATGCCACATGCTTTGATAACAATTTTCTTGGAAATGCTGTACCACTTTCAAAGATCCCTTAACACTTACTCTCCAGTTCCTTTCTGTGCAGCACCATCAAATCTGAAATACAAAACTATAAGAAATAGGGACAAGAGTGGGCATTTATCACCTTAAGGCTTTTCTGCCATTCAACTGGATTATGGCTGATCTGACACATGCCCACTGTCCTGCCCTTTCCTTTTAACCCTCAATTTCCCTACTGATCAAGAATCTATGTCAGCTTTAAATATAAACAAGGAATCTGCCCCCACAAATCTGTCACAACTTCCCAAAGGCTCAACACTCAGAACAATTTCCCCCTCATTTCAATCCTAACTAGGCACCTTTTCACTCCATGACAACATACTCATCCTATACTTTCCCACGACAGAAATCTCCCTCTCAACATTTATCCTGTCAAGCCTCTCGAGTCCTCTATGTTTCAATTAGATTACCTTCTAATTCTTCTAAACTCCACTCCTAACCTATTTAGGAGAAAGTGAGGACTGCAGATGCTGGAGATCAGAGCTGAAAATGTGTTGCTAGAAAAGCGCAGCAGGTCAGGCAACATCCAAGGAGCAGGAGAATCGACGTTTCGGGCATGAGCCCTTCTTCAGGAATCCTTATAAGGCAATCCTTCCATACCAGGGCTCGTCCTAGCGAACCTTTTCAGAACTGCTATCTGAAGGAGATCGCTAGGTCCAGACAGAAACATTACATCAAATACGTGTGTCCAACACTGATCGTGTGTTTTGTTTACAGTGATTAAAAGTGCTGCTAAGAAGAGTCCTAGACTGATGGGAGTGCAAGCACCATCTCTAAATGACTGACTGCCCGCCCTCTCTCTCTCTTCCCACACTTTCCCTGGAGTTCTACACAGACATGTACCCTAAACCCCCTTCCTCAGATAATCTCTCTGATATTGTCCTGTACAGGACAAAGGTGGAACCTGTCAAAAAGTTGCAGGTGTACGCTATTTGGAGACACACACTCCCCAAAAGGCAGTAGCAGCAGTCTTATTGTTGGTGTCCAGTCCAGCAGCCCCAGAGAGGGGAAGGGGGGGGGAGGGGCCAGTGTCGGAGGGGGTTGGGGACAGGACTGGAGGACAGGGGCTCACTCATTGCATGCTGTAATGCTGCCTTATCTCCTGAAGGGGGAGCAGACTTTACAGAAACCTCTGAGCCCCAGAGGAAAGGCATGGAATCGATTAACTGAATAATCAATTATCCGAACAAAATAGTGCCTGCCCATCTTGTTCGGATAAATAGAAGTTCCTCTGTAATTGCTTAAATAAGGGAATCAAAACTGCTCTCCGTACTCAATATGTGGTCTCACCAGCACTGTGTACAATTGCAACAATACCATATTCATACCCCTTTAAAATAAGGCTCAACATTCCATTGATCGTCCTGATTACCCACTGCACTGTGAGCTAGCTTACTGTGCTTCCTGCACAAGTACACTCACTAAAGTTCTTTTGCAATTTTTTTCTCCGTCCCATTTGCCACTTCTTTATATTAAATTCTATCTGACACTTGGCTGAAGATTCTGCTAACCTATTCAACTCCACTGGAGTCAAGTGACAAATTTGTTTATGAATTGGTCATCTGGATTTGGTTTTGGAGGAAGAAAGACCTGTTCAGTTGTGAGTAAAAGCACTTCTGACCATATATTTAAAAAATTAAATGGTGGTCTGAGCACTGATTCATGGGGAACAGCAGTTTGCCATACCCCAATCTGCCCTTCAGCCATCTTTTACACCAAAGTGACATTGAGACCGATTTCTAGTCAAGTTTGTTAAGCAATCTTTTACATGATATTTTGTCAAAAAGTGGATACATTAGAGTTGTAATCTTTTGAGGATGTATCAAGTAAAATGGATGAATCAGATATAGTGTATTTGGATTATAAAAAGACATCAAGGCATCATACAAGGTTCCTACAAAAGAAATTATTTTGGGAGTGAAATATCAACATAAATTATTAGCTAACCAGAGATTTAAAAAACATTTCCTGGTTGATAAGCTGTAACTAACAAGTGCTGCAGGGATCACACTCATGTTTAAGCCAGGCACAAATTATGTAACTATACTGGACAGGATAGCAAATGTTTAAGATACACTGTCTTCAAGGACATATAGACAAGTCAATGAATAGGTAAAGATAATGTACTCAGTGTACTCATTCCTTGATTGCAGGCAAAATAGGCACAACAGGCATTGTTTGAAACAAAATACGTGGGGGTGGGGAATGAATGGTCTGCTGCTACTTATGAATTTGAATCTTACATCCTTGAGAAGAACACCCAATACATACAAAGAACTAGACTACAACATTCTCTGGAGTTTTAATTTCACTATAGCAAGGTGAACTTGTACTGTATCTCAGAAGGTTTGGGTAACAATTCTGGCAATCTTCCTCACTGTTTTACGTCAGTAGAGGGAGCCAAATGATCATCATCGATACAGTAATAGTTACTCTTTATGGTCAGTACCAATAGTCCATCAAGGTTTTGGTACATTTTATATGACACTACAACCTTATTAACGAAGAATCATCTCATTTTGACACAAGTGTATATCCATACCACAAACAGCATAATTTCAATGAAAAAATCTTGAGTCACAAAAATAAATTTTCCTTTTTATTTATGAAATATATCACTTTCCTCGGAAATAATTGTCAATGACATCCTTGGCTTGAGAGTCTTTCCCATAATCCTAAAAAAGAAAGTGTTCATGTGTGTCAGATTAAACGTTTTAACAAGCTACAATTTGAAACAATTAAAGCAACGCTTTATGAATGAACAGTAGTAATTATTTTATTTCAGTAAAGTTTATTGTACTAAAATATGTAATATAAAATACACAGACAGGTTTTTGGGCCTATCGGAGAGTCTCTCCATATTTCTTTATCAATAAACTAAATCTTGAATTCAAGTAACTCACCTTGACAACAACACAGCTGCAGCCTACAACCTTGCGGGGCTTCCCTTCTCGGTCTATTTTGCAAAGTCCTACCCATTCACCGAGCTTCTTGTTGTCATCAACCTGCAATGTACAAAAAGGCAGCTGTGCAGCATCTTGTAAACACCAAGTTTCACCAACATATGGCAAGGAAAAATACTGCACCTCAGACATTTTTTGGGTAACAATTCTGGCATTTTTCTTCATTCAATTTCTGTTGAGGGAGCCAAGTGGTCATCACAGATACAGTATTGCCAAATCATTCTAATAAATTTAAAGATAAATGCCTCAATAATGCAACCCCTCCCTTCTTGAAGTAGTGACTCATTGAGTTTTGACAAACATCCTCTTGTTTCATGTCCCAGCTATCAAGAGCAAAGAGAGCTTAAATGTCAGTTCTTTAAAAAAAAATCATTCACTGGATGCATGTCATATGCTAGGCCAGCATGTATTGCCCATCACTAATTACCCTTGAGAAGCTGGTGATAAGCTTGGAGACATTAAGGCTCACATCTGCTGGAGTTTAGAAGACATAATTTGACTGAAACGCAAGGTCTTTGGGGAGGGCTTGGCAAGATAGATGTCAAGAGGATGTTTACTCATAGGAAAACCTAAAATTGGGATCATGTTTAAGAATAACTTAAAACAAAGAAGTAATGCTTTTCCTCGGATTTGAGAATTGTTGGATGTTTTCTCAAAAAAAAGTGGAATTCATAATTCTTGAATATTTTTAAGGCTTAAGTACACAGATTTTTCCTAAACAAGGGGTTGAAAGAATAGAAAAACCCGGAGTGTGAATACACACATTAGTCTTTCAGTTTGCTCCGCTTTTCAATGCAATCATGACTGATCTCATCTCTGCCTCAATTTCTGCCCACAACCCTTCAACCCATTACAAGTTGTACAAAAGGTTGTGAGGAATAGGCAGGAATGTGGGCTGAGGTTATAAGCACATCAGCAGTGACTCTAATTATACAAATTTCCAAAACATTCATCACTAATCACAACCAAAGAACTATCCAAAAAGACAAGACTTTGATTTTGAGTTAAAAGTTTGTACGATAGAAGGGCGACCAATAGAGTACACCTGATCAACAAACAATGAAATAACTATTGAAATGGTGCAAGGAGCCCAAGTCATAATGGAAGATCAGGGAATGTGGAGCTCATTTCAAAGCTTCAGAATACAGCTCACAATACAAATCAAAATCCAGAATAATACTTTTTAAGATTATAAAAAGGCAATGGAATACAGCTTTGCAAGGGTACCAATAGTTCTTTGCTCATTGCAATACTCACCTTCATCAGGTGGATCCCATGCTCAGCACAGAGTGCTTCTACCAATTTAACATACTGTGCCTCGTCACAATTGGCTGCCAGGACACACAAGTGAGCCTGTCGCCTGAGGGTTTAAAAAAAAAGTCACAAAACTATCTTGAGTTATTTCTAGCAGTATGCAACCACAATTTAAGCCAAAATGACCAATTTCAAAAACTAAAGCATGTGTATTTATGAACCACACACAAGAGTTGAAAAATAAGTGTAATGTTAATATAAATGATTGGATCTACCTCAAACACTTAGTCTGTTCACGAGATAGGACAACATCCTGACAGGTCCAAGAAATGCCCTTTACTAATTTGAAAGAATATGATTGTAGGTTCAACAGCAACAAACAAGATATGTTCTTTCTTATGAGGTTTAACACAGCAATGGAGAATCCTGAAACTGATTCAGTGCCAAAGCTCAATACAACCACAGACTTCTAAATCCAACCATCTAAAAGATGCCCTTCAGAAAACATCCTCAGACAGTATCTCCTAAACCCATGACCACTTCCATCTAGGACAAGCGCAGTGAGGCTCTGTGGCACAATGGAGGATGCGTTGGACTTGTATGTCTTGGTTAAAGTTGCTATTCAAAAGTTGTGGGTTCGACTCCCAGCAGTCAGCTTTTAGTTCAGCCTTCAATTTGTAATGAATCGATGATTTTGTGTTGATTCATTGTCAGTGTCGGCCATCTGGAGATCCAGTCCCTGCTCCTCACCAGAGGAAATTTCTCACCTTCTCAGGGCAAATTTTCAGGAAATCACATCATTTGGGCAGCAGTGGCCCAGAGGTTAGCGCCAGGGACCCAGGTTCAATTCCAGCCTCAGGTGACTGTCTGGAGTTTGCACATTCTCCCTGTGCCTGCATGGGTTTTCTCCCACAATCCAAAGATGTGCCAGTTAGGTGAACTGGTAATGCTAAATTGCCCATTGTGTTCAGAGATGTGTAAGTTATGTGCATTAGTTAGGAGTAAATGCAAAGTAATAAGGATAGGGGAATGGTTCTGGGTGGATTACTCTTTGGAGGGTTGGTGTGGACTTGTTGGGCCAAATGGCTTGTTTCCATACTGTAGGGATTCTACAAAATATATGGGAACACCAGTACCTTCAAGTTTCCCTCCAAGCCACTCACCATCCTGACTTAGAAATATTTTAGCATTCGTTCATTGCCACTGGGTCAAAATCCTGGAATTCCACCGCAAATAGCATTGTGGGTCAATACACAGCAGGTGGACTACTGCGGTTCACCACCACTTTCTCAAGGGCAACTACGGATGGGTAATAAATTCTGGCCTAACCAGCAATGCAGTCCTACCACAGAAAAAAGATTCTAGCTTTCTTGGTACAGTTTAACTGACAGCAACAGAATCTGTACATCATGTAAGTGACTTCTGTGGAACAAAGTTACCAACTGCCATAGTGAAGCTACTAGGTAGCTAAATACACTACACATTCAGTAGGAGTTACTGACCAGGAGCCAAAAGTCTGATACCCTGCCCTGTCCCCAACGAAATGTTACACCTACATTTAGCAAAAGCGCCAAGATGTGATAACATTTTTTCACAATGGACTTAACAGTTTAAACAGAAATTAACTTTATAAGAACAAGAACTGTGCACATACTTGCTAAAAACTGGATATTTTGACTATGTGGTTTTAGCAATTTGGTAGTCAGGACATCTTAATGATTTTAGCAGTAAGCTGTTAGAACAAACTCATTTCAATATCACAGCCTTCCGTGTAACACTAATTCCAATAATTTACTTGTATAATAAGTTTAACGTGTATATTATTACAAGTCAAAATTGTTACAGCCCCTTATGGAATTACTAAAAAGCTACTCACTTGTCCAGTACCTTGACAGCCTCTCGGAGACCACAACACAAGCCATCATGGATGTATGCTGTTTTCAACACTTCCTGAAGTGCAGTATTCACATCCATGACACCACCTGCCGTTATACTGACAAAAAAGTTGGAATTATACAGTTGCAGAATTCCAGTACCTGCCAATATTTCAACTTAGATTAGACTAAGGAAAGCAGTCAATGGCTTTGAGCTACAAGTTGTCAGAAGAGATTTTTCACTCATTCTCAAGAGTGAAGGGGTATCCGACATAGAAAAATTCATCATTCCAACAGTGTAGCTTAATTCAATTCATACAACTAGTAATCCTTAATATATTTTTAAGCCTTTTTAAAAAACCTGATTAAATGAAGAGACTTCAAGAAATTTTCAGAGCCATATGTGCACTTCGATCACGATATTCGTTATCTAAAAAGTGCTACTACTTGCAATAATGTTACATTTTCACTGACAAAAGTCAATAATTCATACAAATCATTCCAGCTAATCACTGGGTCAAACTGCAAACCTGCTGGTCCTTGACAGGACAGGTGTAACAAGATCTAAATTTTGTTTTAACCTATAACTGCAAAGAATAGGGTTAAATGCATTACCAAATGAGAGGCTGTGACTAGTGGAATGCCGCAAGGATCAACTTGGGAGACCTCAGCTATTTACAACTTATATCAATGTTATTGGCAAAAAAATATTTAATGTATCTAAGTTTCTTATGACACATAGGAGAAAAGTGAGGACTGCAGATGCTGGAGACCAGAGTTGAAAAATGTGGTGCTGGAAAAACACAGCAGACCAGGCAGCATCCGAGGAGCAGGAGAATCGATGTTTCGGGCATAAGCCCTTCTTCAGGGATGAGGCTGGCGTGCCAAGTGGGCCGAGATAAAGGGTAGAGGGGAGGGAATTTGGGGGAGGGGCACTGGGAATGCGATAGGTGGAAGGAGGTGAGGGCGATAGGCTGGAGGTCGGGAAGAAGATTGCAGGTCAAGAGGGCGGTGCTGAATCCAGGGGTTGGGACTGAGATAAGGTGGGGGGGGGGGGGTGGAAATGAGGAAGCTGGAGAAATCTACATTCATCCCCTGTGGTTGGCGGGTTCCTAGGCGGAAGATGAGGCGCTCTTCCTCCAAGCGTCGTGTGGTCAGGGTCTGGCGATGGAGGAGGCCAAGGACCTGCATGTCCTTGGCAGAGTGGGAGGAGGAGTTAAAGTGTTCAGCCACGGGGCGGTTTGGTTGGTTGGTGCGTGCGAGTGTCCCAGAGGTGTTCACTGAAACGGTCCGCAAGGAGGCGCACGGTCGCACAGTGGTTATCACTGCTGCCTCACAACGCCAGAGACCCAGGTTCAATTCCTGCCTCAGGCAACTGGCTGTGTGTAGTTTGCACGTTTAGATTAGATTACAGTGTGGAAACAGGCCCTTCGGCCCAAGAAGTCTACACCGACCCGCCGAAGCGCAACCCACCCAGACCCATTCCCTTACATTTACCCCTTCACCTAACACTACGGGCAATTTAGCACGGCCAATTCACCTGACCTGCACATCTTTGGACTGTGGGACGAAACCGGAGTACCCGGAGGAAACCCACGCAGACACGGGGAGAATGTGCAAACTCCACACAGTCGCCTGAGACAGGAATTGAACCCGGGTCTCTGGGGCTGTGAGGCAGCGGTGCTAACCACTGTGCCACCGTGCCGCCCCCGTGTCTGCATGGTTTCCTCCGGGTGCTCCGGTTTCCTCCCACAGTCCAAAGATGTGCAGGTCAGGTGAACTGGCCATGCTAAATTGCCCGTAGTGTTAGGTAGGGGGTAAATGTAGGGGTATGGGTGGATTGCGCTTCGGCGGATCGGTGTGGACTTGTTGGGCCGAAGGGCCTGTTTCCACACTGTAATGCAATGCAATGTAATCTAATCTAGGCAGCCTGTCTCCCCAATGTAGAGGAGACCACATGGGTGCAACGAATACAGTAAATATCGATTGCACCCAATGTGGTCTCCTCTACATTGGGGAGACAGGCCGCCTACTTGCGGGATGTTTCAGTGAACCTCTGGGACACTCGCACCAACCAAACCGCCCCGTGGCTGAACACTTTAACTCCCCCTCCCACTCTGCCAAGGACAGGCAGGTCCTTGGCCTCCTCCATCGCCAGACCCTGACCACACGACGCCTGGAGGAAGAGCGCCTCATCTTCCGCCTAGGAACCCTCCAACCACACAGGATGAATGTAGATTTCTCCAGCTTCCTCATTTCCTCTCCCCCCACCTTATCTCAGTCCCAACCCCCGGATTCAGCATCGCCCTCTTGACCTGCAATCTTCTTCCCAACCTCTCCACCCCCCACCCCCTCTCCGGCCTGTTAACCTCACCTCCTTCCACCTATCGCATTCCCAGCACCCCTCCCCTTTATCTCAGCCTGCTCGGCACACCAGCCTCATTCCTGAAGAAGGGCTTATGCCCGAAATGTCAATTCTCCTGCTCCTCGGATGCTGCCTGGCCTGCTGTGTTTTTCCAGCACCACATTTTTTCAAATTCTTGACACATAACTAAATACCAAAGAGGACACTGAGGTTGCAACGAGAACTAGATTACTCAAGTGAATGGGCACCAAGGTGACAGATAGAGGTGATGTGTGTAAAGTATTCACTTGGTAGCAACATTAAAACAGTATTAATTAAAAGGCCCAAAGACTGTTAAATGTAAACATTCAGAGATTTTAAGTGTACAGGTATCCCCCGGTTTTCAGAAGTTTGTTTTACGCCACTTTGCTTTTATGAAAGACCTACATTCGTACCTGCTTTCGCTAATCCAAAGACCATTTTCCATTTTACAAAAAAGTCAAATTTTTCCCATATAAATTAATGTTTCTTCGCTTCACGCCATTTCGGCTTAGAAAAACTTTCATATGATCACTCTACTTTTGGAGAATACCTGTACTGTTACAAGCATGTAGGTACACAGCAATTAGCAAGACAGAGAGAAGGGACAAATAAAGTCTCATTCTAATTACACAGGGTTTTGCTGAAGTTACACCTGGAATACAGTGCAGATTGTGTCCATATGTAATAGATGATAGCCTATGAGGGAGAACTGTAAAGATTTACCAAGTAGTTCCTGGGATGAGGCACAAAGCGAGTCAGTTCTCAAATTTAGAACAATTAGATGCACTTATTAAAACATGCAAGATACTGAAGATATCTGACAGGACAGACATAGATGATTCCATTGCTGGAAAATCTATAATATGGGGAAAGTATGGGGACGGGTCCATCAATAAAAATGGAGATAAGGAGAAATCTGCGTGTTCAGAGATTTGTGAATCATTGGAATTCGCCATCTCTAAGGGTTTTGGATGCATTATCATGAATATTTTTTAATCCCAAGTTCATAAATATAATCTATTTGAGTCTGCTCTGCCACTTGTGATGATCCAGCTGCTGTGTCAACTTCACTTTCCTGTTATAACACAAATCATACTCATTCTTCTAAACTCCAATTAGCCCTACGACCTCAGTGCCAGTTTGATTCCAGCCTTGGGCATCTGTCTGTGTGGCATTTGCAGATTCTGCATGGGTTTCCTCCAGGTACTTGTGTCCTCCTGGAAGCCAAAGATGTGCAGGTTAGGTGAATTGGCCATGCTAAATTGCCAGCCATGTGTAGGCTAGGGGAACTAGCCATGATTAATGCTGCGTTACATCGACAGGATGGGAGAGCAGGTCTGGGCGGAATGCTCTTCCAAGGGTCAAATAGTGTCTGGTCCTGAGAAGGGTTAATACCTGAAATGTTGAATTCCCCACCTCTTGAAGCTGCCTGGCTTGTTGTGATCTTCCAGCCTGCTGTTTGTCTACTTTGGATTTCAGCATCTGTGGTTTTTTTGTCTCTAGCCTCTAGCTACCCTGAGAAGAGACCAATCTGTTCATTTTATTTTTTAAAATGGGTATTGTCTACATTCATAAGCCATATATGAAACAAGTGAACCTTTCCCAAATGGCTTCTCATACAACTATATACTTTTTTTTTGCAAGGAAGAAAAACCAAAATTTTACACAATACTGATGTGATTCATCAAAACCCTGCACAAAACTATTTTGTTTAATCTCTACTTCCCTTGCAAAAAATTCCAATTACTTTCTCGTTCACTTGCGCCACCTGAATCATCAGTCAACAGATGTACAGCATGGAAATACACCCTTCAGTCCAACTTGTCCATGACAACCAGATATTCTACTTTAATCTAGACCAATTGGCCATCACTTCTCATATCACTGTAAAGCCTTCTCAGTTATATACTGAAGATGCTCTTTAAATGCTGTAAATGTAACCTGCCTCTATCACAACCACCTCTGGCAGCGCATTCCATACACAAACCACCTTCTGCCCGTTAGGTCCCTTTTAAATCTTTCGCCCCCTCTCACCCTAACCTTTAGTTTTGGACACCCCCTACGCTGGAGAAAAGGCCTTGACTATTCACCCTCTCTGTGCGCCTCACGATGTTATAAACTTCTGAAATCTGTGTCCCAGGACATCCAAGCCCCTGTGCACCGAATACTGCAAACACGCCCTACTTCTGATTTTTCCTTTACATTTAGTGTTACTCGCCCACCAACTCAAGCTAAGTTCTTGCAAAAGAGCACCGGGGCTGCTGTGCACGTAAATGTGGGACAAACCAAAGGCACAGCGGCGGGCGGGAGCGAGTCGCCGAACAAAGCTGCTGCTTTCCTTTTGTTCCAGCGGCCCGGTCGCTCCCTGGCAGCCCCTTTCCACCCCCTGCCTTTCCCCGGGGTCCTCCTCCTCCTCCTCCCGGATCCGCCGGCCTGGGCCTAAACAAGGAGGATCGAGAAGGCGGCGGGTGTTGGGCCAACTCACCATTCCTCGGCCATCGCGCTGCGGGTCTAGTAGCGCCGGAAGGCGGCGGTTTCGCGCTGCAATACAAAGCAGAGGGTGACCGTTAGCGGCGGCCGGTGCGATCGCGGGCTGGCGCGTGCGGTCGGGCCCGAGGATGGCGGCGATGGCGCTCGGATAGTCCCCCGGCTCCAGCCTGTACTCACCGCGAGCCGGACAGAGAGAGGGGGAGGGGACAAGATGGCGGAGGAAAAGGGCGAGCGCGCGTGCGTTGGCGACGTCACCGCGTGCGCACCCGCCCCGTGTCGCGCAAGACCCATACCCTCCTCCCCCGCGATTCCCGTCACCGAGTAGACAGGTGGCCACGCAAGTCGCCTGAAGGAACAGGCAGCAAACCATTACCGCGGCGACGACTCTAGCTACAACAACAACTGTTTAGGTGGCGCCTTCCCGATACCTACGTTGCAACTTTGTCCTCTCTCTGCTGCCAAGTGAGACAGCGATGTTGTTACACGCCGTTAGAATAGAAGGAGCCTGACTTGGAGGTAGGGACATTACCGATAGCCCTCACAGCGATGTGCAAAATATTTTATTATCAACCTGTGCAGGGATGTTATGACACACCTCGGGAACCGGTGGGAGTTGAACCCAGGTCTCCCAGCTCAGAGGTGTGTGCACTGTCAAACAAAAAAACCCGGAATGAACTGAAGATGCTGGAAATCAGAAACATAAACAGAAATACCTGGGAAAACTCAGCAGCATCTGTGACAGGACGCGGAGTTGAGGTTCGGGGTCGAGTGACGGGTTCTCCGGAAAGGTCAGTGTGCCTGAAACGTCAATTCTGCTTCTTCTCAAAAGATGCTGGCAGACCTGCTGAGGTTTTCCCAGCAGTTTTCTGCTTTTGTAGGGACACTGACAATCCGCCGTGAGATCCTACACGCCACTGTCCAGTGAAGTGCTTTTAAAAGTCCTGCGTGTGTAGTGTCAAACAGCCAGTTTGCACACAGTCCCAAACTCGCTGATTTTTGATTAAAGCTTTGAAAAATCACACAACACCTGGTTCTCGTCCAACAGGTTTATTTGGAAGCACCAACTTTCGGGGCTCTACTCCTTCATCACGTGATTGTGGAGTATAAGATTGTAAGACACTGTATCCAAATAAACCTGTTGGACTATACTCTGGTGTGTGATTTTTAACTTTGTACAAGCTAGTCCAACACCAGCATCTCCAAATCTTGGTTTTTGTTAAAAATCACACAACATTGTGTTATAGTCCAACAGGTTTATTTGGAAGCACACTAGCTTTCGGAGCGACGCTCCTTCATCAGGTGATAGTGGAGGGCTCGATCGTAACACATAATTTATAGCAAAAATTTGCAGTGTGAAGTAACTGAAATTATACATTGAAGAATTGATTGTCTGTTAAGCCATTCATCTGTTAGAATACAGTGATAGTTTCACTTCTTTCATGTATAAATCACAAAACCCTTTTTTTTAAAGTTGCATTCTCGGGTTAGCTGTTAACAATGGTGATAGTTAGACAATGTGTTGAAGGTGTTAGCCCCCTGTGTTCTCTGTCTATGACCTGATGTTTAGATTGATTCCAATCATGCAGTTTTTGAGCTCAGAGTTCAACATGAATCTATGTGATTTTTGAGCAAAGTACAATGTAACTTTGTACCAAAAAAATTCACCACACACAATATATATGTGTGCATGTGGGTCTTTGTCTGTGTGTGTGTCTGTCTGGGATAGGGGTTGTGAGTGTGAGAAAGTGTGTGTGTGTGTGTGTGTGTAGTGAGTGCAGAGTGTCTTAAGTCTGTGAGGGGGTGCATGTGTGGGAGTCTGTGTGTCTATAAGGGTGTGTGTGGATGTCTGTGTCCATGTGCATGTGAGAGTGTGTGTAGGAATATCTGTGTGTGTGTGTGTGTGTGTAGTGTAATGGTGATCACCTGTAATGTGACATGAACCCAAGGTCCCGGTTGAGGCCCTCCCTATGGGTACCGAACTTAGCTATCAGCCTCTGCTCAGCCACTTTCCTCTGCTGCCTGTCCCGAAGTCCACCTTGGAGGATGGTCACCCGAAGGTCCGAGGCTGAATGTCCTGGACCACTGAAGTGTTCCCCAACTGGGAGGGAATCCTCCTGTCTGTTGATTGTTGTGCGGTGCCCATTCATCCGTTGTCGTAGCCTTTGCTCAGTTTCCCCAATGTACCATGCCTCTGGGCATCCCTGCCTGCAACGTAAAAGATAGACAATGTTGGCTGAGTCACATGAGTACCTGCCATGTACACGGTGGGAGGTGTTCCCACACGTAATAGTGGTATCTATGTCCACAATCTGACACGTTTTGCAGCGTCCACCATGACAGGGTTGTATGGAGTTGTCCTGAGAGCCGGGCAGTTTGCTACGAACAATGATCTTTTTGAGGTTTGGCGGTTGTTTAAAGGCAAGTAGTGGAGGTGTGGGGAAGGTCTTGGTGAGGTGCTCATCTCCATTGATAATGTGTTGCAGGTCACGAAGAACATGGCGTAATTTTTGTTGTGATGTTGGAATTTATACCAAACATGGTATTTGAATGATTTAGGGATGATGGCTTGCTCACCTTTCTTCAAAATAGACCTAAGATAGCTTGATGCCAATTCCCCCTCCAAGCGGGTGGATTAAGTTTTCAAAAGATGGCATGTAGTTCTGATATTGCAGCACTCCTTAATTATTCACAGGATGTCAGCCTACATTTCTGGGATCCAACTGCTTAAGGTCAGAACCATCCAACTCAGTTAGAGTATGTACTATCAGCCTACAAAATGGCTATGTCCAAAGTAAAATACAGGAGATGCTGGAAAATTGAAGGAAATGTTTACAGCCAGCATCTGTTAAAAGAATTAGCTGTTTTGTGTCAAAGCCCTTTTCATAGGAGCTGGAGTTCATGTCTCCTCCAGGTAAACCCAGAAATTCAGGCCAAGTACAGTCTGAACATCTGAACCACAGCTTCTCATTTTAAGATGTTCTGTATGCTCAAAAGAAAGGTGAATGAGAAAACCAGGGACTTACAAATAATTAACGTAACATCTGTGGTGTGGAAATTGTTGGAATGTATAATCAAGGATGGTAGTAGCTGAACACCTTCAAAATTTTCAGTGAATCAGGGAGAGCCAATGAAGTACAGGATTGAGGGTACTCGGTGGTTGCTGGGTATGGTCTCAGGTGTTGGAGTAGAATAAACCTTAGTCATTTACCAGATACTGACCAAATAAATAACTTGCTGCAGCAAAGTAAGAATCAGAGTCATACAGCACAGAAACAGGCCGTTCGGTCCAACTAGTCCATGCCAAACATAATCCCAAACTAAGATATTCCCACCAGCCTGTGCTTGTCCCATATCGTGCCAAAAAAAATCCCAAGAGGCTGAAATAATTAGAAATAGCATAGGTGCACCTTCTTCCCTTCCTCCATAAATAATCTGCAATGCCCCCACCCCGCCCTCTTTTCATGTTGTACCAAGAAGACTAATTTTCTTTGCACCTAATACAAAATGTCTGTGTGATCCAGTTACAGAGGGACCTGTTTCAACTCCTTGAATTCGCCAAATTGTTTATCCAGTAAACACCATGCCAAAGCCTGCTTAAGGCTGGGAACTTTAGAATTTAAACTGTGGATTTCAATTAAATGTTGTCTCAAACAAAAGTAGATATTTATAAATAAATTAAAACTCTTTTGGCACAAACCAACATTTGTAGAATATTTTTGCCTTAGTTTTATAGTGAATACGACTGGCATCAATAGATTGTTAAATAAAAAAGATAGATATTAGCTTTCAAAACCCAGGCCTTGATCAGACTAGGATACAGTTTTTGAAAATAATATTTGCAGTATAATCAGGCAGAATTGCCCAACAGCATACTTGCAGTAGTGCAGCAAAAGTAATGATTGGGCAGTAAATACATGGTATGAAAAGATATCTGACTCTATTTGGTAATCTGCTCAAACAGCTGGGAGGGGGATGTCATAAAATCTGCCTTACTGTTTTTATCTTACTTCATTGGTACAAAAATTAGTTTAAGCTGTCCAATCACGATATAGTCGAAGCATACTGCTATTAAAATTCATAAAGACTGGTATGTATTAGTAATGCAAAATATACCATTAAATAAAGTACTCATGTAGTTCTTCTGCAACTAGTTTGCATTACAATTACAATACTGGAATTCATAGTGCACATTGACGAGAATATTTAATTTTCCAAAATTTTTCCATAGTTCATGTGTTTTTTTAGTTGTACTCCTCTTAAAAAAATGTACATGGGTTGATTATTTATTCATTGACATTAGGGCCACCCAATGGGTGGAACATTTAAGAAAACACTTCTCGTGTCTTAGAGGTAATGTTGCTCGATTTGTAATCCAGAGCCTGTAGTCCTGCTCTGGCAACCTGGGATCAAATTTAACATCAGCTACGCATTTCTGGTCTTGTCAGCAATGCCCCTTTCCCAAAAAAGAACAAAGAAAAATCTATTCCTCAGCACTAAGCAATTATTTTCGATAAGCTTTTACCACATGTGGAAGCCTAGTGGATAGCGTCCTGAGCTTGAAACTCTGGATTCAAATTCAACTCAGGACTTGATGACCAAAGATGATGTGTTTGCGACTTGGTCAATATGTCGAATATGAACTTGCAAATCCTTCCAACATGTATCATTGACAAGCATAAGAGGAGGAGAGAGATTCCTCATCAGCCATATGATGCAACAAAATTGGAGCCTTTACCATTACTATCCAGCTCCAGGCTAGGGCGTGCAAGAAAAAGTGTATGTTGGGACAACAATTTGGGGCCAGGATGGAATTTGCTGGATGGTCAGTGTGAATAAGTGCCAATAGCATGGGGTTTGTGATCCTGTTCTGGCTGAGTTGGATTTAAGGCCTCCCTCCTAGTCCTACCGAGGGTGAAGATCATGACACTATAAGTTGATCCTAAGAAAGGAAGATAATTGCCATTTATACGTAGCAAGATTACTTGAGTTGGGTGACTGGCAGGCCTATACCTGGAGGTGAGATAGGCCGGGCAGACACAGTCTGTGCAGCTGAGTGTTTCCAGTACCAGCTTTACTTTGGTATTTCTTTTAAGGTGCAGGACTCCTCAAGCTGCAGCATAATTCAGTTAACCAATCCCCTGAGGCAGACTGCAGATTCTTGAGCCAACGCTGGTTGGTCACTATCAGTTCTGAGGAGGGGTCACTCGACCCGAAACATTAACTCCAATTTCTCTTCACAGATGCTCCCTGATCTGCTGAGCTTTCCCAGCAGTTTCTGTTGTTGTTCACTATCATTTTAATTCAAATGTCAAAAATCACACGGCACCCGGTTATAGTCCAACAGGTTTATTTGAAACTGCAAGCTTTAGGAGCCCCCCCCCCCCCCCCCCCCAAAGCAGCTAGTGTAAGAAAATACATCTGACAAAATTTATAAGAGCAAAAGTGTTGTACAACTTATGCGAATGTATTAACATAGTTAGTCTATTACCTGTTAAGTCAGTTAGAATGGAGATTTCGATTGATTTAATTCTATATACCATAACTATGAAGTTACAATAACTTCTACATTTGCAGGCAGTTGTCGTGTTTGAAAAAAAAACTAAAAATCACACAACACCAGGTTATAGTCCAACAGGTTTAATTGGAAGCACTAGCTTTCGAAGCGTTGCTCCTTCATCAAGTGGTAGTGGGGCGACGCTCCGAAAGCTAGTGTGCTTCCAATTAAACCTGTTGGACTATAACCTGGTGTTGTGTGATTTTTAACTTTGTACACCCTAGTCCAACACCGGCATCTCCGAATCTTGAAAAAAACGGAATCAGGTGTAATTCTGTAATGAGTCACTGGGGTGAGCGTGAATGTTGCTGCGTTTTCACTTGGTTGTTGCAATAGAAGTGGGACAAGTTGGGTGAACAAAGTCCTTCAACACAACCAACAAATTGAATGCTTTTAATCAGAATTTCCATTCATAAAACAGGGCCGGTGGGAGGATTTACTTCGGAGAATTGAAAAGTTTTGCCTACAAGATTGGGCGGATCAAACTTTGGACATATTGATCGGATCCGACCCTTTTCATTTCTTCGGGATACGCAGCAAGGAGTTTGCTTCCATCGGCCGATCTCAAATATCTGTTCCGACCAAAATACAATGTCCGGTCAAAGAACCGAAGGTAAGTCTGCCTCTGCACTTCTTCCCCATCCCCCTGTGTTTACCTGATAGTTGTTTCTAGTGAAACTTCCAGCAGCGAAAGGCCAGAAAAGTAATAGTTGTTCCCAAGAGTAGGGTTTCGTTCAATGGAGTGTAATTTAAAAATGCGGCACACGGAGGGATATTTGCTTTAAGGACAGATTTTAAAGTTAAATCATTCAGGGATTGTGTTGTTCCTCGGAACAACAGAACAATAGGTTGTTCCACAAACGCCTGATGAAGGAACGGCGCTCCGAAACTAGTGTGCTTCCGAATAAACCTGTTGGACCTGGTGTTGTGTGATTTTTTAAACTTTGTACACCCCAGCCCAAGGCATCTTCAAATCATTGTTCCTCGTGGTTGAGTTGTGCAATGCCGGGACAGAAATATAAGAAGCACCAGAGCAAGGCGGTTTTTTGAAATAGCAGGCAACCGGGAAGTCAGGATCATTGCTATAGACAGAGGCAAGATGTAATGCAAACCCAGTCTGTGTTTAGCCTTGCCAGTGGTGAAGGACACAGTTAAACAAAACACACAACACCAGGTTATAGTCTAACAGGTTTATTTGGCAGTACAATTTTTTTTAATTTCAAAAATATATTTTATTCATAAAATAATTTGATGGTCTGTACAGTTAGTCATGCCATACATATGTAAACATTTGTATATAGAGATCAGAGTTTATCATTTGTATGTACAGGTCTGTACGTTTATCAATCGTATGTCCATATATTTAGCTGAGGCGTCAGCAGAGCCCTGTTCTTCTTAGGCAGGCAGATGTTACACGGTGGTCTTTCCCCAACGCGCCGTGGCGGCAGCTGCCCCAAGCTTCAGCGCGTCTCTCAACACATAGTCCAGCACCTTGGAATGTGCCAGTCTGCAACACTCAGTCAGGGTCAACTCCTTCAGCTGAAAGATCAACAGGTTTCAGATCGCCCAGAGAGAGTCCTTCACCGAGTTGATGATCCTCCAGGCACAGTTGATGTCCGTCTTGGTGGGCGTCCCAGGGAACAGACCGCAGAGCATGGAATCTCGCATCACGGAGCTGCTCGGGACAAACCTCGACAAACACCACTGCATTCCTCTCCATCCTTCTTCTGCATAGGCACATTCCAGAAGGAGGTGTGTGACAGTCTTGTTCCCCCCAACAGCCGCTTCGAGGGCAGCGTGCGGTGCGGGAGAGAGTCCGGGCGTGCATAAAGGATCTCACAGGCAGAGCCCTTCTCACCACCAGCCAAGCCATGTCTTGGCGCTTGTTGGAAAGTTCTGATGATGACGCATTCTGCCAAATGACTTTAACAGTCTGCTCAGGGAACCGCTCGATAGGATCCACCCTCTCCCTTTCCCGAAGGGTCTCAAGGACACTACGTGCTGACCACTTCCTGATGGACTTGTGGTCAAAGGTGTTTTTTTTCATCAACTTCTCCATGAAGGACAGGTGATACAGAACAGTCCAACTACTCAGAGCATTCCGCGGCAGCAAGGCCAGGCCCATCCTTCACAACACCGGGGACAGGTAGAACCTCAGTACGTAGTGACACTTGGTGTTTGCGTATTGGGGATCCACGCACAGCTTGATGCAGCCACACACAAAGGTGGCCATCAGGGTGAGAGTGGCATTGGGTGTATTTGACAGTACAATACTAGTTTTCAGAGCGCTGCTCCTTCATCAGGTAGCTGTGGAGCAGGATCATAAGACACAGAATTTATAGCAAAAGATCACAATGTTATGCAATTGAAACGATATATTTAACAAACCTAGATTGCTGTTAAGTCTTTCATCTTTTAGAATGGGTTCCAGATTTCGGTTCATTAATATGTAAGTCCCTGAACTTCTTTTAAGCCACATTCTTGAGATAACTTAGAGATTCCTGAAGAAGGGCTTATGCCCGAAACGTCGATTCTCCTGTTCCTTTGATGCTGTCTGACCTGCTGCGCTTTTCCAGCAACACATTTTTAAGTTCGGATCTCCAGCATCTGCAGTCCTCACTTTCTCCTATAACTTAAGGAGATACCTTAAGTTGCATGACACTGTGATCTTCTATAAATTCTGTGTCTTATCCTGCTCCACAGCTACCTGATGAAAGAGCAGCACTCTGAAAGCTTTTATTTCCACATAAATTTGTTGGACTATAACCTGGTGTTGTGTGATTTTTAACTTTGTCCAACCCAGTCCAGCACCGGCAGTTCCGCACAATGTAGGGGAGACCACATTGTCAGCAACGAATATGGCAGACTAGATTGAACGAAGTACAAATAAAATGCTGCTTCATCTGGAAGGTGTGTTTGGGGCCTTTTATAGTCAGGAGGGAGGAGATGAATAAGCAAGTGTTATTATCTTTTGTAAATGCATGGGAAGGTGTTATTTGGGTGGGGGGCTGATGGTGTAATGTGTGATCAAGGAGCGTACCACTAGCCTATACACCACCTTTCCCTTCTCCATTTTTATTACGTTCTCCTTCCTCCACCTCTATCAAAAGCATATTTAAAAAATTTGAACAACTTTCAGTTCCAAAGAAGACTCATACTGGATTTGAAATGTTAACTCTATTTTCCTTTCCATAGATGTTGGTAGACTAACTGAATTTCTCCAGAATTCTGTGTTTGTATGCGCCATTGGAAAGCATGGCACTTGTCCATTACTAAATGGCCCCAAAGCAATGAACCTTGTGCAGTTTGTGCACTGAAAGTAGTCGCCATTACTGTTAGTTGTTCAGTTGTCCACCATCATTCAGGACTGGCTGTGACAGGACTGCAGAGTTCTGATTTGATCCATTGGATGTTGAATCACTTAGTTTTGTCTATTTTGTACATTTTCTGAATATTTTGCATTTATTTTGTGTTGTAACTTCACCACGTTGGTGCCTGGCACTATTTCTTGCATGCTTTCTTTCAATATGAAGAAGTGTCCTCTTCTCTGCAAGTACAGTATGGTGTTCACTCCAAACAGAACAGCAAAGACCTGATGTAATTTTTTTTCCTTTCTGTTGGTTACGTTGTCATCAGCAGCAAGCTTCTCCAAAAGCTATATTCTTTAGGAATCAGTCGATGGCAGTGCTACTAAACTGTTCTTTGTCAAATGCCAGAGATCTGTGATCACTGTTACCCAATATAGGCAATCACCCATTTATAAGCATATTCAAATAATTTATTGGGTTGGTTAAGAAGCAGCAGTTTAGATATGCATTATTTAATTCGACAAAGGAAGGAAATCTACTAGACATGACAGAAGAGAAAGCTTTACCGGTCCTGAAGCCATCCCACAGAGACAGTGGACCCTGACTGTATTGAGTGGTGGGTGTTTATCTCTGATGTTTTATAGTCTTTGGGGTAGCCTGATTAAGTCTTTGTTCTTCTTCTAAACTCTTCATTTTCTACCAAGAAGGTGATGGCTCATTCCAATGGACATTCCATCTCTGACACACTTACCCCGTTAATATACCTTATTTTAGAGGCTGACAATCTCCTGTCTGAGCCCTTTCGGCCACTGATCATGGTCAGCTACTCATGACACCAGAATGACAGTTGTCCCGTTGCCTGCCTAAATTTGAGGGTTAGTTTAACATTCTTTCTAAGAACAAAAACTTATTTTCCCAAACAATATTTTGGTAATAGGGTGCATACAGTGCTAGATAAGTCATTGATGTCAATTCAGTGAAGCATCATGAGCTCGGTGATCCTGGTGATTTTTGTGACTTTTGGTTTTGTTTTCCTATGGGCTGAAAATTTGGAAAGCTAACTACTGTTGTAACAGTGGTTAAGTGAAATATCATGCTACACAGTAAATACCAGGAAAATGCAGTGTTAAAGAATTCCCAACTTCTAACATAATGATAAAACAAAGAAATGAGGATGCTGGAGAGTTGAAACAAAAATAGAAATTGCTAGCGAAACTCAGTACATCTGGTAACATCTGTGGAAAGAAAGCACAGTTAACATTTCATATCTAGTATCACCTCATCAGACTATTCCAATTTCCAACACCTTGAAGATGGATATTGAAGTCTCCCATTCAGAGTACTCTGTGCTTCTTCCAACTGATGCTCAATTGTGTTGTGAAAATTCAGTGTAAATCATTTCAAATTATCCTGTTATCCTTTTCAATTAGGTTGTACTAAATTTGTACTATCAATTTAATCCAATATCACAACAAAAATTGAGAGACTTCACAGTTTTCTCTGAAAGAGACTAAAGAAATTGAGGGTTTGGTTAAGAAAAAGAAGGAAGCATATGGCAGGTATAGACCGGAGAGATCGAGTGAATCCTTAGAGTACAAAGGCATTAGGAGTAGGGAAATCAGGAGGGAAAGAAAGGGACATGAGATAGCTTTCGCAAATAGGGTTAGGAAGAATCTAAAAGGTTTTTACAAATACATTAAGGTCAAAAGGGTAACTATGGAACAAATAGGGCCTCTCAAAAATCAGCAAGGCGGCCTTTGTGTGGAGCCGCAGGAGATGGGGGAGAAATTAAATGAATATTTTGTATCCGTGTTGGAAAAGGACATGGAAGATATAGAATGTGGGGAAATAAATGGCGACATCTTGAAAAATGTCCATATTACAGAGGAGGAAGTGCTGGATGTCTTGAAACGCATTAAAGTGGATAAATCCCCAGGACCTGATCAGGTGTACTGTAGAATCCTGTGGGAAACTAGGAAGTGATTGCTGGGCCTCTTACTGAGATATTTGTATCATCAATAGTCACAGGTGAGGTGCCAGAAGTCTGCAGGTTGGCTAACGTGATACCATTATTCAAGAAAGGTGGTAAGGGCAAGCCAGGGAACCCTTAGACCAGTGACCCTGACATTGGTGGTGGGCAAGTTGTTGGAGGGAATCCTGAGGGACAGGATTTACACATTTTTGGAAAGGCAAGGACTGATTAGGGATAGTCAATGTGGCTTTCTGCATAGGAAATCATATCTCATGAACTTGATTGAGGTTTCAAAAAAGTAATAAAGAGGATTGATGAGGGCAGAGCGATGGACGCAATCTATATGGACTTCAGTAAGGCATTCGACAAGGTTCCCCATGGGAGACTGGTTAGCGAGGTTAGATCTCATGGAATACAGGGAGAACTAGCCATTTGGATACTGAGCTAACTTGAAGGTAGAAAACGGAGGGTGGTGGTGAAGGGTTGTTTTTCAGACTAGAGGCCTATGACCTCTGGTGTGCTACAAGGATCAGTGCTGGCTCGACTACTTTTTGTCATTTATATGAATGATTTGGATGTGAACGTAGGAGGTATAGATAGTACGTTTGCAGATGACACTAAAATTGGAAGTGTAGTGACAGCGAAGGAGGTTACCTCAGATTAC
Organism: Chiloscyllium plagiosum; assembly: GCF_037043375.1. NCBI lineage: Eukaryota > Metazoa > Chordata > Chondrichthyes > Orectolobiformes > Hemiscylliidae > Chiloscyllium > Chiloscyllium plagiosum. The sequence goes on from NW_028270141.1 coordinate 103,733,147, forward strand.
AACAGAATCTTAACCAGATGGGCCAATGGGCTGAGGAGTGACACATGGAGTTTAATTTAGATAAATGCGAGGTGCTGCATTTTGGGAAAGTAAATCTTAGCAGGACTTATACACTTAATGGTAAGGTCCTGGGGAGTGTTGCTGAACAAAGAGACCATGGAATGCAGGTTCATAGCTCCTTGAAAGTAGAGTCACAGGTAGATAGGATAATGAAGAAGGCGTTTGGTATGCTTTCCTTTATTGGTCAGAGCATTGAGTATAGGAGTTGGGAGGTCATGTTGCAGCTATACAGAATGTTGGTTAGGCCATTTTTGGAATATTGCATGCAATTCTGATCTCCTTCCTATCAGAAGGATGTTGTGAAATTTGAAAGGATTCAGAAAAGATTTACAAGGATGTTGCCAGAGATGGAGGATTTGAACTATAGGGACAGGCTGAGTAGGCTGGGGCCATTCTCCCTGGAGCTTCAGAGGCTAAGGGGTGAACTTAGAGGTTTATAAATCATGAGGGGCATGGATGGGATAAGTAGACAAAGTTTTTCCCTGTGGTGGGGGAGTCCAGAACTAGAGTACTTAGATTTAGGGTGAGAGGGGAAAGATGTAAAAGGGACCTGAGAGGCAACTTTTCCACACAGAGGATGGTGTGTGTATGGAATGAGTTGCCAGAGGAAGTGGTGACGCTGGTATAATTGCAACATGTAAAAGGCATCTGGATGGGTATATGAATACGAAAGGTTTAGAGGGTTATGGGTCAAGAGCTGGCAAATGGGGCGAGATTGGGTTGGGATATCTAGTTGACATGGATGAGTTGAACTGAAGGGTCTGCTTCTAGGCTGTACATCTCTAAGACTCTATGACTGTATGAGTAGCCATCAGAAAAGTATTCATCTTTTTCTTTAAAATACTGACCAACATTTGTTGCGTCAAATACAGTTGAGTTCTAGCTGTTCTGTTAATTCTTATATGATCCACTTTCAGAGATATTATCTAAGTATGTCGAAATAGAGAAGAGGGAATGGCAAGATGAGTAATCTCCCTAGCACCATGGAAAAAGTACAATCAAAGCACTTGAGACATTGGAGGTAGTCAACTTTCAAACTGTACAGTATTTTGGTACAATTTCTTGAGTGTGGCATTGAGTTATGGTGACCGAGACCCAAAAGAGATATCTCAACCCAAAATCTGGCACAAATTTAGCGATTCAGCCTGTTTAAGTTCTGAAATAAGACCACTGAAAAGTAATATTTTCAACTTTAAAAGGAGGAAGTGGAAGAGTAACTTTACAAGTTATAAGTTTTAGTCTTTATTACATATGTTCTCTCATTCAATATTGCTAAATGTTCTTGTAAGTGAACTCAACGTTCCCTATAATTTTGTACAGTTTTCGTTTGGAAATTGATGTCTTAAATTTGTGACAGTTGCAGGTGATCAAAATGAAAATTCAAGAAACGAATCACAGAAGTGGACAAGATCCCAAATTTTCACACTAGTCTCTGCAGCATCATTGAACTTTAGTTCTATGATTTGTTATTCAATTTTGGCACCTTTCTTTCCAAAAGAGGTAATGAACATGTTCTGCATTTGCCTGAGTTATATTCTTTTTGAAGACATCATTGAAAATACAGTTCGTGCATTTTGTAATTTGACTTGGTTTCATAACATTTTATTCATTCACAGGACTTGGGTGTCACTGGTTCGGCCAGCATTTATTGGTCATCCCTAACTGCTCTTCAGAAGGCGATGGTGAGCTGCCTTCTCAAGTCCTTAAAGTCCCTCAAGTCTGTAGGGGATTTTTTATTGTCCTCTCCATAGAATCCTGACAGTGCAGAAATAGGCCATTTGGCCCAACAAATCCACACCAACCTTCCAAAAGGTAACCCACCCAGACCCATTCTCCTACCCTATTACTCTACATTTACCCTGACTACTGCACTTAACCTACACATTTTTGAGCACTACGGGCAATTTAGCATGGCCAATTCACCTAACCTGCACACCTTTTGATTGTGGGAGGAAACCAGAGCATCCAGAGAAAACACACACAGATACAAGGAGAATGTGCAAACTCCACGAAGTCACCTGAGGGTGGAATTGAACCTGGGTCCCTGGTGCTGTGAGGCAACAGTGCTAACCACTAAGTCACCATGCCGCCCTATGAATATGCTTTGCTACTTCTACTGTTCAAGAGTATTGCACTAATATAATGTGCTTGATTGGCAAACTGTTGGTTAAAATTTAGTACAAATAATTCTGTTGATGATATTCTTTATCAACTATTTCTCATTGGTGAATATAATTTTGTTTTTAGAACATGTTACCTTTACAGACACTCGTCATATTTGTAGTAAGTGACTTGCCGAATTAGATTATCTGTTTGTCGTTTAGTTTCAACTTTTGAAACTATCCTATGCTTTTTCAACATAGAAGAATTTCATAAAACAATTCATTCATACATAAAAAGACACTATATGTAAATGCAAATAATTGAAACCAAATGACTTGATCTCGTTAGGTAATTATTGTATGCATATGAACCAATTAAAAGCTGGTCTTTGGGTTAGTAAGTCAAAGATGAAGATATTAGGTGAGACTACCAAATTCTCAATCAAAGTGACAGATTTTCTGAAGAGACTTGAAGTTGGAGCAGAATATGGAAGTTTATGGAGAGAATTTCAGAACATTGGGCCTGAATAAGTCAGCGGAACTAAGGGTGTGGGTGAATGGGACTCTGAGTAGCATAAGATATTGATTTTAGATGGGCCAAAGTTGAATGAGGATTAAGAACCAAGAATGACCAGGAGAACATTTGGACTAGCATTAATTAATTTTATGGAGCTTTATAGAGCTGCCCATAATTAAGTAGCACAAAATGGCCGACAGCTGCCCATAACTGAACAGAAAATGGCTGACAGACTACAACAGAACATGGCTGACAATAGATGGAGAGCCGTGGGAAAATATTTTCTTAATATAATCTCAGCAAGTCGAACAATAACAGGACTGTTTAGTCAGGGTTACTGACTGTGATAGAATGTGCAACTTACATAGCTAAAAACATTTTACACTAAGTAGTTGTTTCTCTTGACTTATTTAATCAACGTGTTACAACATTAAGAGTAGGTTTTAGTTAAGATTCTTCAGATAATCATATATATAGATTCCATAGTAGCTATAGATCCACACAAATACAAAAGAAAAGATTCAAACCAGTTTCGTGCAGTTGAAGTGACTTTATTGTTAAATACTGTGAAAACATCATGAACATGGGTGGACTACCAGCCTGTCCATCTCTGTCATTCAGTGATCTTAACTGGAAATACATTGAAATTGTTGTGAACTGTGTAAGAAGCGATTTGAGAAAGCCACTTATAGAGGGACATCTCAGCGCCGCTGAACAATAATATCAATGCTGTGGTTCTGTTCGCCGAGCTGGAAGTTTTTGTTGCAAACGTTTCGTCCCCTGTCTAGGTGACATCCTCAGTGCTTGGGAGCCTCCTGTGAAGCGCTTCTGTGGTGTTTCCTCCGGCATTTATAGTGGCCTGTCCCTGCCACTTCCAGTTGTCAGTTTCAGCTGTCCACGGTAGTGGCCGGTATATTGGACAAACAGGAAGACAGCTAATGATCCGCATCCACGAACATCAACTAGCCACGAAATGACACGACCAGCTATCCCTAGTAGCCACACACGCAGACGACAAGCAACATGAATTTGACTGGGACAACACTACCATTATAGGGCAAGCCAAACAAAGAACAGCCAGGGAATTCCTAGAAGCATGGCACTCATCCACAAACTCCATCAACAAACACATCGACCTGGACCCAATATACCGGCCACTACAGCGGACAGCTGAAACTGACAACCGGAAGCGGCAGGGACAGGCCACTATAAATGCCAGAGGAAACACCACAGAAGCGCTTCACAGGAGGCTCCCAAGCACTGAGGATGTTACCTAGACAGGGGACGAAACGTTTACAACAAAAACTTCCAGCTTGGCGAACAGAACCACAGCAACGAGCACCCGAGCTACAAATCTTCTCACAAACTTTGAATAATATCAATAGTGTGCGCTCTGAGTTTTAACTGTATACAATCTGAAGTTTTTGCGTGTCTTACTGAAAAGAAAATCTGAAGCTGTAACGAAGTTGTACCAAAATAAAGTTGTACCTGAATCTACCATTGGACTTGGACTACCTTTGGAAAAATATGAGATCTAACAGTAGCCATAAGGTGTGGTGAAATGCATCGAGATAGTAGTAGACAATTTTATTGGAAAGAATGTGGAGTTGGAAATTCAGCTCAGGAATGTATAGGATGCAGAAATTGTTAGCAATCTCATTCAGGCTGAGACGAGACCGTCAGTAGCAAGGGTTCAGCATATAGGGTGCATTGAAGTTAAGTTTTTCTAGTGTTTAATATGAAGAAGTTGTTTTTTTAGACTTGAAAAATGTTTTCACATGTGTGGTTTGTGTCAGGAGTGCACTGCCTGGAGTATAGTGGTAGCAGGTTCAATTGAGATATTCTGCAGGGCATCGAATGATTATTTCTATTCAAATAGTGTGCAAAGGTACAGGGAAAAGACAGAAGAATGGCATTAAGTCATAATGCTGTTTTGGAGAGCCAGTGCAGACGCAATGGGCCAACCGGCCTGCTTTGGCATGTAACACTTCTGTGATTCTGTGAAGACTCTGTCACGCAGCAATTATCTTGACATGATTGAGGATGCTGTTCATGTATCAAGAATTGATAAACTAGTAAATCACATTATTAAAAAGTGTCCTGTGGGATAAATAAAGAATTCAAGGATGAAATTCAACAGGTTTTGACTATAGGCAGCTTACTAATAATACAAATGTATTAATCAGGAGCAAGACATGGCCCTTAGAGCCTGGTCCACCATTCCATAAGATCATGACTGATCTGATGACACTACGTTCCTGCTGACCCGTCCTGGCCAATTACCTTTCACTCCTTGCTTAAGAATCTGTCTCCCTCTTCGTCAAAAGGATTCAAGGACTCTGTTTCAATTGCCTTTTGAGGAAGATGGTTCCAAAGATTCTCAGCCGCTACAGTATCTTCTCCAGGCGTTCATCTTGACCAGCATTCCCCAACATCACAGGTCACATTCCATTGGCAAAAATTGTCTGCATCCTCCACGCATGGAGGTTGATCTCGACAGAGTGCCAACCTCCAGTACATTGAATACGAAATGGGAGTGGTATTTAGTCGAGTTAAGGAGATATTGTCAGTCGTGGGCATGATCCAATATCCATCCAGTCTCTTGGATGTGGTTGGGGGGGGGGTGTCTGTTGTTTAGAAATATTCAGCCTTCACAACATCTGAAGCTCCCTCTTATAATAATCAAATTGTTGTGTATTACTATGGGTACTATAAAAAAGCTATCCTACAGAAAGGGGATATTGCATGGCTCTAAGGAAGACTATCCTCTCTGCTTTCTATCTTGTACTGCAGCTAAAATGACAGTTGACCACACAGGTGATGATATAAAGTGAGCACATATTTATAAATGTGACATTCTTTGCAATGGAGTTTCATCTGTGCCACCTATTTTCCTCACAACATTCTCTTTTTCTTTTCCTTTCCATTGTATATCAGTGCAGTCCTCGGGTTCACAATTGGGATGGAAGGATCCTGTCTAATTCTGGAGATCACTGAAGTTAGAGCTCTGGACGGATAACCCCAAGAGCATTTTCAGCTAGAGGGCCTAGATATGCAGATAATGCCCCAGCCAAATGCAAGCTACCTCTCCCTGGTTTGCACTTCCGTGAAGTGGAGGGGCTAGGCATCTCTTGACTGTTCAGAAAGGAAACTTCTGGGGAGCCTGCATAAGGTTCTCTCTCAGATTGAGTTTCTATTGGCACTAATGGCCTTTCTTGAGAGGAAAGGGCACCTAAACTTTTATTTTGTTGGAATAATGTTTGATGTGGTACTTTACCAAATGCCTTCTAGAAACTTAAGTGCAGAATATCCACTATTTCCACTCAATCCATAGTATGTTACTTCTCAAAGAACTCCAATAAACTATTCAGTGCCATTTTCCTTTCATAAAACCATGTTGACTATACCCAATTACCTTGAATTTTACTAAGAGTTCAGCTATAAAGTCTCTAATAGTAATACCTGATATCTTAACAATGGCAAATGTTAAAATAATTGCCTTTAGTTTCCTGCTTTTTGTTTCCCTCTCTTTTAAGTCAAGGAATCATATTTGCTACTTTCAATCCACTGAATCATGTGTATTACATTTATTGTATTACTCTCTTTGCAGGCAGGAAGGAAAGGAGCCAATGACACTGTTGTTGGAATGATTTTTGGATGTTTTGCTTTATTTAATCTTGTATTTTCACTTGTATTAGGAAAATATGTAAGTATAATATTTTAATATATTTATTCTTTCACACTGCAACCTTAAAGTTTTTTTTACCTAGTAACACTTGTCACTGACAACATATATTTAATGTTAGAAAAGCGCAGTCTCTTTTATTAAAGCCTTTTATTACTAATGTTTCTGGTCAATTAACTGGATATAAAGTATAGCTACAATTTTTATTGCAGCAAATACAGGCAGAGCCTCCTGGCTTTATTGTGTTAGGAGGAGTACTGACATTGGTTCTTCAAGTCTTCTGAGAGAAATTGAGGAGTTAGGGTTTAAATTAAAAAGCAGTGCATCAATATTTATGGATTATTACTTATTATATCCAACTGGAATAAGAAATAATGGATTAGAAGTTTAAATGTTGGCTGAAAGAATTATATAAGAGGCAGATAATTTAATTCATGGCTCATTGGCACAGATACTGGAAAAGATAGAGGACCAGGCTCTACTGAACCAATCTGAGACCAATGTGGTAGCAAATTGAGTAGCCAGATCTGTAGGTAGGAATTTAAACTTATGTGGGGCTGATTGGGAGAATTCAGGAAATTCAGAAAAGCTGCAAGGGAAATGTCAAAATTCTACTCCAGAACATGCTGGTTCTCAACCCTGGTCAACTGGCTTTGAAAAGGGTCCCACATATTAAATTCATCTTCAAAAAGCTGCCCCAGTGCAATTTTTTCAGTGCCTGCCTAACACTGTTATAATTAGCCTTCCTCCAATGTAGCACTTTCACTCGAGGACCAATCTTATCCTATTCCATAACTACCTAAAACTTATAGAATTTTGATGATTGTTCACAAAATTTACCCCAACTGAAACTTCGATCACCTGGCCAGGTTCATTCCCCAGATAATGTGGCCCCTTCTCTAGTTCGACTATCTACATATTGTTTCAAGAATCCCACCTAGATGCACCTAACAAATTCTGCCTCATTTAAGCCCCTGGCACTTAAAAAGTCCCAGTGAAGATTGAGGAAATCAAAATCACCCACCATCACAACCCTGTTGTTTTTACATCTTTCCATGACCTGCTTACATATTTGTTTCTCTAACTTCCACTGGCCGTTGGAAGGTCTATAGTATAACCCCATCACAGTGACTGTACCTTTCTTATTCCTAACTTCTACCCATATGACCTCGCTGGATGATTCCTCCAAGATATCCTTTCTTATTATAGCTATGGCATTCTGCTTCGTCGGTAATGCAACTCCTCCACTCCTTCTACGTCCCTGTCTATCAACTCTGGAATGTTGAGCTGCCAGTCCTGCCCTTCTATTAATCAAATCTCTCTAATGGCTACCACACCGTAGTTCCATGTACTAATCTAGACTGAGCTCATTTGTCTTAAACTAAATATGCTTCAGGCCACTAGTCTCTGTGTTCATTAATCTAGACCTGCCTGTTATTCCTGCTGGAGAAAGTGAGGTCTGCAGATGCTGGAGATTAGAGCTGAAAATGTGTTGCTGGAAAAGCGCAGCAGGTCGGGCAGCATCCAGGGAACAGGAGAATCGACGTTTCGGGCATAAGCCCTTCTTCAGGAAGGGCTTATGCCCGAAACGTCGATTCTCCTGTTCCCTGGATGCTGCCTGACCTGCTGCGCTTTTCCAGCAACACATTTTCAGCTGTTATTCCTACTGGACTTACTTGATCTAGCTCCTTTCCTTTCTTCAAACACTCCACATGCTGACCTATTGCTCTGATTCCCACCCCACTACCACACTAGTTTGTGGTGTTGAACTGCCTTCTTGAAGTGCTGAGGTTTATTTTGTGTAGCTATACCCACAATGACATTAGGGATGGGGTTTCAGGTTTTTGACCCAGTGACAGTGAGGAAAAATGACTTAATTCTAATTCAGAGTGTTGAGCGTCTTGGACTTGCAGTTGCAAATAAAGTCATAGAGTCATTGAGATGTACAGCACGGAAATAGATTCTTCGGTCCAACTCGTACATGCAGTTCAGATATCCTAGTCCCGTTTGCCAGCACTTGGTCCATGTTCTTCCAAACCCTTCCTATTCATATAATCATCCAGATGCCGTTTAAATGCTTCAATTGTACTAGCCTCCACCATGTCCTCTAGCAGCTCATTCCGTACACGCATCAGCCTCTGCGTGAAAGGTTACCCCCTAGGCCCCTTTTATATCTTTCCCCTCTCACCCTAAACCTATGCCCTCTAGTTCTGAACTCCCTGACTCCAGAGAAAATACCTTGTCCATTTACCCTATCCATGCCCCTCATGATTTTATAAACCTCTATACGGTCACCGCTGACCCTCTGACGCTCCAGGGAAAACAGCCGTAGTCTATTCAACCTCTCCCTATAGCTCAGATCCTCCAACCCTGGCAACATCCTTGTAAATCTTTTCTGAACCCTTTCACAACATCCTTCCGATAGGAAGGAGACCAGAATTGCAAGCAATATTCCAACAGTGGCCTAACCAGTGTCCTGTACAGCCGCAACATGACCTCCCAACTCCTATACTACTATATTCAGTGTTCTTACCAATAAAGGAAAGCATACCAAATGCCTTCACTATCCTATCTACCTACACTCCAAAGTCTCTTTGTTCACCAGTGCTCCCAGGACCTTACAGTTAAGTGTGAAAATCCTGCTGTCATTTGCTTTTCCAAAATGCACCTCGCATTTATCTAATTAATCTATTAATTTATCTAAATTAAAATGATCCTGTAAATCCGTTTTTTAGATTAGTATCAGTCTAACCATTGTGGCATAGACAGCCTCACATAGGGAAGCTCACACCTTCAATACATTATCTGGGCCGACATGACACCAATTGTTAAAGTTCACTTGAGAATGTAACTTAAAAAAAATCTGCGATTTACATATGAAAGAACTGAAACCAACATGTCACTCTAAAAGATGAGAGACTTAACAAACAATCCAGATCTTTTTCAATATATAATTTCAGTTACATCACCCTGTAAAGTTTTGCTATAAATTCTATGTCTTACAATCTTATTCTCCACAACCACCTGGTGAAGGAGCAATGCTTCCAAAGCTAGTGCTTCCAAATAAACCTGTTGGACTATAACCTGGTGTTGTGTGATTTTATCTAAATTAAAATCCATTTGCCACTCCTTAGCCCATTGACCCAGATGTTTTACACAATCAGTATATACTTCCCTTTTTTTAATTATAGCCCTGCAAAATTGATTAAAGCTTATAATGTAGCCTTTCCTGTAAAAGTGTGTATTCCATATAAATGTAATAAGTTGAGATTTTGTTTTTACAGATTAAAATTCCTGTTAACTTGTTTATATATTTGCAGATTATACAAATCGGAGCAAAATTTATGTTTCTGTCTGGAATGTTCATTTCTGGCTGGTCTACCATCCTTTTTGGGTAAGTTATCCATTTGATTTTATTTAGTATATACTTGCAATCTGGTCCTTGGTTGTTGAATGTGTAAGTTGAGATTCAGATTGTGGTGCTTTTCCAGTTGTATACAACTACCACAAAGCACTTTTCAAAGTTAAAAATCACCCAGCACCAGATTATAGTCCAACAGGTTTATTTGGAAGCACTAGCTTTCGAGGTGTTGCATCTTCATCTGGTGGTTGTGGGACGTGACAGTACGACACAGAATTTATAGCAAAAGGGTTACAGTGTCATGGAGTTGTAATGAAATATTAAACAACTTTAGTTAAAAATCACACAACACCAGGTTATAGTTCTTAAACAAATTTAGATTAAGTCTTTCATCTTTCAGAATGGGATATGGTGGTTTAGATTCTTTAGTATGTAAATCCCAGAATTACATTCTCATGGTGGCATCAGCTTATCTAATAATAGGTGTCATCTCAGCTCAGACAATGCATTAAATATGTGAAGGTAAAGTCTGTACCAATGTTGAGTCAATTCTATTTCTAAAGTGGCGCCCACGGAATCTTGTCTGGAATGTTCCTTTCTGGCTGGTATACTGTCATTTTTGGGTAAGTTATCCATTGGATTTTATATAGCATATACTTGCAATCTGGTCCTTGGCTGTTGTCCAGTACTTCCCGGGAGCTGAAAGACTATGCCATGTTCTTTGCAGCCTGCAACACATTATCAATGAGGACAAGCACTGAGCCAAGACCTTCCATACACTTCCACTTCTTGCCTTTAAACAACCACCAAACCTTAAACAGATCATTGTTCGCAGCAAACTGCCCAGCCTTGAAGACAACATCAACCATGACATCGTACAACCCTGTCACAGCAGCCGCTGCAAGACATGTCAGAGTGTCAGCACGGATACCACCATTACACGTGGGGCTACCTCTCACCATATATGCCTCAGGTACTCATGTGACTCGGCCAATATTGTCTATCTCATACGTTGCAGGCAGGGATGCCTTGTGGCTTGGTACATTGGCGAGGCTGAACAGACGCTACAACAACAAATGAGCGGACACTATGCAACGATCACCAGACAGGACTGCTTCCTCTCATTCGGAGAACACATCAGTGGTCTGGGACATATGGCCTCGGACCTCTGGGTGACCCTCCTCCAAGTTGGATTTCAGGACAAGCAACAATGCAAAATGGCTGAACAGAGGCTGATAGCCAAGTTCGGTACCATGGGGAAGGCCTCAATTGTGACCTTGAGTTCATGTCATCTCTCTGTCTCTCTCTCTCTGTCTCTCTCTCTCTGTCTCGCTCTCTCCACTCCCCCTCACTCTCTCTCTTTCTCACACACAAACACAAACATGCGTGCAGCCCTGCACTCACCCCCACACATGCACCATCTCACAGGCTTATATCCCATCACACTCATACATATACTTGACCAAGCTTACACACATACATACACTCACTCTTTCACACACACTGACATCCTTACACACACACACACACACACTCTCACACACATACCCACTCTATCTCTCTTGCACACATGTAAGTTTATGGGGTGAATTTGTATTTGGAGATTTACATTTGTTTTGTTCAAAAACTGCATGAATCCATGTAAGATTCTGTGGGCCCCACTTTAGAAATAGAATTGATTCAACATTGGTACAGACTTTACCTTCACACATTTAATGCATTGTCTAAGCCGAGATGACACCTATTATTAGATAAGCTGATGCCACCTTAAGAATGTAACTCTGAGAGTTACATATTAAAGAACCTAAATCACTACATCCCATTCTAAAAGATGAAAGACTTAATGTAAATTTGTTTAAGAACTATTGTGTGATTTTTAACTAAAGTTGTTTAATATTTCATTACAACTCCATGACACTGTAACCCTTTTGTTTTAATTTCTGTGTCATATGGTCATGTTCCACAATCACCTGATGGAGAGGCAGCGCTTCAAAAGCTAGTTCTTCCAAATAAACCTGTTGGACTATAACCTGATGTTGTGTGATTTTTAACTTTAACTTTGTCCACCCCAGTCCAACACCGACATCTCCAAATCATGATGATAATTTCAGTAAATGTCACAATGGAAGGGGGTTGGAATACAATTACTAACATTAAATCAGGGACGAATTCTTTAAAATTCAGGAACTAGAATTTTACCAGACTGATTTCTTTGTTTCCCTCACAATATTGAGAACAAAATCTATGTGGTCACTTATTTTCAAGAGGTAAAATACCCGTTGTAAATGTTGATTCTTTGTGATAGTTGTATACAAAAGCACCACAATTTGAACCCCAACTCAAACATTCAATAGCTAAAGACTGGTTCTCAAAGATTGTATAATAACTTTTCTACATTTATGTCCATGCACAAAATTTTAAGAGCCCTACTTTTGCAGTCAATGAAAAATAAATTCTGATGTGGAGATGCCGGTGTTGGACTGGGGTGGACAAAGTCAAAAATCACATGACACCAGATTATAGTCCAACAGGTTTATTTGAAATCACAAGCTTTCGGAGTGATGCTTCTTCACTCGTCTCTTATTATGCCGGCAACTATCCATTGATTTTCAAAATTTTGTGGTTTTTAAATGGCAATCACTGTATGGTCGTTGGCACAGCAGAAGGAGAGAGGATTGGGAACAAAGGCAACCAAATAGTGCGTCTCTCCACCTAATCAAACAGAAGAATCTTCAAAGATATAATTATCATAGAGGGAGTGTGACAAAGATTCACTGAACTACTTCCTGGGATTGAGCGATCATCCGATGATAAAAAGTTAAAGAGAGTTGGCCTTGACTGTGATGACAATAATGAGGGGTGATCTCATTCAAACACAACAAAACTCTTACAGGACTCTATGAGCTCTGTGAACATACCTACACAACATGTACTACAGTAGTTCAAGATGACAGGTCATCAATGTCATCCTTTCACGAACAATTTGGGATGTGTAAAAGCTGCTAGCCCAGCCAGTAGTGCCCACATCCTGTGAAAGAATTAAGAAGATATTCATGGATTCTCAAGAGTAGATTTGGATAAGCACAGATAACTCAGAGGAATGTGGGAATAGAGAGAGATTGCATAGATATGGATGGGGTGAGACCAAGGTGAGATTTGAAAATAAGGATACAAATTTTAAAATCAAGTAGTTGTTTAATCAAGAGTTAGTATAGGTCAGAAGCAGAGGATTGATGAATGAATGCGATTTAGTGCTAATAAGGACACGTGCAGCAGACCTTTCGGTAATCTCAAATTTGCAGATAGTACAAATGCAGGTTGGTCAGGTATACTTTGCAGTAGTTAAGTTTGGAGGTACCAAGGACTGGCGGTATTATAGATGATGGTTTCACCTGAAGAAGATTGAGGTAGGAGCAGTGTTGGGTGATATTACTAAAGTGTAAATAGGTGGTCATAGTGACAGCACAGAGATGCAGTTGGAAGGTGACAAACTGGTTCAACCTCAGACAATCAGAGCTAGGGAACAAAGTTTGTGGAAGGACCATAGAATCATACAATCCCTACTGTGCAGATAGAGGCCATTCAGCCCATTGAGTCTGCGCCAACCCAACAAAGAATATTTCACCCCCTCACCCGATCCTAAGACCATAAGACCTAGGTGTGGAAGTAAGGCTATTCAGCCCATCGAGTCCATTCCGCCATTTAATCATGGCTGATGGGCATTTCAACTCCACTTAACCCATACTCTCCCCTGTAGCCCTTAATTCCTTGCAAGATCAAGAATTTATCAATCTCTGCCTTGAAGACATTTAATGTCCCGGCCTCCACTGTTCTCCATGGTAATGAATTCCATAGGCCCACCACTCTCTGGCTGAAGAAATGTCTCATTTCCGTTGTAAATTGACCCCCTCTAATTCTAAGGCTGTGTCCACGGGCCCTAGTCTCCCCGCCTGATGGAAATAAATTCCCAGCATCCACCCTTTCTAAGCCATGCATTATTTTGTAAGTTTCCATTAGATCTCCCCTCAATCTTCTAAACTCGAATGAATACAATCCCAGGATCCTCAGCCATTCATTGTATGTTAGGCCTACCATTCCAGGGATCATCCGTGTGAATCTCTGCTGGATACGCTCCATGCCATATGTCCTTCCTGAGATGTGGGGCCCAGAATTGGACACAGTATTCTAAATGGGACCTAACTAGAGCTTTATAAAGTCTAAAGAGCACATGGCTGCTTTTACATTCCAACCCTGTTGAGATAAATGACAACATTACATTTGCTTTCTTAACCACTGACTCAACCTGTAAGTCAACCTTTAGGGAATCCTGGACCAGTACTCCCAGATCCCTTTGTACTTTGGCTTTGTGAATTTTCTCACCATTCAGAAAATAGTCCATGCCTGTATTCTTTTTTCCAAAGTGCAAGACTTGCTTGAATTGCTCACTTGAATTTCATCAGCCATTTCCTGAACCACTCTCCCAAACTGTCTAAATCTTTCAGCAGCCTCCCCACCTCCTCAGTACTACCTGCCTGTCTGCCTAACTTCATATCACCAGCGAACTTCGTCAGAATCCCCCAGTCCCTTCATCCAGATCATTAATATATAAAGTGAATAGCTGCCGCCCCAGTACTGAACCCTGCAGGACACCACTTGTACTCATTATCCCACATTTACCATAGCTAACCCACCTAGCCTGCACATTCCTGGACACTATGGGGCAATTTAGCATGGCCAATCCACCTAACCTGCACAGGCTTGGACTGTGGGAGGAAACCCATGCAGACACCGGGAGAACATGCAAAGTCCACACAGTCACCCAAGGCTGGAACTGGTGCTGTGAGGCCACAGGGCACTAATTTTTGACTTTCCAGTACTTAGAAGAAAATCTTTGCTCATCCAGGAATGGTTATTAAGCAAGTAGTTGATGATTAAGCAACATTGGAAGAGTTATGAGAGGTGGTAGAGGGGTAGATCAAAAAGAATGTATTGTACTTTTTCTGAATTTGATGTATTTTATTTCTGTTCTCAGCCTATTGGATAAAGCTCCAAATGGACCTATATTTATCACTTTGTGTTTCATCATAAGATCAATGGATGCAGTAGGATTTGCTGGAAGCATTACTGCCTCATTTTCAATTCTTGCCTCAACATTTCCAAACAATGTAGCCACAATCATGGTATGAATGAATTTAATTCTTTCAGTAATGTAATTAATGTATAATTCACAGTCTACCAGTAAGATTAGCAATTATTTATGGCATTTATGCACATATATGTACACTTTATACATGTACTTATACTTTGTAAGAGTACTTTAAGAATATCCTTTACTAAGCTTTGTTCTCTTAGTATGTCTGTTATTCCTTATTCTTTCTCCACCATTATGGCAATTCCACTGCCCATTGTCCAAACCCAAAAAAAATCCACTGAAAGAGATCAAAATAGTCAAACACCTGGTCAAAAAGTTGAGCTTTAAGGAGGGTCTCAAAGCAGAAGTGTAGGGAGGGTATTCTGGAGCTTCGGGACTGGGAAACTGAACATGTGGTGCCTCGTGTTCGAATCATAGAGTATTAGAGATGTACAGCATGGAAACCCTTTGGTCCAAATCATCTACACCAATCAGATATCCTAAATAAATCGAGTACCATTTGCCAGCATTTCACTCATATCCCTCTAACTCCCTTCCATTAATTTACCCATACAGATGCCTTTTGTAAAAATATTTTTGTTGAAAAATTTTTTCTTTACAAAATTATAAAATTACAAAAGTATGAAAATATAACATTATAACAACAAAGACAACAACAATAAACCAACTACTATACTACTCTACAAAAGAACTCACAACTACACTCTTACACATCAATAAATAAATAAATAATGCTGCTCAGTGTAACAAAACCACAGCTCTCAACCTTCGAGAGCATCAATTATTAAACACACGTTTGCTTGAAATTCTTCCTCTCAGGGTATTAGGCTTATTAAACCAAACCACCATGGCTAGACAAAAGCTCTAATTAAATTGTTGGACAGATCCGCTTCCAAGTAATCCAAAAAGGGCTGCCATGTCTTATAAAAATTGTCCATTTTTTGGTGCACCATGTTTGTAAGAAAGTCCAAAGGAATGTGTTCCATAATTAACTCATGCCACCCCACAGACCTGTTTGGGGGGAGGAGGGGGGGGGCATGGTTTCAAACACCCAGCACAAAGAATGTTCTTCCTCACACAAAAACTGGGGATGCTAAAATGTTTTTTCCCGTGTACATTTAAGGGAGATAAATTCAGCAAACCCAGGAGAAGAGAAACCGGGTCCGCTTGATTTCGGTCCCCAAGACCCTCTCTGTTACTCCTGCCACAGCGCTTCAGTACGTACGGAGGTTGTGGCAGGTCCACAAACAATGAGTGAGGGGACCCGTATTTATTTTACACTATGGGGCACGTTGAAGACGCACCCTACTTAAATTTTGCAAGATGATCCGGGGCCAAATGAGCCCTATGAAGAACCTTTAACTGCGTAGCATGGGTCCTATTACATATTGAAATCTTCCTCGCATTCTCACAAATGTCTTCCCATGTTTCCAGAGTGATCTCCACCCCAACTCTCTCTCCCAGACCTCCTGTAAATGCTCGAGGAACCTCCCCCCACCCCGCCCGCCCCCCTCTCCAACAAATGATAGAGAGTACTCACTGAAGGAGTGCTCTTAGCCTGAAGCACCCTCTTTTCCATGTCAGATCTATACTCTCAGTCAGAAGCATAGTCTTATTTCGGATAAAATCTCTGATCTGAAAAAAGAATGGAAGAGGACCCTACTTGATAATCCTTACTTACGAATTATTTGATCAAATGACGTTCATGCTTCATCTTCAAACAGGTCACCCAAATAAGAGATTCCCCTATCCACCCAGGACTTAAACCCAGGATCCATTGTCTCTGGCCGGAAACCTGGCATACCAACTATGGGAGTATGGAAAGACGTTTAGACATATTACCCTCCATCTATCTCATTGCCCTTCTACACTTTGACAGTATTAATAACTATTGGATTGCATTCATTTTAATAAGAGCAACTCGACCTAGCCATGGCATTGGAAAGGACCCTCATCCTTGAAGGTCTTGTTTAATCTTGTCAAACAAATGAACAAACTGACCAAAACTAGGGGTAACAGAGAGGCCCAAATAAAGAAAGCCTCTCTGTGCCCACTTAAAGGGGAACCCACCTTCAACGTCCGGTATTCCCCTAAGATGCTCCCCCCCCCCCATAGGCGCAGCCTCTGATTTTGAAAATTTGTTCTTGTAACCTGAGAAAAAGCCAAATGAATTAATACATTGTATCAAATAGAGCACCGCAACTGCCGGATTCGAAAGAAAAATGAGAACATCATTTGCATATAATGTGATCTTATGCACCTTCAACCCAACTTTTGGGGCCGCTATACTAGGGTCCCCACGAATGGCCTCCGCCAGCGGCTCAATCACCAATGTGAAGAGCAAAGGTGAGAAAGGACAGCTTTGCCGACTGCCCTTACCAATGTTAAAATTATCGGGCCTTTTACCATTAGTGAGAACTGCCACCAGAGGATCACTGTAAAGGACCCTTACCCATTGAGTTAACACTTCACCCAGGCCAAACCGCTCCAGGGTATAAAAAAGAAAAGGCCATTCCACCGGGTCAAGTGCCTTGTCCGTGTCCAAAGAACACACCGACCCTTGAACTGACCGTTTCGGCACACTTGAATCACGTTAAGTGGTCTCCTAACATTATTAGAAGATCTGTGATCCTTTATAAAGCCCTTCTGATCCTCCTTAACAACAGAGGGCAACGCTCTTTCCAATCTCAATGGCAGAGTCTTCGATAAAATTTTAAAATCAGAGTTTAAAAGCGAGAGGGGTCTGTAAGAAGCACAGTCTTCTAGGATCTTCCCTTTCTTGAGGATAAGAAAGATATTAGCCTCTCTCAAGGATGGCGGGAGGTAGTCCTGACTATATGAATAGTTATACATGTCTAGCATTGGTCCTGAGAGTATGTTTACAAATTCTTTATAAAACTCACTGGATAAGCCATCAGGGCCGGGGGCCCTACTACTTTGAAGTTGCCTCACTGCCTCCTGTATCTCTTGGGCTGTTAACAGAGCACTAAGGAGAGACGCCTGTTCAGCAGACCCCCCCCCCAGGAAGATCAACATTCCTAAAAAAAAGACTCCATCTTATCCCATCTATCCTCTCAGCATTCAGACTGGTAGAGTTCAGAGTAAAATCTCCGAAATGCCTCATTAATCTTTTTAGCATCATAAGTAAGAGTCCCATTTCCTTCCCTAAGAGAAGGAACAGACTGGGAGGCATTCTTCCTCCTGACCAAATATGCCAAGTATTTACCCGGCCTATCAACATGCTCAAACAGCCTCTGCTTTGCAAAGGAATGTCCTTTACTTGCTATATGCGTTTGCATGGAGTTTAAGGTGGATCGGAGAACTGTGATCTGCTGCAGCTTAGTCACCGACGGTCTACTGTAATATGCTGTCTCAGCTGCCTTCAGTTGTGCCCAAGCAGACACTGCTGCCATCGCTGCTGTCACTTCGGGCTGGCAGAGTATGAGATAACTATCCCTCTCGCACAGGCCTTAGCCGTCTCCCAAAGAATGGACAGATTACTGGCTGTACCTGAGTTGGAGGCCAAAAAATCTTCAAATTCCCAAAAGAAGTATTCTACAAACTTACTGTCCTTGAGGATGAAGGGATCCATTCACCAGTACGATGAGCCCATTGCATCACTCTTAATCTTAACCATTAAATACACCTCTGCATGATCAGAGATGGCAATATTCCCAATCGAACAGGATACCATCCAATCTAAAAAAACCACGGGAGTTAGGAAATATCAATCCTTGTGTGGCATTTAGGAGGATTGGAATAGAATGTAAAATCTCTGCCCATAGGATGTAAATGTCTCCAAACGTCTACCAACCCCAGTTCCACACATAAATCACCCAACTGCTTAGATTGTGATGAAAGATTTGGGGGCCTTTGGGCATTCTATCCAGCACAGGATCCATCAGGCAATTAAAGTACCCCCCCCCCTGCCGTGACATCAAGGCCATCAGCTTAGATAGTGCATCAGTCAGAAATTCAAGAGGGTGGGCTGGAGGATAGTAGACATTCAAAATACCATATTCCTCACCATGTATAAGGGCCTTAAGAATAACAAACCGACCATACTGCTCTTTAACACGATCTATTAAATGGGAGACCCTTTCGGACGAATATTGCCACTCCCCTGCTCCTAGTACAAAAAGACGAGATAAACACCCAATCAAACCCACCCTGCTGCAACTTCCCTAACTCACCAGAGTTCTAGGGTACACCTGATCAGATCTCAGAGATTTATCCACCTTTATGCGCTTTAAGCCATTCAACATCTCCTACTCTGTAATATGGACATTTTTCAAGATGTTGCTAATTATTTCCCCACGTTCTCTATCTCCACAGTAAACCCTGATACAAAATACTTGTTTAATTTGCACCCCTCCCCAACTCACCAATCTTCCACGGTTCCACACCTAGGTGGCCTTGCTGAACTCTAAGGGACTGTTTTCTCTCCCTAGTTACCCTCTGGCCTTAATGTATTTGTAAGGTCCCTTTGGATTCTCCGTAACCGTATTTGCCAAAGCTATCTCATGTCCCCTTTTTGCTGTCCTGATTTCCCTCTTCAGTATATTCCTGCTGCCTTTATATACCTCTGACGAATCACTCAATTTCTACTACCTATACCTGCCACATGCTTCCTCCTTATTCTTGACCTAAACCTCAGATTCTCTCGTCATCCAGCATTCCCTACACCTGATTCCTGATGAGGGGCTCCAGCCCGAAACATTGACTCTCCTGCTCCTCAGATGCTGCCTGACCTGCTGTGCTTTTCCAGCAACGCAACCTCAACTCTGATCTCCAGCATCTGCAGACCTCACTTTCTCCTACTTGATTCCCTACACCTACCAGCCTTGCCCTTCACTCTAAAAGGAACATAATAAAAAGATTAAAATCAGGGCTGTGCAAGAGGCTAGAATTAAATGATTGCAAGGATTTTGGGACTGGAGGAGATTACATAGACTGGGAGGGACAAGCATGAATTGATTTAAAAATAAGAATGAGAATTTAAACATAAAACATGACTTGCTCATAAGTCATTGTATCCAGCTGGTGCAGGTGGTATTAAAGAATCATACTTGCTGCAACTTAACGACATGGGCAGCAGTGTTTGATTATCTGAAAGACAGAATGAGAGGGACTAACCAGTTTCGAGGAAACAAAGGAAGGAATAAAGTTTTCAGTGGTAATGAACTGGAACAGTTGCGGAGATTAGATGCTGATTTCGGGATTGAAATAATTGCACAGAGGCCAGTTTCACATCACCAAGTCACCTGTTATTTACGAGCGTGCAATACATGGAGTCTGACCAGCTAGCTCAGAGCCAGTTCCTAGAGTGAGGAGACTGAATCACCTGTTTATATCTGTCAGCCAGGGCTCCCTGATTGAGGCTGTTAACCTGGATCAATCTCATAATCAATGAGATCCATTTGGCCTTTGTTCAAATCACAACATTCTTCTGAACGTCCCCACCCCCACCAACAAAAAAGTCTGGGGGAAATAGGTCTGTTCTTTTTCTAGTAGCTTCTCCTGGGATGCTTTTGCCCCAGGTTCAGTTCCACTGACTTGGGCATGGACCCATCGCTTGTGCCCAGAGTATCTTGGGAGACTCTTTTCAGGCAATAACAGTATTGAGGCTGCATCCCTCTCAGACTCTTGATGGAGGGGATGAACCCATGGTTTCTGATCTATCTGCTTTTTCAAAAGGGCCAGGTTTGTTTTGCTCTTGCCCTTTTTATGAGATAGCAGCTTTCAGATGATCCATATGTTTGTTCAGCATCGACTCACTACCCGAACTTTAAGTTACAGGATCTGACCTCATGTGGACCTCGTCTCATTCACCTGCAGATCCATTTCTGTGATTGCGATACCAAACTTCATACCCTGAAGTAAACTGTCTCCTTTGCTTAAAGGAGGCATGTGATGGGTGTTTCTGCTGCCATTTCATCACCATCATTACCACCACACATACACAGGCACCTTCCCCCTTCCTGGGAATAAAATGTTTAATCTGTTATCCCCATCAGCAACTCTACTGGAGCTAATCTTGTAGTTGTGTGAGGAGTGATCCTATAATCAAACAGGAACCAAGACAATTTGGTATCAAGCGAAGTTGTATGCCGTTTCTTTAAGCCTGCTTTCAATATTTGGACTGTACTTTCTGCCAGACCATTGGACAAAGGATGGTATGGAGCTGCCTGAACACGCCGAAAGCCATTCGACATTAGGGAATACTCAAAACTTCTGCTCGTAATATAACATCCCAATATGTGACTAATAATTCCGGGAGTCTGTGTATTGTGAAAGATGTTCACAGCTTTTCAATCATCCCCAAGTTTGCCAAATGAACTCTGTGCACATCCAATCACTTTGAATGGGCCTCAGCAATGACCAAGAACATTGACCCCATGAAAAGACTGGCATAGTCAAAGTGTAACCGAGTCCACAATTTACCCTTCCATTCCCATGAATGTGGAGAGCTGCTAGTGGTAATTTGTCCTTGGTGGCCCTCTGAGTACTGCCCCACCAATGTAACTATGTTGCATCCAATCCTGACCACCAAGATGTAATGTTTTGCCTAGATCCTCATTTTGGAAACCACTGGATGACTCTTTTGGAGTTCTGGCAGCGACCTTTACTTGCGACAATCACTCTTGCTCCCCATAAAAAATATGCTTTGCTCTCCGGTGATCTGGTCTTGCTGGATCCAGAAAAGTTTCAGTTTAGGCTATAATGATCCTTTTATTTCCCCCATCAATACCGATTGTTTTAATTTTGTCGGGATAGGATCTTTGTGTCCACAGTCAAATATTATCAATGGTAACAGGAAGGGTTTTTAACAGAATGTTTTTAACACCAGAATGGACTCTTCCAAGAGAGAAACCATCAGTGGTGTATCTGCCAGTGGGAGGTGGCTCAATGCATCTGCATTTGCCACTTGGCCTCCTGGACAGTATTCCAACTTGTGAATTACATACGCTGAAAATAAGGTCTCACCACTGAATTCGATCAGATGCTATGGGCGCTACGGGCCTTGTCTTCTTTATATAACCCTAGCAGGAGTTTATGGTCCGTTGCTATTAAAAATCTACGTTCTTAAAAGGTATTCATGAAACTTCCTGACACCAAATATGATGTACAAACCTTCCTTCTCTGTTTGGGTGTCTTTGCATTTAGCATCAGCCAAAGTCGAGGAAGCATCAGCCATTCCTCTTTTTTGGGCCATCAGTGAGCCAACATATCCCAATACCATGCAGGGACGCATCACATGTCAGCACCACTTCTCACTTGGTCTAATACCTTAGACAACAATACCTGCTTTTTCACTTCCCTGAAGGTTCCATGACCATTTTCAAGGCTGATCATTTTTCAATAGCAGGTGTAAGTGTGCCAAGATGAAGACCAGGTTAGATATGAATTTCCCGTAATAACTTACCAACCCAAAAAGGGACTTAAGTACTGGTTCAGTTACAGCCAACGCACCTTTGGTTGCTCACTTTAACTTCCAACGGGTGTAACCTGTTTTTTTCAACTCTGTAGTCAAGTAGATCACTTGGGTGCCTGGAACACAATTTTCCTGTATTCGGCATACATCTGCCTGGCAAAAATGTTTAAGCACTATGTTCAAGTTCTCCGGGTGCTGTTTATTGGTCTTCCCAGTTATTAGCGTTTCATCCAGATAAATTGCAACCTGGGGTAGACCTTGTAAAATGCTCTCCATTGTCCACTGGACAAGGGCATCAGGCTAATGATACCCCAAATGACAGTCCTTATGGATATTAATTATGGTATACCTCTTGGACCCCTCATCTAGTCACAATTGTAGGGACATATGGATCATGTCAAGCGACATGAAGGACAGCAGCTTCCCCCTTAGCTAGTTTTATGTAGAAGTCCTCTATGCGAGCGATTGGGTTTTTATCCAGCTGTGAAAAGTGGTTTACCATTTGCTTAAGTTCCCCACAAAGGCAAACCAAGTTGTTAGGCTTCACCAGTCAGTATGACCAGTGCTACCTATTCTGCAAACTATACTGATTTGATTCCTTCATCTTCCAGTCTCCTGATTTCTGCCTCTACTTTTACCCAAATGGAATTAGGCGGACCTTGCAGAACCATGGAGTTGCTTCTTGGTTAACATGTAAGGTGGCCTTGGCTACTTTGATAGTCCCTAGACCTTCCTGAAAAACCTCCAGGTATTTAATTAGGACTTCACTCAGGCAGCCATTTTCTAATTTAAAAATGTTGAGCCAATAAAGGTGAATCTTTTTCAACAATTCTGCTCCATCAAGCTTAGGCCTGAGCCTTTTACTACAATCAATAGTAATTGTACAGACTACTTCTTGTAGAAGATTGCAACCGAAGTCATACCCTTGATCTACAATAGTTTCCCAGTATAGGTTCTCAGTTTGGCTGAGATCTTGCAAAAGGTTAGAGTCCAGAGCGAATCTTGTTAAAGACTAGTTCTGCAATCACTGATAAAACTGCGCCGGTATCGACCTCCATGAGAACTGGGTGATCATTTAACCACACTTTTATTTTGATTGGTTCAGATTTCGATGTCGCTAAGCAATTTAACTGTTCCAACCCACATATAGATGGACTTTCCAGGTTGTGTGCTCTCCTAGATACTGGCCTGTGAGTCAAGTCAGGACCCATAGGACTCCTTTGCTGCCTCGAGTCCACATATCGACAGCAATTACAGTAGCTTGCTGGCCCAGATCCTGAAGAACATTTTAGCCGAGGTTCAGCTTTGTTTTGAGGTTTTGCTGTGGGCTGACCGAGGGTCCCTCTCCTTAGGATATCCCCTGCATGAGGCTGTGCGATTGCCTACACTCAAGTAGTGTTTCCCAAGCTCTGTTGGACAGGTAAGAATGTCCACTTCCACTGGGATAGTCAGTAGCTCATCTCCACTTGCTGCATTTTCTAATGACAAAGCCAGTTGTAGTGCCTGTTTGAAGTCCAGTTGGGCTTCAGCTAGGAGGTGCTTTTGCATTGTTACGTCATTAATCCCACATATTAAACATTCTTTCAGTGTCTCATTTCAGGGCTAATGCAAAATCACATGCCTTTGTCAGTCATTGTAACCTTGTCAAAAATCCCAATACAGATTCTCCTGGTTCTCGAACTGCTGAATAAAACTGACAGCATTTCAGAATTAGAGGAGACCTAGGGTCATAATATTGCTTAACTAAATCTGGTGCCTCGAGAAAGTTAGACTCCTAATAAGTGAAAATGCTGTGTGTCCACAAAGCAGTCAGAAGCATTGTTTATTACTTTTCATCTGCCTCAGTGTCATTTCTTTGGGAACAAAATAGTGCATTCTTTCCACACACTGGGCTCAGTCTTCGATGGCAGGATCAAACAAGTTAGGCTTCCCAGATAAAAGGCATGATGCCAGAAATGCATATCCCAACTCAAAAACAACTGTTGCAAGCAGATTTTCTTCAATAGCATACTGTTTTCTTTTGTCAACATTGAAATAACTGCACACAGGCTGGTATCCCATCACCAGGTCACCCTTTATTAACACATTAACAGTACATGGACTCTGACCAGTTAGCTCAGATCCAGTCCCGAGAGTGAGGAGACTGTCTGCATCTTCTGTTTATCAGTGTCAGCAAGGGCTCCCTGATTAGCCCAGGTTAACAACCCCAATCAAGGATTTCATAATTACTGAGATCTACCTGGCCCTCTTTCTAATTACTACAGGGATCAAATGTGATATCAAGGTAATGTACGGACTGGCTGAACTTCCAGGTAGAGGAACTGATGCCATTGTTTTCTGTTCACCACAAACTATGTTCTCTAGCCACTGATTCCAGCTTCCCAATGTTCTCCATGATTCTCAGTGTGGTATCTTAGCTGATTTCAGCAAATGCAAAAATGTAATACATGGCTACAAGGAGATAAGTTACAAAAGTGAGAATTAAATTGAAACTGAGTTTTAACCAACTCTTTTTCCATCATATAGTAGGAATGGATGTCAGAGAAGGACCAGATTTGCCTCCATTGTGATAACCCTACAAACAACTATTTTGTCAATCATCATTTGTAGATAATGCCTATTTTGTAAAATAGTGAATATCTGTGGAACAGTATTTGAGAGGGGAATGGAGAATTCTGGGAAGGAAAATCCTGTTAAAGCTGACAATACTTTGTAACAAAATGTAATTTCTTTGGTTTTGTATTTTTAGCAAACAAATCACTAGAACATAAGCTACAAACATATTTTTCAGGGACTTCTGGAAATATTCAGTGGGCTTGGCCTCGTAATGGGTCCACCTGTTGGAGGTTTTCTGTACCAGACATTTGGGTATGAAGTTCCTTTCATTGCACTGGGATGTATCGTTCTTTTGATGGTACCTTTGAACATGTGTATTCTACCAAATTATGGTAAAGCTCTATATTGTAATTTGCCTAGAAATATTGTTAAATATTATGTTGGATAGCTGCCATAGATATATGTCTTGTTGTGTAATGAATTGTGGCATTTGGAAATTTCTTGGAAATTGTAAGGCAATAATTGTATTTTTTTAATTTGAAAATTAGTGTAATTCGTTTAATAGTTCACCTAGTTATGACAGTAAATAATTGGGTTAAATAAATCAGGATCTCTATAGTGAGTTGATCTCAATTGGCCATCATAACTGAAATGAGTCCTCTGATTTGGGGAAAAATTAGACTTGGTATTTCTACCTGATTACAGAGGAACCTCGATTATCCGATCGAGATGGGCGGGTACTGTTTCGTTCGGATAATTGATTATTTGGTTAATTGATTCAATGCCTCTCCTCTGGGGCTTGGAGTTTTCTGAAGTTTCCTTTTTTGCTGCTCTGCCTGCTTTGCTCCCTCTCTCTGTCTCAAGGTTTGTTTATGAGCAGAGACACACAGCAGCGTTGCTGAAGCCTCCCCCCATTTCAATGGGATTGACACATTGAGCAATTGCTAAGTCTACTCACTGTTCAGGAGACTAGGCAGCAGTACACTGCGTGCGAGCACCTCTGCCCCCATTTCCCCCCATTCCCCGTTCTCCCCGGCCACTCTGCACCCCCCTCCACCATCCGCCTTCCCCAATCCGTCCTCGTCTGCCCCTACAACCCCGCCTAACCTTGCCCGCTCCACCAACTCCGTTCATCGGAGTGAGAGAGAGGGTGGGCGGTCAATCATTTGGAGACGGTGCCTGGGCTCCCATCGATATCCAGGACTGTTCTCGGCAGTGTTTCAGTAAGCCGGGTTCATTTTTAGTCATTGTAAACAAAAGACGCGATCAGTGTTGAAACCTCTTTGATGTAATGTTTCTATCGGGACCTTGAGATCTTCTTCAGATAATTCGAAATTTGGATAATTGAGGTTCCTCTGTATTTGCAAGTGATGTTCTATGGATGTAAGGTAAGAACAGAACTGGACTTGGCTGTGCCACCCCTCATGGTCAAAATATCTGCTGAAGCTCTGTCTGAGTGCTCAAGCAATGCATGGCCAGTTAAGCAAAGTCTTGAAAGTTGTTCAGTGCCATTAGACCCATGTCCAGCAAGTGTGAACTCCTTCAGGACAGGAATAGATGAACAATACCAGAATAGTGAAGAAAAGAACCAGAGATTAGTTGCAAATCAAACAGGACAAAATATGAATCCTCCTTATATGGAATCAAGGTGATGTGAAAGAATATTTGGTTTGGTTTTGGTGGTCATCAGATATTCTATGTCACTTCACTCTTTTCTCCTTTGCTCGTACCTGAAAAGGTGATACACAAGGTACCAGAGGGTAAATTTGAAATTGGTCTTACAAAGAACTATTGTTCATCATTTATATAAATGATTTGGATGTAAGCATAAGAATTATAGTTAGTAAGTTTGCAGATGACACCAAAATTGGAGGTGTAGTGGACAGCGAATAAGGTTACCTCAGAGTACAATGGGATCTTGATCAGATGGGCTAATGGGCTGAGAAGTGGCAGATGGAGTTTAATTTAGATAAATGTGAGGTGCTGCATTTTGGGAAAGCAATTCTTAGCAGGACTTATACACTTAATGGTAAGGTCCTAGGGTATGTTGCTGAACAAAGAGACCTTGGAGTGTAGGTTCAAAGCTCCTTGAAAGTGGAGTCACAGGTAGATAGGATAGTAAAGAAGGCGTTTGGAATGCTTTCCTTTATTGGTCAGAGTATTGAATACAGGAGTTGGGAGGTCATGTTGCAGCTGTACAGGACATTGTTTAGGCCACTGTTGGAATATTGCTTGCAGTTCTGGTCTCCTTCCTATCGGAAACATGTTTTGATACTTGAAAGGGTTCAGAAAAGATTTACAAGGATGTTGCCAGGGTTCAAGGATTTGAGCTATAGGGAGAGATTGAATAGGCTATGGCTGTTTTCCCTGTAGTGTTGGAGGCTGAGGGGTGATCTTATAGAGGTTTATAAAATCACGAGGACATGGATAGAATAAATAGACAAAGTATTTTCCCTGGGGTGGGGGAGTCCAGAAGTAGAGGGCATAGGTTTAGGGTGAGAAGGGAAAGATATAAAAGAGACCTAAGGGGCAACTTTTTCTCACAGAGGGTGGTATGTGTATGGAGTAAGCTGCCAGAGGAAGTGATGGAGGCTAGTAGAATTGCAACATTTAGAAGGCGTCTGGATGGGTATATGAATTGGAAGGGCTTGGAGGAATATGGGCCAGGTGCTGGCAGGTGGGATTAGTTTGGGTTGGGATATCTGGTCAGCGTGGACAAGTCAGACCGAAGGGTCTCTTTCCATGCTGTACTTCTCTATGACTCTATGACTCTAAGTAAACCAGCCAATATGGAAGTAGGGTATAATAATATTTTGAACAATGAGCAGATATGGACATCCTTTTGTTAAAAGAAATCTGCTAATGCCAGTGATTAAATATTCTTTAGCTATTGGAGTGCAAATACATAAATTTACAAGCATTGACGATTCCCTATGAGAAGTAAAACAGGTAAAAATCAAAAAAATTAGCAAATAAACAAATGAAGTTCAAATTCATTTTTATACTCTCCATTATATTAATCAAGGTATAATTATTTCAATTTTGCTACTACAAAACAAAGTACTGCGGATCCTGGCGATCTGAAACAAAAATTGCTGGTGAAGCTAAGCCAATTTGGCAGCACTAGTGGGAAGAAAGCAGTTAACCTTTCAAGCCCTGTGACGTTTCATCACTTCTGATGAAGAGTCACCAGACTTGAAATGTAAAGTAAATTTTGTTGTTACTGCTCTTAACTTGAAAGACAAATAAAATCTTAGAGTCTTACATCATGGAAACAGACCCATCGGTCCAACTCACCCATGCCGATCAAACTAAACTAGTCCCACTTGCTTGTGTTTGGCCCATATCCCTCTAACCCTTTCCTATTCATGTACTTAATTAAATGTCTTTAAATGTTGTACCTGTATCCAATTCTTCTTCTGGCAGTTTATTCCACATGCATACAACTCTGTGTGTGAAAATGTAGCTCCTCAGATCCCTTTTAAATCGTTGTCCTCCTATCTTAAAAATATGTCCCCTAGTTTTGATCTCTTCCCCCCACCAGAGAAAACATTTTTGCTATTCACCTTTTTTATACCCCTCATAATTTTATAAATCTCAGTAAAGTGACCTTTCAACCTACTATGTTCCAGTGAAAAAAGTCCCAACCTATCCAGCCTCTCCATATAACTCAAATCCTCTAGTCTGGCAACATTCTGGTCAATGTTTTCTGAATCCTGTCCAATTTGATAACACCCTTCCTATAGCAGGGCGACTAGAACTGTACACTGTATTCCAAAAGTGGCCTCACCAACTTCTTGTGCAACTGGGAGGAGAGGGGCCAGCAAGAGGTCGTTGTCCACATTGGAACCAACGACATAGGAAGGGAAAAGGTTGAGATTCTGAATGGAGATTACAGAGAGGCAGAAATTTAAGAAGGAGGTCCTCGAGAGTAGTAATATCTGGATTACTCCCGGTGCTATGAGCTAGTGAGGGCAGGAGTAGGAGGATAGAGTAGATGAATGCATGGCTGAGGAGCTGGTGTATGGGAGAAGAATTCACATTTTTGGATCATTGGAATCACATTTGGGGTAGAAGTGACCTGTACAAGAAGGACAGATTGCACCTAAATTGGAAGGGGACTAACATACTGGCAGGGAGATTTGCCAGAGCTGCTCGGGAGGATTTAAACAAGTAAGGTGGGGGGTGCTGGTGGTGGTGGTGGTGGGATCCAGGGAGATAGTGAGGAAAGAGATCAATCTGAGACTGGTATAGTTGAGAGCAGAAGCGAGTCAAACAGTTAGGGCAGGCAGGGGCAAGGTAGGACTAATAAATTAAACTGCATTTATTTCAATGCAAGGGGCCTAACAGGGAAGGCAGATGAACTCAGGGCATGGTTAGGAACATGAGACTGGCATATCATAGCAATTACAGAAACATGGCTCAGGGATGTTTCATGTTCCAGGATACAAATGCAACAGGAAGGATAGAAAGGGAGGCAAGAGAGGAGGGAGGGTGGCATTTTTGATAAGGGATAGCATTACAGCTATGCTGAGGGAGGATACTCCTGGAAATACATCCAGGGAAGTTATTTGGGTGGAACTGAGAAATAAGAAAGAGATAATAACCTTATTGGGATTGTATTATAGACCCCGTAATAGTCAAAGGGAAATTGAGAAGCAAACTTGTAAGGAGATCTCAGCTATCTGTAAGAATAATAAGGTGGTTATGGTAGGGGATTTTAACTTTCCAAACATAGACTGGGACTGCCATAGTGTTAAAGGTTTACTTGGAGAGGAATTTGTTAAGTGTGTCCAAGACAAGTTTCTGATTCAGTTTGTGGATGTACCTACTAGAGAAGCTGCCAAACTTGACTTAATCTTGAGAAATAAGGCAGGGCAGGTGACTGAGGTGTCAGTGGAGGAGCACTTTGGGGCCAGCGACCATAATTCTATTAGATTTAAAATAATGATGGAACAGGATAGACCAGATCTAAAAGTTGAAGTTCTAAATTGGAGAAAGGCCAATTTTGACGATATTAGGCAAGAACTTTCAAAAGCTGATTGGGGCAGACGTTCGCAGGTAAAGGGCCGGCTAGAAAATGGGAAGCCTTCAGAAATGAGATAACAGGAGTCCAGAGAAAGTATGTTCCTGTTAGGGTGAAAGGAAAGGCTGTGGTAGGTCTAGGGAATGCTGGATGACAAAAGAAATTGAGAGATTGGTTAAGAAAAAGAAGGAAGCATATATAAGGTATAGACAGGATAGATCGAGTGAATCCTTAGAAGAGTATAACGGAAGTAGGAGTATACTTAAGAGGGAAATCAGGAGGGCAAAAAGGGGACATGAGATAGCTTTGGCAAATAGAATTAAGGAGAATCCAAAGAGTTTTTACAAATACATTAAGGACGAAAGGGTAACTAGGGAGAGAATAGGGCCCCTCAAAGATTGACAAGGAGGCCTTTGTGCTGAGCCGCAGAAAATGGGGGAGATATTAAATGAGTATTTTGCATCTGTATTTCCTGTGGAAAAGGATATGGAAGATATAGACTGTAGGGTAATAGATGATGACATCTTGCAAAGTGTCCATATTACAGAGGAGGAAGTGCTGGATGTCTTGAAACGGGTAAAGGTGGATAAATCCCCAGGACCTGATCAGGTGTACCCTAGAACTCTGTGGGAAGCTAGAGAAGTGATTGCTGGGCCTCTTGCTGAGATATTTGTATCATCGATAGTCACAGGTGAGGTGCCGGAAGACTGGAGGTTGGCTAACGTGATGCCACTGTTTAAAAAGGGTGATAAAGAAAGCCAGGGAACTATAAACCAGTGAGCCTGACGTCGGTGGTGGGCAAGTTGTTGGAGGGAATCCTGACGGACAGGATGTACATGTATTTGGAAAGGCAAAGACTGATTAGGGATAGTCAATATGGCTTTATGTGTGGGAAATCATGTCTCACAAACTTGATTCAGTTTTTTGAGGAAGTAACAAAGAGGATTGATGAGGGCAGAGTGGTAGATGTGATCTATATGGACTTCAGTAAGGCGTTCGACAAGGTTCCCCATGGGAAACTGATTAGCAAGGTTAGATCTCATGGAATACAGGGAGAACTAGCCATTTCGATACAGAACTGGCTCAAAGATAGAAGGTGGTGGTGGAGGGTTGTTTTTCAGATTGGAGGCCTGTGACCAGTGGAGTGCCACAAGGGATTGGTGCTAGGTCCTCTACTTTTTGTCATTTACATAAATGATTTGGATGCGAGCATAAGAGGTACAGTTAGTAAGTTTGCAGATGACACCAAAATTGGAGGTGTAGCGGACAGCGAAGAAGGTTGCCTCAATTACAACAGGATCTTGATCAGATGAGCCAATGGGCTGAGGAGTGGCAGATGGAGTTTAATTCAGATAAATGAGAGGTGCTGCATTTTGGGAAAGCAAATCTTAGTAAGACTTATACACTTAATGATAAGGTCCTAGGGAGTGTTGCTGAACAAAGAGACTTTGGAGTGCAGGTTCATAGCTCCTTGAAAGTGGAGTCACAGGTAGATAGGATAGTGAAGAAGGCGTTTGGTATGCTATCCTTTATTGGTCAGAGTATTGAGTACAGGAGTTGGGAGGTCATGTTGCGGCTGTACAGAACATTGGTTAGGCAACTGTTGGAATATTGTGTGCAATTCTGGTCTCCTTCCTATCGGAAAGACGTTGTGAAACTTGAAAGGGTTCAGAAAAGATTTACAAGAATGTTGCCAGGGTTTGAGGATTTAAGCTATAGGGAGAGGCTGCACAGGCTGAGGCTGTTTTCCCTGGAGCGTCGGAGGCTGAGGGGTGACCTTAGTATTTATAAAATTATTAGGGGCATGGATAGGATAAATAGGCAAAGTCATTTCCCTGGTTGGGGAGTCCAGAACTCGAGGGCATAGGTTTAAGGTGAGGGGAAAGATATAAAAGAGACCTAAGGGGCAATGTTTTCACACAGAGGGTGGTATGTGGATGGAATGAGCTGCCAGAGGAAGTGGTAGAGACTAGTATAATTGTAACATTTAAGAGGCATTTGGATGGGTATATGAATAGGAAAGATTTGGAGGGGCAGTACAGTGGCTCAGTGGTTAGCACTGCTGCCTTGCAGCACCAGGGCCCCAGGTTCGATTCCCATCTGGGAAAGATGTGCAGATCAGGTGAATTAGCCATGCTAAATTGCCCCATAGTGTCAATTTGTCAGAGGGAAATGGGTCAGTGTGGACTGGTTGGGCCGAAGGGCCTGTTTCCACACTATAGGCAATCTAATCTAAAGGGATATGGGCCGGGAGCTGGCAGGTGGGACTAGATTGGGTTGGGATATCTGGTCGGCATGGACAGGTTGGACCGA
This sequence comes from Chiloscyllium plagiosum, assembly GCF_037043375.1. Classification (NCBI taxonomy): domain Eukaryota; kingdom Metazoa; phylum Chordata; class Chondrichthyes; order Orectolobiformes; family Hemiscylliidae; genus Chiloscyllium; species Chiloscyllium plagiosum. The sequence goes on from NW_028270141.1 coordinate 103,765,354, forward strand.
ATGGCCTGTTTCCGTGTTGTACATCTCTACGACTATGACTCTAACTTCAACATGACATCCCAACTCCTATTGTGCACAATGGTCTGAGCGATGAAGGTAAGTGTGCAATGCTTACAATAAGTATGTTGAAAATGTTACACACTCTGCAAAACTGTATAATGCAGCTGTGGAAGATATTGTTAAAATACTGTGGAATATATGTTGATCAAAGCTGTTGATTTTTAGGTGGAATTGCCAGCAAAGAGTCATTCTGGAAACTACTTGCAATCCCCAAAATAACATTTGTGTGCCTGATTATAATTTCTATAAGTTCTTGTATTGGCTTTCTGGATCCCACCATATCACTGTTTGTAACTGAGAAGGTAAGAATTCCTGTCTTTGAATTTCTTTATTTGTATCCTACGTGTTTCCTTAAGTTCAGCATATTTGAAAGTAGAGAAACAGGTGACCTACTTCTGTCCTGCCCAGCCCAGACCTATCTTGCATATTTTGGCAGGTCGACGAGGTGTCCAATAGCCCAGCTACCATCTATCTTGAGGCCCATAAGTGACCAACTCGTGCCTGCTTCCACATTCTAATTCTGTCTTCCCTTTAAAACATGCAGGAAGAGAAGACAGAAGAAAGGTGCACAGTTTGGGATATTTTATTTGGGAAAGGTTCTACTCCGATTCTTTGGAAATGCATCTTCCCACCAACACTCTAACCTTCATGAAGATCCACCCAAACCACCTTATGAACCATAAAACCACATAGGTCAACTGACCTTGTTTCTGTATTCTAAATTCTATGCAGGACTAGAATAGGCTGAAGGGGCTGAAATTCTTATGTTATTATGTTTAGATGTAAGTGTCATTAAAATGTCAACCTTCAGGTAATAGTGTATCACTGGTTTTGTACATATTATCAAATGGCCTTACAGTATATCTGAATATTAACAGAAACTTTTCAGCATCCAACATGTAATGTAATGTTCTCTTAAAGTGTACCACTGGATTTTATAAATGTAATACCAGAAATCAAATAAATGTTTTCTCTGAGGATGGCTGTTTTAAAATACCTAAGAGTGATATGTCGTAATATGATCAACATATCAATATATACATTTTTAAAAACCATTTGACTGCTGGATTAAAGCCCTTTGAATGTTCCTTGAGTTATGACTTGATCAGTGTTGAATATACTTTTTTATTTATTCTCCAGTTCAACCTGCACTCTGGATATATAGGACTAGTATTTCTAGGATTCGCTTTGTCATATGCTCTATCCTCCCCATTACTTGGATATTTAAGTGATAATGTACCAGTAAGTATGCAGACTAGCTTGAATGTTTTTTGTGTTTTGAAACTTTTAATTCCTAAATGCAGATTCTTTACCCATCATTATAAATCCCTCTTTTGTTCTATTGATTTTGTTCATCAGCGTTTAAGCAGATTTGATTTTAATACTTTGATTCAAACAAATGCTGTAAATCAATCATCATTCCAATTTATGAATTTACGTACCTACAAAGTTTACAGTCTTTTTACAAAAACCTGTTTATAATATCATTTCTATGAATAAAATAAATAAAATTTCAGATACATTTCATCTGTCACTCAGTGAATCAAAGGATTATGGGTTCACTCTCATTCCCTAGGATTGAGTCCAAAAACCAAGGCTGACACTGCAGTGCAGTGTAGCACATTCTGGCCTCTAAGGTGTAACTAAACATTATTTTATAAAAGAAAAAATTTTCCTGGCCAAGATTTACCCCTCAGCCAACATCTCTCAAAAATGGATCATCCAGTTATTATCTTATTGCAGTTTTTGGGAACATAGCGTATGTAAATTGGCTGCTGTGTTTGTCAGGCTAGCGTCCTGGGCCTAATCATCCTCAGCTGCTTCATCACATTCTTCTCTCCATCATAAGATCGTAAGTGGGGATGTTTGCTGATGATTGATTACACTCATTCTCAAGTCCTCAGATACTGAAGCAGTCCATGTCCAAATGCAGCACCACACTCTCAACCACGATCTGGTCAATATCCAGGCTTAGGTTGAAAAGAGGCAAGTAACATTCATGCCACACAAATGCCAGGCAGTGACCATCTCCAATGGGAGACAATATATCCATGACCCTTTGACATTCAATTGCATTACCATCACTGAATTCCCCTCCCACTACAGACATCCTGGGGCATTTCCATTAACTAGCAACTGAACTGGATTAGCCATATAAATACTGTGGCTTCAAGAGGCCAGAAATCCTGTAATATGTAATTGACCTCCTGATTCCTCAAAAGCCTGACCATCAATTACAAGGCACAAGTCAGGAGTATCATAAGGTATTCCCCAATTGCCTGGATGAGTGCAGCTCTATCAACATTAAGAGGCTTGATACTGTCAAGGACAATACGTCCACAAGGACTCATACCAATTTTTATAGATGCACCATAGAAAGCATTCTGTCTGGATGCATCACAGCGTGATTTGAGAACTCTGATCAGGACAAAGAGGAATGGATAAAGGTAAGAACTGTAATTAATGAATGGCTCTCATACATTTCATCTGACTCATTGCAACACGTTGACTGTTATCAAAATAAGTTCTCAATTTTCTTGTAAGCAAGATGTTTATCCTTTTGTTCAATAAAAAGGTGACTTCAAACTTGTAGTTTCAAAAGATCTCCTCCAATGAGGTCTTACTGCATCTTTTATTAGGATCTGAAATTAATTTCTATGATTAGTCAATAGCTCAATTATCACTCGTGATCAGCAGGAGGGTAGAAAATGATTAACTGGACCTTGATTTTTTTTTCAGGTAGAAATTCTGAAGTTCCTGATATCTTTATCATATTGTACCATTTTTATAGATTGTCAAAACAAGTGTTTTGTGTTCAGATTGTACAGCCCAGCAGAATTAAGCAAATATGGGAAGAATCTTCCTCATTTAGTCATAAAACCACAGAAACGTGCAATAGTTCTGCGTTGGGGCTTCACCAAGCTTGTAGATATTCTTTGATGCAACTTTTGGCACGCCCTCCTGCACGCTTTTCTTTGTATAAGGATTAATGCCCTGGCTTGATATTGTGGGATCATGTTCAAATAACAACCACAATTGGTGAGTGCTGAAAATAGTCACTTTATTCAGCAATCACAGCATCAGTTTGAGGTAGCAATAGAATCCCAATATACAGCTCTCACAAGAGCCCCTTTGTACACAGTACTATAGTGTTACATTTTTCATCTATAGTGCATAAAGATTTGAAGGACTTCTGTCCCAGGAGACAGGCAATGGGTTAAAACGTGTTAATTGCTGGCTGCTATTTCTCATGGGATGTCTGTTCACTCTGAATCATAGAATCCTTATAGTGTAAAAACAGGCCCTTTAGCCCAACGGGTCCACCCTGGCCCTCCGGGGAGTGGCCCACCCAGAGCCATTCCCCAACTGTATTACTCTACATTTACCCCTGACTAATGCACCTAACCTACCCATCCCTGAATAACCTATTATGGGCAATTTAGCATGCATAAGGGGCAACTTTTTCACACAGAGGGTGGTATGTGTATGGAATGAGCTGCCAGAGGAAGTGGTGGAGGCTAGTTCAATTGCAATATTAAAAAGGCATCTGGATGGGTATATGAATAGGAACGGTTTGGAGGGATATGGGCCGGGTATTGGCAGGTGGGACTAGATTGGGTTGGGGTATCTGGTCGGCATGGACGAGTTGGACTGAAGAGCCTGTTTCCATGCTGTACATCTCAATGACTCTACTCTTCCCAAGACTGCAAGAAAGTACAAAGAGCCGTGAACACAGCCCAATCCATCTCGCAACCAGCCTTCCAACCATTAACTGCATCTGTACTTCCCGCTGCCTCGGGAAAGCAGCCAACATAATAAAAAACCCCTTTCACCCCAGTTATACTGTCTTCCAGCCTCTTCTGTCAGGCAGAAGAACTAAATGTTTGTATATGCGTATGGATAGATTCAAGAACAGCTTCTTCCCCACTGTTATTAGACTTCTGAATGGACCTTTCAAATTTTAGATTTAATGTTGCTTTCTCTGTCTTTCTCTCTGTGCACCTTCTCTGCGGCTGTAACATTGTATTCTTTCCTCTGTTATGTTACCCTATTGCACTTTCTGTGGTGTGATCTGCCTGTACTGCATGCAAAACAAACCTTCACTGTACCTAGGTACATGTGACAATAAATGATATTAAAATTAAACAAAGCAGCTCACTTGATTGGCACCATATCTATAACCATCCACTCCCTCTACCAATGACACCTCAGCAGCAGTGTGTACTGTTGTCAAGATGCACTGAAAGAAAATCATCAAATATCCTTAAACAGCACCTTCCAAACTCTTGACAGCTTCCACCTACAAAGAAAAGGACAACTGATACTTGGGAACACCACACCTGTACTAGCGAGTTTTGAGAAGGTTTGTAGCTCAGATTGAGGTTCTGGATGTAAGTTTGCTCGCTGAGCTGGAAGGTTCATTTCAGACGTTTTGTCACCATACAAGGTAACATCATCAGTGAGCCTCTGGATAAAGCGCTGGTGGCATGACCCGCTTTCTATTTATGTCTTTAAGATTCCTTGGTTTACCATGCTGAGTTAGCTCCACCTCATTACCATTACACAGGTCTTCCTGGAGGTTTTCCTTTACCGAGAGCATTCAATTCACTGAGGAGGTTTCAGCCCAATCAACATCCAGCACCATACTCTGAAATCTCTATTCATATTTTGAGAGTTGTGATGAATTCCACCATTGCAGTTGAGACATCCACAAAATTTTACAACATTCTAAATAAATAGCCCTCTACATGTTTTATCAAATGTCATTTCATCACAGCTCCCTTTTATAAAATTCCAGGATCTAGATTCACATCTAATTGTTGCCAAGTTTTATTGAGATCTATATTTGATTCATGCATTCAGTATCATCGCCAAAGGTTTAATCGTTGGTGTAGAATATCTTACGCAGACATATTCTATTTCATTGAAATCTTACAAAACATAATCTGGAATTTGTAAAAAGGTGGGAGAGAATGTGTTCTTCTTGTTCAGTTTTAATTTATTTACATTTTATTATCTTTCTCATTCTTCCTCCCAATTCCAGAGAATTAGGAAGTGGCTAATGCTTATTGGAAGTTGGCTGATTGCTGTTAGCTTTTTTTTATTGGGACCAGCACCTATTTTTCATATCAAGTGGTATGTATTATTTTGTTTTGTTTTGTTTTCTTAAGTTTTTACTTTCAGTAATATTATGTTGTGATCTGGAATGCTTTGCAAGGCTGGTAATATTTTCTAATGGAAATTAGCTAAAGACTTGAATGCAAGACAATTTCAAGGCTGTAGGGAAAGTAAAGGAGAGTAGATCTTATTGATATTTTTTCATGGACTTGGTATAGGCATAAAAGGTCAAATGGTTTCCTTCTGTTATTTGATTAAAGCAGTACAGTCTGTCAAAGTGGGAAAAACTGCTAATCCTGAAGTCTGTTTTACTGATCAGGCTGTACGTGTCAGATAGCGTTGTCATGTAAGTATTTACAAAGTAATTATGACATTCACTACATTTAGGCAATCCATCTCTTGTTTCTTAAGATTTGATATCCGGTAACACCGTATGTAAATTTAGAAGTGTAAGCAGGAGCACTAGGGATACAGGGTGAAAGTAAGGACTGCAGATGCTGGAGATTAGAGTCAAGAGTGTGGAGCTGGAAAAGCACAGCAGGTCAGGCAGCATCCGAGGAGCAGGAAAATTGACATTTCAAGCAAAAGCATTTCATCAGGACACAGGCATTCCCTTGAACCTATTCCACCATTCAATAATAATATGGATGAATTTGTACATCAACTCCATTCTTTTATATCTTTATATCATTTGATTTCCTTAGTACCCAAAGCATCTATTGATCCTTGTCCTGAATATACTAATTGACTGAATATCTGTAATCTTCTGAATCAGAGAATTTCAAAGATTCTCAAACCCTCAAAAATGTATCACAGTCCTAAATCCTTTATTCTGACACTGTGATCATTGGTTCTAGATTTTGCAGTAAAAGGAAGCAGACTACCCTGTCAGATCTCAAGATCTTATATACTTCAATAACTTCACCTCTTTCTTCTAAACTCCAATTATTACAAGGCCAACTTGAACAACATTTCCTCATAATATTTCTATATTACCATTTCCTTTGCAATCTCTGTGTCCTTTCAAACTTTCTTTCCTATCTTTGTGTCATCAACAATTTAGCAACCATATATTCAGTTGTTTAGTGGTACAGAAGTTGGATCTTTTTTCAGCAGTACTCATTTTGTCAAAGTTTTATGCCTTGCATGCATCAGCAAGATTTGTAAGAAATACCAGAGCAAAGGAAAAAACTTTGTAGTTCTCAGCCAATACAAACAGGTTGTTTTCCCTTTACGTTGATATTTCCTGTCCTGATTAGTGCAAAATGAAGAACTTCAAAATGTGCTTTTACAGCACTCCTCAAGTAAAGTTCCTTTCATCCTAAATCATTAATATTCGTTGTAAATAGTGAGGCCCCAATATTGAATCCTGTGGCATTCCGCTTAATACGTCTCATCAATAGAAAAATAATCAATCTATGCCTATTCTCCATTTCCTGTTACCTAACCAATATACTATTCGCATCAATATATTATGTGCTATATGGCAAGCTCTTATTTCTGTGCAAGAACGTTTGATGTGGCTGTCAGTTAAATAATCTCTGCAAGTCTAAGTACATCACATCCACAGGCTCGCCCTTATCCACGTACAGCCAAATCGCTGTGTGCATCACACTTAATACTTTTCATGTCACACTTCAGGTGACCCCACTACACTATTTTCACACACACACACATTCTCTTACATACTCTCACACTCACGCAGACCCTCTCTCATACACGCTATCTCAGACACACACACACCTCCCCTACACACACCCTCTCATAGGCATTTACTCACTCTCACACACACACTCTATCAAGCATGCACACACATAAGCGCTCTGAAACATACACATACACTCACATGCACACAGACATACAAGTCTATGGGATGAATTTGCATTTGCAGAATTGTATTGACAGACACAGTCTATTTTGTTCAGAAAACACACATCTGTAGGCAGTCAATATTTTTTATAATTCATGTGATCATTTAAAAATTCCTACTTTGGAAATAGAACCAGTCTGACTCAAGATAGGAATACGTACAGACTCTAAACTCACACCGTTAATGCATTGTCTGATTTGAGATGTCACCTCTTTTTTATAAAACCTTAAGTTATCTTGGGAATGTGACTTGAAAGGAGTTCTGGGATTTACATATTAATGAATCAAAACCTGCAATCCATTCTAAAAGATGAAAGACTTAAAGCAATCCAGGTTTGTTCAGTATATCACATCGGTTGTTTGACAATATGATCTTTTGCTATAAATTCTGTGTCCTATGATCCTGCTCCACTAGCGTCCTGATGAAGGAGCTGCACTCCAAAAGCTTGTACTTCCAAATAAACCTGTTGGACTATAGACTGGAGTTGTGTGATTTTTAACTTCGTCCGCCCCTGTCCAACACCAGCACCTCCACATCATTAATATTTTTCCTAATTTTTGAAAAAAAAACTTTTCCACACTTCTCATCAGGAGGATAATTTTACATTTCCAGGAATTATGCTCCATTTTACAGTTGTTTTAATAATTTTTGATTTTATGACACAATCAATCTGCAAATCATTGGCAAACCAACTGAAAATGTTTGATCTGGTACTCAATCATCATAGGTTATTAGTTTATGGGGAGAGGGCATAATCTTTTTTTAAAAGAACGTATCTCAAATACTAGATGAATGATACTTACCTGGCTCAAAATAGAAACATTTCTAAGATTCAATTTTATTTGTTTCCTTTGCAGCCGGCTCTGGATGTTTGTTTTGATGCTGGTAATCAGTGGGATTTCGCTCAGCTTAAGTGGAATTCCTGTTTTCCCAGAAATTATCTCCTGTGTTTAGTAAGAATTTTAAAATTATGATGTATTATTTTCAACTTTAAAAGGTACTTTTTTTAATAATCATGTTTATTGTAACTGAGGAAAGTTTAACTGGCTGACTTTGACAATGGTAACATGAATATTTATCCACGTATTATATTCTGCACTCACCATCTCTTCAGATTTGGTCTTCATTTCCATCTTTGTTCAGTTAGAAAGCAGCCCTTGGATTTCCTGGCTGCCCACCTTCAAGAGGTTTGTTATGTCAGTTTTGTCAATGTTTGAACACCATCACCATGCTGTCCTGAAAGCATGAGCAGTACTTTATATTATTTACAGTCGGACTTTGTTATAATCCTGAAATGAAAAATTAGAAATGCGTAGATAAATATTCATGTTACCATCTCTCTTTTTTCTGCTCTGGCCCTGGTGTACATGTTAATTTATCCAAGTAGTCTGCCTATTTGAGATACATGACTTTTCCAAATTCAGAACTTGCTGTGTACAATTTTCTGTTTTGTCAATGCACAGGAAAAGAAAGCCTACTTGTCCATTAGTCTGCACAAATTCACCTATGATGAAACATACTGGGAGTGTAGTGCCTGTGTGAACAAGTGCTCTTAGCTTTGGATTGATGCAAAGTGTCATTTGGGTGTTGAAACCTCTGGTGACACCAAGGCATAGTTGACGACATTGCTTAGCAGAGCTTCCAACCTTATTGTCACATTGGGTTCTGACTCTGGATTCATGCAACATTTGGAAATATCTGACATTAGTAAGAGGCATGAGCATTTCACATTGCATTTTATGAAAGCTGGTGCAGCTTAGTCATAAATCCAACTGAATCCTCATGCTAGCCTGCAGTAAGAAGTAATTTACAAGCCAAATCTGTGAAGTGAACTGAAATGCTTATGTGATAATTGAACACTCTACTGAAGTAAAGCTTTGTTTATATGACAGACAGGAATTTAATGCCTCAATTAGACAGGTAGATTTACATTACAAAAACAGAAATTGCTGGAAAAGCTGAGCAGGTCTATGAAGTGAAATCAGGTCTGGTGACTCTTCCCAGTTCTGAGGAAGGGTCACTGGACCCAAAACGTTAACTCTGGCTTCTCTTGACAGATGCTGTCAGACCTGCTGAGCTTTTCCAGCAATTTCTGTGTTTGTTTCTGATTTACACAGCATGCATAGTTCTTTCAGTTTTTATTTAGGTTTAACACTACTGTTGATTCTGGAGACTGGGGTTTGTGATCATAACTACCTAATGTAGGCAGTTGACAATTTATAAGAACATTCTGACCATTTATTCAGAAACAGCAGTTTAGATATGGTACAACAGTTAATTAGAAAGGAAAGGGCATGTATGGCTCAAGACAGATGCGAATGCTTTACTGATCCTGAAGCTGTTCTCTAAAATGGAGGCTAGGACGCAATGCTATTCCATATCCCAAATGTCTTGCAGTCTTTTGTGGTAGCTTTTGGTGGTCTTTCTTAGCAGCAGTCCTTTTTTTTTCCTTCAGGTTGATGTCATGGAAGTTCTGGTCTTCCCCCAAAAGGATAGTGGCTTGGCTCCCTGGATCATCTCATTAACCAGCTCTCCCCTCTACCTCTGTTGATAGACCTTATTTTGGGGGCTATAATTAGATCAAGAACCAGAATGCGCAGTTTAAGGTGTTTTGCAACTAAGCAAATGTGAGATGAGGAAAAACTTATTGAGCTAGTGAGTAGTTAGACAATGGCCTGGAAGTATGGTGGAGGCAAATTCAATTGAAGCATTCAGGAGGGAATTGGATAATTATTCAAATAGAAACAAAATGCAGGATTACAGGGTTGAAGGAAGAGAGTGGTATGAAGTTAAAATGCTCAGGAAACCAATGCTGACATGATGGTTGAATGGCCTTTTTCTGCACCATTACAATTCTGTCATTCTCAGAAAACTTGGGGCACTTGTATTTTCTTCCTCTTTCTGACTGGATATCTGTTTGCACTATCTTGCCTCCTCAAGAGGAAGAGATGCTTGAGTAAAGTTGAAGCTCCTGATTACCCCTTGCCTTACCACTGATGCTGAGCACCAATGGCTAAAGCAATGGAGTGCATTTCCAGGAGTCACTGAATTCTCCAGGACCACGGTCTCCATGGCTGCCACTAATCCATCTACGGAGTCAACAAGATATACCCATGCTGGAGACAGCATGATAATAATAAAATTGGTTGATTCATTTAACTTTCAATCCAGTTTTGAGTGTCTCTAACAAACCTATCTGCTACTATTGAGTTCAAGACTTTTTAAATGCAAATTTCACAATCTCAAGTCATGTTCCCAGATTATTAGCCTGAGTCTTTGGATTACTAGACTAGTGATGATTCAAACTCTTAAAATTAATTTACATTTGGTATGCTAATTGAGAAGTTGATGACTTATCACACCTGAATTTTTAAATACAGAAGCATACCAATGAACAAGTTTTAACGACCGAGTGAGATTTGATAGTAATAATTGACATTGACTTTCACCTTTTCATCCAGTGAGAATGGATTTGAAGAGGGACTTGGTACTTTAGGTCTAGTGTCTGGAATGTTTGGAGCTTGTTGGTGTTTGGGGTATGTATCTGCATTTGTTTCTATATAGAAATATGTTTAATTTCTTAGGTTAGTATTTTAGTAGTTTTGGTATATCTAATGAGGTAGCCAGTACTTTTGTGTCTTAGTCTGTTTTAAATTCTTTAGCTCCATGTGCTCATATAATCAAGTGTAATATTTGAATTTTTGTAACCAGATGTGCTGGCCAATCAGGTCAAGAGGGAAATTACCAGCTTAATGTTTGGGGAAGCTGTAGAACTTAGATACTAGGAGGATCCATTCGATTAATGGCACAGAATATTGGAGCTGGGATAACTCCACCTCCAACTGCACTTCCCAATTTGTAATCCACTGTTTAAATATGTTTCTTTTAATTTGTGACAGCAAATGAGAAGGAACATGCTCCAGGAAGGGCCTGTTACATGAAGATGTCTTAATAAAATACATACACTAATTTATTAAACAAGTTCAGCCATATTATTGTATGCATTCTCATCTCATTTTTAAATAGCATTGGTGTCACCCTTTCCGACTCCTGTTAAAAAGTCCTAGCCCTTTATGCTTAGAGAATATCATGTTATGAAACAATACATTTCATTTTTTTGTGGTATTTAATAAATGTGGAAGTTTTATTTACTGCAGTGTTTTATTTTGTACCCAACGTCCTGACCCAAACTAGTGTTCTAAATAACACTGCCTCAAATTATACCAACTGTATATAATTAATTTCACAATTTCAACGAAGCAGCTGTTTGATACTTATGTATCTATTCACTCACATTGATCGAAGTGTGAAGAAGCAAGAATACAATGCCATTTAACAGTCTTGCCACACAACTATTGCCCAGTGCTGTTAACTAATCCAAACATTGCACCTCCAGGTTTGGAGATATAACTACTGCTGCTAGTACACATTACAAGCTTTGAATTAAGTTTTAACTTTAATTTTAGCTTCACGAGTTTAATATGGTCATCACAACTCTAAGCCGCTGGAGCTGACACATTGACCGACCAGAAGAGATGGTACTGCTAAAGATAATAAAGGCTGTAATCAGAAAATCATAAATTTTGCAATTGTACAAAATAATCTTTCAAAATCGAATTTTACCTTTTATTTTCTTTTAAATCAGGTCATTTGTAGGACCAACACTGGGTGGATATCTATATGAAAAATTGGGTTTTGAGTGGGCTGCATTCATACAAGGAAGCTTTCCACTCTTTTTTGTAAGTAAGCACAATGCGGGTGATGCATAGAATATTGAAAGTCGAAACTGCACAATTTTAAAAATAAAATTTGAAAACTAAGATCGCTTTAATAATCAACATCTGCAATTTTCTTTTCTTCTATCTTCAGGGTTCCTTGCTGGGTTTGTTCTTTATAGTGGAAATATTTCAAAAAAGGAGGTTTGTATTTGTATTTTCATCTTCTTAAATTGAAAAGAACGCTGCAGTGTAAGAGTGAATGAGGGAATGGTGACATTTTTTAAGAATAGGCAAGAATGATTACACAGGAATACGACAGAAATGAACCATTCAGTCTGTGCAAGTATTTATACTGTACTCAAGCCTTGGGCTATTTTTTTCTCAGTACCACTGTAACCATTTTTTCCTTCTCCCTCATCTGTTTATCTAGTTTTCCCTGTAAGCATCATTATTATTCTTTTCAACTACTCTTTGCTCTAACGGGTTCCACATCCCACTTTTGAGTAGGCAAGTAAGAACAGGATTCAGCCCATTGAGTTTGCCACCAACTTGAACATGGTTGATCATCTCCTCATTGCCATTTTTGCACAGAATCTCTATATGCCTTAATGTCATTTAGTTTCCAGACATCTATCGATTTCTGACTTGAACCTGCTCAATAACAGAGCTTCCACAGCCCCCTGGGGTAAAGAATTTACTTCTGAATTTCCAATGGGATTCTGATGGATGTTGTACTTTAATTTGAATGTGAGTAGTTCCAGCAACACTCAAGATAATTCCATTCAGGACAAAGCAACCCACTTGAATGATACTCCCTTCATGATCAATGCACAATGGAAGCAAAATGGACTATCTGCAAGATTCATTTGTAATCCACTAAGCCATCTCTAACTGCACTTTCCAAACTTGCATCCAACCAACTAAATGGACAAGGGACAATGTGCACATCAGGCACTGGAAAAGACACTAGATGAACAACCTTGTCGACCCTGCAAAGTCCTCCTCACTAACACCTGGGGGTTAGTGCCAAAATTGGGAGAATTAGTGCCAAAATGTCTCACAGACTGGTCAAGCAAGAGACCGACATTGTCATACTCACGGAATCATACCTTACAGAAAATGTCACAGATACCACCATCACCATCCCTGGATATGTTCAGTTCCACCAGCAAGACACACCCAGCTGAGGTGATGGCACAATGGTATACAGTCAGGAGGGGGTTGCTCTAGGAGTTCTCAATGTTGATTCCAGTCCCCATGAACACAGAACATAGAACATTACAGTGCAGTACAGGCCCTTTGGCCCTCGATGTTGCGCCGATCTGTCATATCAATCTGAAGCCCATCTAATCTACACTATTCCATGTACGTCCATATGCTTGTCCAATGACGACTTAAATGCACATAAAGTTGGCAAATCTACTACTGTTGCAGGCAAAGCATTCCATATCCTTACTATTCTCTGAGTAAAGAAACTACCTCTGATATCTGTCCTATATCGATCACCCCTCAATTTAAAGCTATGCCCCCTCGTGCTCGCCGTCACCATACTTGGAAAAAGGCTCTCCCTGTCCACACTATCTAACCCTCTGATTATCTTATATGTCTGTATTAAGTCACCTCTCAACCTTCTTCTCGCCAACGAAAACAGCCTCCAGTCCCTCAGCCTTTCCTCATAAGACCTTCCCTCTATACCAGGCAACATCCTAGTAAATCTCCTCTGCACCCTTTCCAAAGCTTCCACATCCTTATAATGCGGTGACCAGAGCTGTACACAATACTTCAAGTGCGGCCGCACCAGAATTTTGTACAGCTGTAGCATAACCTCATGGTTCCGGAACTTAATCCCTCTATTAATAAAAGCTAAAACACTGTATGCCTTCTTAACAACCCTGTCAACGTGGGTGGCAACTTTCAAGGATCTGTGTACCTCGGCACCGAGATCTCTCTGCACATCTACACTACCAAGAATCTTACCATTAGCCCAGTATTTTGCATTCCGGTTACTCTGACCAAAGTGAATCACCTCACACTTGTCCACATTAAACTCCATTTGCCACCTCTCAGCCCAGCTCTGCAGCTTATCTATGTCTCTCTGTAACCTATAACATCCTTCGTCACTATCCACAACTCCACCGACCTTAGTGTCGTCTGCAAATTTACTAACCCACCCTTCTACGCCCTCATCCAGGTCGTTTATAAAAATGACGAACTGCAGTGGACCCTTACGGTACACCACTAGTAACTAGATGAACATTTCCCATCAACCACCACCCTATCTTCTTTCAGCAAGCCAATTACTGATCCCAATTACAAGCCAAAAACTGCTATATCTCCCACAATCCCATTCCTCCGCATTTTGTACAATAGCCTACTGTGGTGAACCTTATCGAACGCCTTGCTGAAATCCATATACACCATATCAACCCGTTTACTCTCATCTACCTGTTTGGTCACCTTCTCAAAGAACTCAATAAGGTTTGTGAGGCAAGACCTACCCTTCACAAAACCATGCTGACTATCCCTAATCAAATTATTCTTTTCTAGATAATTATAAATCCTATCTCTTACAACCTTTTCCAACACTTTACCAACAACTGAAGTAAGGCTCACTGGTCTATAATTACCAAGGTTGTCTCTACTCCCCTTCTTGAACAGGGGAACCACATTTGCTATCCTCCAGTCTTCTGGCACTATTCCTGTAGACAATGACGATTTAAAGATCAATGCCAAAGGCTCGGCAATCTCCTCCCTGGCTTCCCAGATGATCCTAGAATAAATCCCATCTGGCCCAGGGGACTTATCTATTTTCACACTCTGCAGGATTTTTAATACCTCTTCCTTGTGAATCTCAATCCCACCTAGTCTAGTCGCATGTATCTCCGTATTCTCCTTGACAACATTGTCGTTTTCTACAGTGAATACTGTCGAAAAATATTCATTTAGTGCTTCCCCATCTCCTCTGACTCCACACACAGCTTCCCACTACTATCCTTGACTGGCCCTAATCTTACTCTCGTCATTCTTTTTATTCTTTAAATACCTATAGAAAGCCTTAGGGTTTACCCTGATCCTTATTCTCATGTCCCCTCCTGGCTCTTCTGAGCTCTCTCTTTAGGTCTTTCCTGGCTACCTTGTAACCCTCAAGTGCCCTAACTGAGCCTTCACATCTCATCCTAACATAAGCTGCCTTCTCTTGACTAGAGATTCCACTTCCTTCGTAAACCACGGCTCCGGCACTCTACAGTTTCCTCCCTGCCTGACAGGTACATGCGTATCTAGGACACTCAGGAGCTTTTCCTTGAATAAGCTCCACATTTCTAATGTGTTCATCCCCTGCAGTTTCCTTCCCCATCCTATGCTTCCTAAATCTTGCCTAATCGCATCATAATTGCCTTTCCCCCAGCTGTAACTCTTGCCCAGTGGTATACACCTATCCCTTTCTATCACTAAAGTAAACATAACAGAATTGTGATCACTATCACCAAAGTGCTCACCTACTTCCAAGTCTAACACCTGGCCGGGCTCATTACCCAGTACCAAATCTAATGTGGCTTTGCCCCATGTTGGCCTGTCTACATACTGTGTCAGGAAGCCCTCCTGCACACACTGGACAAAAACTAACCCGTCTATAGTACTCATACTATAGTGTTCCCAGTCAATATTTGGAAAGTTGAAGTCCCCCATGACAAATACCCTGTGTCTCTCTCACTCCTATTGAGAATCATCTTTGCTATCCTTTCCTCTACATCTCTGGAACTATTCGGAGGTCTATAGAAAACTCCCAACAGGGTGACCTCTCCTTTCCTGTTTCTAACCTCAGCCCATACTACCTCAGTTGACGAGTCCACAAACATCCTTTCTGCAACTGTAATACTGTCCTTGACCAACAATGCCACACCTCCCCCTTTTACCATCTTCTCTGTTCTTACTCAAGCATCTAAGTCCTGGAACCTGCAACAACCATTCCTGTCCCTGCTCTATCCATGTCTCCGAAATGGCCAGAACATCGAAGTCCCAGGTACCAACCCATGCTGCAAGTTCATCCACCTTATTCCGGATGCTCCTGGCGTTGAAATAGACACACTTCAAACCAACATCTTGCTTGCCGGTGTCATCTTGCGTCCCTGAAACTTGATTTCGGACCTCCCTACTCTCAACTTTTCTATACTCGAACTACAATTTTGGTTCCCATCCCCCTGCTGGATTAGTTTAAACCCACCCCAATAGTCTTAGCGAATTTCCCCCCCCAGGATATTGGTACCCCTCTGTTTCAGATGAAGACCATCCTGCTTGTAGAGGTCCCACCGACCCCAGAAAGAGCCCCAATTATCCAAGGATCCAAAACCCTCCCTCACTAGCACATGGCACGGGCAACAAACCAGAGACAACAACTCTGTTCGTCTTAGCTCTAAGCTTCCATCCTAGCTCCCTGAATTTCTGCCTTAATCCCTATCTCTCTTCCTACCTATGTCGTTGGTGCCTATGTGGACCATGACCTGGGGCTGCTCCCCCTCCTCCTTAAGGATCCCAAAAACACGATCAGAGACATCATGAACCCTGGCACCTTGGAGGCAACACACCAACCGTGAGTCTCTCGTCCCCACAAAACCTCCTATCTGTCCCCAATGGAGTCCCCAATGACTACTGCTCTGTTCCTCTTCCCCCTTCCCTTCTGAGCAGCAGGGACAGATTCTGCGCCAGAGCCCTGTGCCCCACTGTTTTCCCCTGGTAAGTTGTCCCCCCCCCAACAGTATCCAAAACGGTATACTTATTGTTGAGGGGAATGGCCAGAGGGGATCCCTGCACTGCCTGCCGGTTTCCTTTTCGTCCCCTGACTGTAACCCATCTGCCTTTTTCTTGTACCTGAGGAGTGACTACCTTCCTGTAACTCCTCTCAATAACCCCCTCTGCCTCCCGAATGATCCGAAGTTCATCCAGCTCTAGCTCCAGTTCCCTAACGCGGTTTTCGAGGAGCTGGAGTTGGGTGCACTTCTCGCAGATGTAGTCAGCAGGGATATAGTGGCAACCCTTACCTCCCACATTCTGCAGGAGGCACATGCAACTGCCCTCACCTCCATTCCCACTATTCTAAATTCCCAAAGAGACTGTTGAAAAATAAGGAATAAAAAATAAATTCGATACCTTACCAATCTGGCGCACAGAACCTTTTTTTTGGTTAAAGGAGGAGGATGGGTGGGAGACACTACCTGAGTAGTGTTTCGGGAAACGCAACCACACAAATATATGACTTCCCAGAAGTCCTTTGCTCCTCCCACTCACCTTTCAGCAAATGGAGGCCCTCTCCCGAGGTCAGTCCCTTTTAATGCGGGAAAACTCACCCTTCTCTGCAGCCCTCACTTCACCTCTCCTTGCCACTCTGGCAAAATGGAGCAAATGGAGGCTTGTGGCTTCAGGTTAAACAAGGGCAAGGAAAGCACCGAGGATGACAAGGACAAAAAGGACTCTGGGTGGGGGATTTGAATGTCCAGCACCAAGACTGGCTCAGCAGACGCACTACTGATTGAGCTGGTCAGGTTCTAAAGATCATACCTGCTAGACTGGGTCTGCTGCAGGTGATGAGGGAACCAACTAGAGGGGAAAACAAATTTGACTTCATCCTTACCAATCTGCTAGCTGTAAAAGCATCTGTCCATGATACTATTAGTAAGAGCGACCACCGCACTTTCCTTGTGGAGACGACATCCTACCTTCACATTGAGAATAACTTCCATGTGTTGTGTGGCACTATAACTGTGCTAAATGAGACAGACTTCCAACCGATCTAGTAGCTCAAGACTAGGCATCCGTGAGGTAATGTAGGCCATCAACAGTACCAGAATTGTCCTCCAGCACAATCTGTATTCTCATGCCCAGCATATCCCCACTCAACCATTACAATCAAGTCAGGCGATCAACCCTGGTTCAATGGAGAGAGCAGGAAGGTATGCCAGGAGCAGCACCAGGCATACCTGAAGATGAGGTGTCAACCTGGTAAAGCCACCAAACAGGACTACTTGCATGCCAATCAATACAAGCAGCAAGTGCTAGAGCTAAGTGATCCCACAGCCAACGGATCAGATCTAAGCTCTGAAGTCCTGCCACATCCAGTCATGAATGATAATGGACGATTAAACAATGCAGGAGGAGGCTCCACAAATATCCCCACCCTGAACAATGGAAGAGCCCAGCACAACAATGCAAAAGATGAGGTTGTAGCTTTTGTAGCAATCTTCAGCCAGAAGTGCCAAGTGAATGGTCCATCTCAGCCTCCACCACTGGTCCCCAGCATTATCAATACCAGCTTTTCAGCCAATTCAATTCATTCCACGTAATATCAAGAAATGGTCAGCAGCACTGGATACTACAAAAGCTATGGTCCTGACAACATTCAGGCAATAGTACTGCAAACTTGTGCTCCAGAACTTGCTGCTCCCCTAGCAACAGTTATACAGTTACAACACTGGCACATAACCGACAATGTGTAAAACTAGCCAAGTATGTCCTGTACATAAAAAGCAGGAAAAACCCAACCCGGCCAATTTCTGCCCCATCAGTCTACAGTCGATCATCAGTAAAGTGATGGAAGGTATCATTAACAGTGCTGTCAAGCAGCACCTGCTCAGCAATAACCTGCTCAGCAACACCTAGTTTGGGTTCCCTGTCAGTGCTGTCAGTCAGCTCCTGACCTCATTATGACCTTGTTGCAAACATGGACAAAAGAGCTGACAAGTTGCAAGTAACATTCGTGCTCTGCAAATGCCATCATGATGACCATCACCAATAAGAGACAATCTAACCACTGTCCCTTGACATTTAATGGTGTTACCATCACTGAATTCCCTACTATCAACATTCCGGGAGTTATCGTGGATCAAAAACTCAACAGGACTCACCACATTAATGCAGTGGCTACAAGAGCAGGTCAGAGGCTAGGAATACTGCAGCAAGTAACTCACCTTCTGACTCCCTGAAGCTTGTCCACAATCTACAAAGCACAAGCCAGGAGTGTGATGGAATACTCCCTACTTGCCTGGTTGAGTGCAGCCCCAACAACACTCAAGAAGCTTGACACCGTCCAGGACAAAGTAGCCCGTTGATTGACACTGCATCCACTCTCTCCATTACCAATGCTCAGTAGCAGCAGTGTGTACTATTTACAAGATGCACTGCAGAAATTTATCAACGATCCTCCATCAGCACCTTCTAAACTCATGATTTCTTCCATCTGGCAAGATAAGAGCAGCAGGTACTTGGGAACATCACCACCTGCAAGTTCCCCTCCAAGTCACTCATCATCCTGACTCATAAATATATCGCCTTTACTTCACTGTTGCTGGGTCAGAATCCTGGAATTCCCTCCCTAATGGCATTGTGGGTCAATCTACAGCACATGGACTGCAGCAACTCACCACTACTTTCTGAAGGGCAACGAGGGACGGGCAATACATGAGAGTCAGCCAGTGACCCAACATCCCGTAAAATGAATAAATAAAAGAAAGCGATATCCCTGTTCTTTCATCATTGCCTCAGTTAAAATCCTAGAATTCCCTACACGACAGCACTGTGGATGTACCTTCACCCTAGAAACTGCTTCATTTTAAGAAATCCACTCACCAACAGGATAACAAGGGATTTCAGCACTGGAAACAGTGTTATCTCCATTCTGTTGAATGAATAATAGAAAAAAAGTTTTCTTACATCGTTATACAACTGCTTTAACAACATATGAGAAAAATGTTAGCATTAAATTACATCAGTATTTCTGTGTTATTTTGGTTTGTACTTTAATGACTGCAAGAAATAGAATGGGAGTGCGGGTTGGTTAGTGGATGATTGATATATCTTTCAAATTAAATTAACCATTGAAAAGTTGATATTGCACTTGGTTTACTAGATTTCCATTATTAGAATATTTTTCAGAACATTGAATATCTGGATTAGAAAGTAAATCACCTGCATGTTCAAAAACATTTTTTTTAAATAGTATACTTTTTTTGACTATAAAAAGAAAATCTTTACATCCTCATCATCCTATTATATGAAAATTTGTCTTCAATTAAATAATGATGTACATTTTATCTTTACGTAGGTCACTCTCTGGGATTCACACTGATGAAGAGCAAGCACCACTGATATCAAATTAAATATGGACATTTAACGGGTTTGAATGGACTACAATTCTCTTGCAGACAATCTTTAGACATCCTCGTGCTTAAAACTGCCTTTACTAAATAACTTTGCGTGGGTTTAAATTTTTTAATACTAATTCTGAAATTTGCCTTTAATAGAGTAAAATGAATTTCATATTAGTCATCAATATAGTATATCAGAGTGATATGGTGGCTCTGTGGTTAGCACTGCTGCCTCACAGCACCAGGAACCTAAGTTCAATGCTACCCTGGTACAGCTGTCTGTGTGGAGTTTGCACATTCTCCCAGTGTCTGTTTTCTTCCATAGTCCAAAGATGTGCAGGCTAGCTGGATTGGTCAGGCTAAATTGCCTATAGTGTCTGGGAATGTTTAGGCTAGGTATGTTAGCCATGGGGAATGTAGGCTTACAAGGATGGGGTTGATTTGGGTGTGATATTCTTTGCGGGGATGGTGTGGTCTTGATGAGCCGAATTCCACACTGTAGGGATTCTGATCGTGATGTCAAGCAGTAATTTATTGTGGAATCATGATTTTTACGGAAATTACTTTGTATTCATTATCCTTTATGTCCATCAGTCTAATTTGATGCTCCTGATCACAATCTTCTTCTCACTAATAAAGTAATAAAACCACCAGCTTATTTTTAATTTTATTTTACACTCATTCCTGTACTTTTAATTGTTGAGCATGCTGCCAAAAAAATTGAAAGCAGGATATTATCCCAGCTTTGTCAGAATACTACAAAATCAACTACATACTGTTTCTCTTGCACATTGAGGAAAAAGCAAATCAACATAAGTTTATTGTGGTTTATTTTGCACAAAATGACATCTAACAAAGAATATTTTAACATTTAAAACAACCAAATTTGACAAGTTTAGACCTCTTTATCTAACGTGCCTTTGGAAAATTAATTAGAAAACATTTTATAGTTTCCAAGACCATAACTTGAAAATGACCCTGCTTAGAAAAGAAGGGTCTTCAGCTGTCAAAGCCAAGGATATCCTCGAGGGTTAGAAAGGAAAGTTGAATTAAATAGAAATACTGGAGATATACAGCAGCCCCATCACAATCCAAAAAGGGTGAGGTTGATATTTTTTCCAAATTGAATAAAACTCCCTGAATAGTATTGAACTAAACAAGGGTGTTGGAAAAGGCAGTAATCTTGTGTTTGAAGTTCATAAGAAATAATGGGCTGAATGGTATTTGTTTTCTGTTTGCTGTGGCAAACAGCAAAAATGCTTAAGTGTAAAACCAATTGTGATACTTGAATCTAATTACAAAAAGAGTAGAACTTTTGTAAGTTATCAAGAGGTATGTACAACAAAAGTAAAACTGTAAATACAGGCAATCTGAACTAAGTGTCAGAACTGCAGCAAATCTAACAGCTGCTGTATTAACTAATTTAACCTCTTGAAGCTTGTTACTGTCTTCTTCACTGTGCTTCATGTCATTTGCACACTTTAAAGTTATACCAAGGAGTTTCAAGCCCAGCTCATTAATACATGACAACAGAGAATAACAAAGGGATTCCTGTGTGACACCATTGCATACTATCCTCTAGACTGAAAAATAGCTTCATCTCTATTCTCAACAGACTGCCTTAGTACTAAGCTTTTTAACTCTCAGATTGTGAAAATGTGTTGCTGGAAAAGCGCAGCAGGTCAGGCAGCATCCAGGGAACAGGAGAATCGACGTTTCGGGCATAAGCCCTTCTTCAGGAATTTCTGAAGAAGGGCTTATGCCCGAAACGTCGATTCTCCTGTTCCCCGGATGCTGCCTGACCTGCTGTGCTTTTCCAGCAACATATTTTCAGCTCTGATCTCCAGCATCTGCAGACCTCACTTTCTCCTCAACTCTCAGATTGTGTAGTGTCACATACCAGGATAAGCAGAAATTTCTTCCAATTAAATATCGGGTCGACTAAAATCATTTAGTTCCTTACCACAAACTGTTATCTCCCATCAATTCCATGCCTCTCCCTGGTCACTGTGCAAGGCTGAATCAGACTGTTTATAACCACAGTCTTACTCTTGACCCTGAAATGATCTGCCAACCTTACATTCATACCATGGCTATAATCAAATTGGCCCTGAAATCCTTCAACCCCAGATTTTTTGGAGTCTGTGTATTTTACGACCTGTCTGAAAGAAAAGCCATGGACAGAATAACCTCACTAAAGGTGCAGCATCGTCACAAGTACCACCCGACTCCACCCTCGTCTCAGTTGATCTATTTTACAACCTTCCTTTATTATCTCTTGATTTGACTACAGAGGAACCTCAACGATCTGAAGGAGGGAGTATTTTGTTTGGGTAATCGAATGCCGGATAACATAGTTTAGCCGAGCATTGGGACATTGCAATCGTGCCAGATAATCTGATATTCGGATAATCGAATGCCGAATAATTGAGGTTCCTCTGTATACCTGGCCAGCAGCTAACATTTCTAGCCTGTTAACTCAAGATCATTCAAAATTCTGCTGCCTGTGTTTTTTTGCAACAAATGTTATTCAGTGCAATGCTCACTGGTTTGCATTAGCTTCGAATTAAGAAAGGTTTCGATTTTAAAATTCTCACATAAATAGAATCTTGAGAACATAGCACCTACTGTCTGTAGGTGCTGTCCGATCGCCTCAGTTTCTTCAACAGTTTTTGTGTTTATTTAAAATTTCTGCAGTACTTTGCTTTAATTTAAAAAATTTTTTTTCAAATTCCTCTAGAGCCTAACCCCTCCCTTTTCTTTAAACACTTCAGCCCTATTGTCAGTTCCAATTTTCTTTCTGCGCACTATAGCTTTTGACTTTGTCGAAACAAATCTATCTTTGACACGGGGCAAAGGCAAGTGAGTGAAGTTAATGTACAGTTCAGCCCTGATTCAATGAATGCAGAAAAAAACCTTTTATTTTCTGGTTAACTATGCTGCTCTTCTAATTACCTATTCGTTGTTTACTGATTGAGAGTTGTCTAACCAAATTAAGTTTTCTCCCAATTTACATTGTATTAAACAAAAGTTGCAAGATGGTTGCCATGATAGTCCTCACCAACACAAGTGATTAAAGTTAAGGTACAGATTATTGAATGGCAGAAACAAAATGAAGACATCTCTTCAAAAATTCAATGCCATCTAATCCAACCATTTTGGGATACAAATGAGTTTCTTGATTGGCCACTTTACAGTTACAAAGTGCTGGAAAAGCACAGAGACACATCATTCAGCCTATCTACTCCATGCTGGTGTTAGCCTTCTACTCTACCACCTACCCATCTTTTTTTCACTTAACTCTACCAACATGATTGTCTGTGGTCTCCTGGCTTCCTATGAAATGCATCTATACTATTTGCTTCCACCACTGTATATGGCAGCAAATTCCACATTTTCATCATTCTTTGGCTAAAGAAGCTTCTTCTGAATTCTGGGCATTGTTAACATGTTACTGAGATTGAAGTTACACATAGACCTGACTACATATATTGAACGACTTAGACTGGGTTATTAGATTTCTGACAACTATTTCATTGATGTGAGCTTTTTAAAAGTGAACCTAAATTTTCATGTTACCATAATCCAAATTACTGAATTGCTAATCCAGCAGTATAACCACAGTATGTCCACCACTGTAACCTATTCTTGGTCTGATATGCCACCTCCTCTACACTGTCTTACCTGCAATTAGTAGGTGAGCAAGGAGATTGGCAATCATTTACATATGTCAAGGCAGCTAAGTGTCAGGCAACCTTGATTCACAGTACAGAGTGGTGAGTAAATATTATAAAACTTGGTTACATGAACATGAACTTGTAGGTCATCTTCCCAACGTCATATATTGTCCTCCTCCAATGTCATGCATTCAGCTCTCAGACAGTACAGCTGAAGAGAATCCAGCCCATTGAACAATCAGGTGGAAGTGTCAACTTGGATGTGTACAGAAGGTACTTTTGGACTGTTAAAACAATGGAAAGGATTTGCTACCTCTGATTTTACACTGGTACTTGAGTTCAAAGCACCAGCCAATGTCTTTATGGGCCACCAAGATTCAATAGCATAGTATGGATGTGGGACTCTCGCATTGACTAAATGGGTAGGGCACCATCGAATAAGTCATGCTGTCAAGACAATCCAACAGTTTCCTGTGTTTCCTTTAGAACTAAATTTATTGGATTCAACTGTGCAACCTGATCTGGAAACATTTAAATTGTACATTCTGGAGGTTGTTAATGCAACATTACCACAAACACTCCATTTCAGCTTTGCTCCTTCTAAGAAATGGGATAAATTCAAACCATCTGAATGAAAAGCAGCAATATCACATATATACAATTTTCCAACCAGGGATCTCCTGGAAAACTAATTCATAGTTCAGTGCTATTACATACTTGCAGAGATTTTGCAGATTTCATCCAATATCAGTGCAAATTAAGGTGCAACTTAGTTCGCATTGTCCAAATAACAACCTTGCCAAGTGCACACAATGTTACATTGTAATATTTAAAAACTTTGAAACTCAAAAGAAGATTGAAGAGAATTCACTAATGATTTGTTGCTTTTTAACTTTGCAGGCTTTTAGGTTTTATATTAAATTGCAGGAGATTGTTCACTCTTACAATTATTAAATGAATACCAATTTTCATATTGTCCTTCAAAGCAAAATGACCAGCTCCTTTCCTGAGTAAGTATACGACTCTTGAGCTATTCTGAACAAAACCGCTGCAGACTTGCTGCTTCTTCTGGCTAAGATTAATAAAACAAGTTAGCTAATATTTTTCCATCACTTGCCTGCCATACAACTTTGAATTTATTACTGTTTTAGCAACTGTTCCTGCGTCCTCCATTAAACAAGAATAAGCCACTCAAGCTTGGTAAGTTTCCAATTCTTCCCCAATACAATTAAATGTGCCTGGGAAAAGTGAAAGCTAGTTATTCAAATTGTTATACTTCCATTCTGCGTGGTCAAATTGCAATGTTATTTTAAAAGTTTTGAATTTTAATTTGGTGCATTACTGATAATCTGGAATCATCCCCACAGCCGTGTCAGGATTTCACCAGTAGCAAATTTGGATCTACCAGATATCTGTCCTGTCGAGGCAGGAGTATTGCAGGAGAAGGACCTGAAACAATATCCTTCAGACTCAGAGGCAAGAAGTATGGCCTATGCCACGGAATTAAAAATTACATCTGAAGTAAATCAACAAAGTGACATACCACCTGTCAGGGTTGTCATCAGGGAGGAGAATGGAATCGGTGGCAATAAAAGCACAAAGCACATTTGTCCTTCTCAAGTGATTTTGCTTTGAAATGAACTATTCTTATGACTCAAGCAGTGCAGCACAAAGTTTGACTGAACTAGAACTTGATGTTTTAATACAAAAGCAAGTATACTTTAAAAGGGTTTTTATTAAAAAAATAAAGTTACAAAAGTGAAATCAAGATCTTATTAATTTAAACTGTGCAGGGGCAGAACCATGCCTTATAACTATGAATACTATTTTATATAATGCAGCTAGCCTGAGCAGTCTACAGTCCTACAAATGGATAGTTCTTTAGCATTAGAATAGACAATATACAAATCATTGAATGAACAAAAGGACAGTGAATATTCAAGATACTAAATAGACAGAATTTAAGACACTATTTGAATTAAGACAAACTTACAGCAATGTAGGGCTTAAAATGAGAAATGAATATCTGAAGTAAAAGGCAGCAAAGGCAAACCATTTACAATTTTGACCAAAAATTGGCAAAAAGCTGGAAAAACAGAGTCCTCCTGGTTATTGACCAGGGTAGCATGCTTTGCAGGTACCAAAGCAACAGATGTAATTAAGTCAGTCTATAAGATTTGCAGAACTCACTTCATCCATCCCATTTTAAAAATCTGGAATGGTAAAGTTTTCCCTCTTAAACCAGAGCCTGCAGCCAATTGCAGCAGCATCCTAATCCTCATCTCTGCACTACTAAAACTATCATTGTAAAACTGATTCTTCTCTATAAGCGTGATGAGGACTGTCAGGGCAGCCATTTCTCTATTTTCTTTCAATACAATGTAAATGGGGAGGAAACTTAATTTAGGATTTATTATCCACTACCAGCAAATACTTAGAAAGGTCAGCAACGCAACTAACCAGAAAGTGAAGAGGTTATTTGAACCTCAACTTCACTTGCCTTTGCTCCACATTGCTTGGTAGATACATCGTTAGACAAAGGGTTCAAAAGCTATGGAATGTAGGCGGAAAACTGGAACTGAGACCAGAGCCATGATAAGCCATGATCAAGCTGAATGGTGAAGCAGATTACGAAAGCCAAATGGCCTATTCCTGCTGGAATCCTGTAACCTTCTGTAACAAAAATCCCATTCTTCTGAATCTTAAAAAAAAGACTCACCTAGCATTCAAAGTCTTTCAAAAGGGCATAAGTACTTTTCATTCAAAAGGTTTACAGAAATCCAGAACACATTCAAGGCTATGGGCCTACTGCTGGAAAGTGGGACTGGTGCAGATTTAGTGCAGCTCTGGTGATGTACATTTGATGGGCTGAAGGGCTTCTTCTGTACGTATGATTCTATCTCCTTGAGGTACATGCTTCAAAAGGTCAAAACACAAATAGGAAAAAAATAATGAAATGCTGCTTCTACTTTTACCGATAGTGTTAGAAGAGGCACTATGCAAGTGAATTTCTCCCCAGATATTTGGTGCAGTCGACACTAAATCATGAGATTTATCAAGATGGTTGCATCAGCATTTGAATTTTCAGTATTCTGATTTCAACTGCAACGTATTGTTTGGCATTAGCCATTTCATATAATGTTGCACTGGCAATTGCAATGAACTTGCAGGCTTTTTCCATAAGTGAGAGCTCATTAAGCTATACCATCTCAAGATGTTGCAATCACTTTACCCTCAAGCACAACCTTTGACTATTTGTTTTTTTGTTAAAGTACCACCAATGGTGGCAGTTATTTTCTAGCGACTTGAAATTCTCCAGATATCCAACTCCTCAAATTCTCAATTTTAATACTTATTCTGGAAAAGTCATGTAACTACAAGCCTAAAATAAGTAGTAAGCTATTATTCTAACCATTACTAACACTGAACAAACCCATCCGACACCTTAAGAGGTCAGTCCTCAATCTAACAGTGCCAGACCTATCTATGAAGTTGGTTTTGAATTGGGAAATATCAGAAGCGTATGAGTTGAAAATATGAAGATATATATATATTAAGGAATTTTAGCACTGAAGCCAATCAAGACATCTAAACTTATTCTAACTGTGCTTGCAACAAACATTACACACTTTTTCTGGATGTACAAAAAGAAACATAGAAAAATTAAAAAGTAACCTTTACTTCTCACATTGCAACCTAGCAAAAATAAATTACAATAATTAGTCTTCACAGTTTGAAACATACTTAACATCTGTAAATTTCAAAAACTTGTATTTATAATATTAACAAATTTACAGCATTTCTATTTAACATTTCTATAAAATGTTACACAGGTGTGAATGCAAACAGCTTCAAAAAGTTTCAAACCTGTTTTGAAAGATATTCACAAAAATATAAACTGCATTATGTACAAATACATATTTTATACTTTACAGACTATTAATCTGACAGTGCATTTCAGTGAGCACATTGGGATACATAGTCAAATGATGGCAATATAGACGAATGTAGAGGGAACACTGCAAAGACAAAGAATATATTTTTAAAAACTTGAGATTTTCAATTCACTTTCACTGAACCTTCAATTGAAAAAAACATGGGATTTAAGATATATATTAATGAGCTTGCTACGAAGTTAACATTAGCTAGTCCGGTATAAAATGATAATTTTCAGGTTAAAGGTGACATAATTAGGTACAAAGGTCCTTCCTGTATGGTGTGTGCCATTCTGAGATATGTCTCCATAAATCAATGCTTCAGAGATGCAATCACAAGAAACATTTCTAAGTTTAACAGTAGGAAAAAGCACTGGATATGAAACGTGGGTTGTCAGCCATCTCTGTGGCTTAATATTTCTTCAAAACTTCTTGAATGCTTTTGGCAGGACAGAAATACAAAAGGACAGATGCACAATCTTTCAGTTGTTCATGTTTCCTGACTTCTTGAATAATTTCATCAAACGATGGAACCGTTCTGAAATCTGAAAAGAAAATAAATTCCACATACCAATTGCTTGGAACAGTTGTTTTATTATACTCCCGTGAAGTTCCTTGGGACATTTTAACACGTTAAAGGTGGTAGATAAATCCAAGTTGCTGTTGCTTGCCCTGTCAAACCCTCCATAATTCAGGTAATTTCTCTCGGATCATCCGTTAACTGCTTTTCTAGTAAACTGCTTTTCTAGTAACTAGACTGCGAACTTGCCCTGGGGGCTATAGGCTCTTTTACCATATTTATGGTTGTCTGATCTGATGGCTAAGAGGCAAGTTTAAAAGAAGTGAGTTAGAGGGGTAGGGAGGGTATCTCAGTTTGGGATCAGCACTGGTGGAAATATCAAAATTAAGGAAACTCAAGAAATCAGCTCTAGAGAAGCGCAGAGATCTCGGAGAGTTGAGAGGTCGGAAGCAGCTATAGGGATAGGGAATGGCAGATCCATGAATGGATTTCAAAACAAGAATTGAGATTTTCAAAATTAAGATGCGCTTGTCCAGCAATCTGTACAGGTCAGCAAGGAGAGGAATGCTAGTTGAATGATCCAAGTTAAGAAGCAGAAAACAGTTTTAGTTAACTTCAATTTTATGGAGAGTACAACATTGGAGACCAGCCACAAAAGCATTGGAATAATTTAGACCATAGGTTTAAAAAAAGACTTGAATGAGGGTTTTAGCAGCAAATCAGTTGAGACAGGTCTGAAGCTCTGTTAAAGGTGAAAAAAAGGTACTCTTAATGATGGTGCAAATAAGTGGCCAAAAAAGCACAGAAACAAGCTCTTTGGCCCACCATATCTATGCCAACCAACATACACCAAACTATACTAATTCCATTTATGTGCTTTTGGTCCTTAGCCTACTATGCCCTGGCATTTTAAGTGATTGACCATTTGCTTCCTAAATGTTGCCAGAGTAGCTCCTTCATCTTCCTCTCAGGCAATGCATTCCATAGTCCTACACACCTCTGGGTGAAAAGAAATTCCCCCAATCCTCTCTGAACCACTTGCTCCTCACTCAAAATTAACCCTCACATCTAAGACATGTCTACCATGGGGAAATCTACCCTGTTGATGCATATCAATTTTGTATAGCTGAATTAGATCTCCCTCAGCTTCCTCTGCTCCAGGGAAAACAAACCCAACCAATCCAGTCTCTCCTCATAACAGACTTTTCACCCAAGGCAACATCGTGATGAATCTCCTCTGCACCCTTTTCAGTGCAATCACATCCTTTTCAATGTGGTGACCAGATTGCGCCCAGTATTCCATCTGTGGCCTAACCAATGTTTTATGAAGTTGCTACAAGACTTCCTTGTCCCTATATTCTACAGCCCAGCTAATGAAGACAAGCATTCATTATGCCTCCTTCATCACAACTTGAAGGGTGCATGGACTTGGAGACCAAGGTCCCTTTGTTCCTCAGTACTCCCTCGAGACTTACATTGTATATATTCTTCCTGTATTAGGCGTTTCAAAATGAATCATCTCACTCATATCAGGATTAAATTAAAGCTCTGTCTGGTTTACCAGCTGATCAATATCAGGCTGTAGCCTGAGGCTATCCTCCCCATCATAAACATCAATTTTCATGTCACCTGCAAACTTAGGAATTGTACCTTCTACATTCACATCCAAGTCATTAATGTACACAACAAACAGTAAGAGTCCCAGCACCATCACAGGCTTCCAATCACAAAAACAACCCTCCATCATCACCCTTTGTCTCTTACTTGCAAACAAATTTTGGATCCAGTTTGCCAATTTGTCACTGCTCCCATCAGCTCTTACCTTTGGGCCAGCATTCTATGTGGGTCCTTGTCAAAGTTTTTACTGAAGTCGACGTAAACCACATCAACTACACTACTCTCTTCAAATACATTTAGTCACTTTTCAAAAAATTCAACTCAATCATATTGGATCTTCCTCTAACAAACCCATGCTGACTAACCCTAATCAATTCTGACATTTTCAAGTGCTGACTAATTCTGCCCCTTCCAATTTTTTCAAATAATTTCCCTATCACTGATGTCAGATTAATAGGTCTATAATTACCTGGCCTATCCATGCTGTCCTCTTGAATAAAAGCACCACATTGGCTATCTTCCAATCATCTGGCATCTCACCAGTAGCCAGTGAAGTATTACATATCTCCACCAGGGCCCCATCAAACTCTTTGCTTATCACCTACAATAGCCTGGAACACATTTCATCAGGCCCTGGGGATTTATGCACCTTTACACACACTAAAACATCTAATAGTTCCTTGTTATTATTAACATGCTCGAGATCCTAACCAATCCAATTGAAGTCTGCAGCTATAATGTCTTTCTCCTTTATGAATACAGATGAGAAATATTCATTTAAGACTTCACCTACTGTCACAGGACTGCAGTCAGAAAAACACCCTTCCACAACTACCCTCTGTGTTCTATGACCAACCCAATTTTGTACTGAAACTAACTTTAGTTGGGTTTAGGGTAGGTCCGTGGCATTTCGTAACAGTGATGGGAAATGGGAAAGAATTCACCTCAGATAGGAGGAACTGATATCAAAGAAATTACTTATTTGAACAACATATTTTGAGCAAGTTTATTCTACTGTGAGCGCCAACATAATACTAAATGAAGTAACAAGGAGTTGCTTCATTTTGTAGGTATCAAGTGTTTACCTGAACAGGGGACCGATGCAGTTTTCCAGCGATGTAACCAAAGGTCTCTTCATTTGCTCCCTTCTGTTGACAACCCATCAGTATCGCTCGATCATCCTCCCTGACAAGAAAAGGGATTAGAGAGCATAACCTAAAACAAGTGTAAAGAAACAAAGACAAAAAACGCAATTTGTCCGAACTAAATGATTCATTTACAACAATATACAGGCAGGCTGAAAATACTGGAACCTCTCAGCAGGTTAGGAGGTATCGATGAAGAGCAGACATTAATGGGTCAAATATTTGCTGTAACAGGATGACAACCATCCATCATGAGGTAACATGCCCTTTGTTTAAATTACAACATTTTGCACTGAAAACGTAGCTGAAAATGGGGAATGAGAGATACTGAGCAGCTAAGTATCTGATTAATCAGAGTTCATTGACACATGAATTCAATGGACAAATCAGGCACAGACAGCAAAGAAGGGGGAAACAGATGGGTTCAGAGGGAATGAGAGACAAGTACAAATGCAAAGAAACTTAAATTTTCAACTTGTAAAAATTTATTCTTCCAAACCTGAAAGAATGAGAGTCTATACTTTAATAGCTGACTTAAAGTATCAGGGTGGGGGCAACTGAGAATAATTATCACATCAAACAATGGCATCATTTAAAGAGCATTTAGATGAAAACAGGTGAGACTTAACATGAACAACACAGAATTGCAGAATTCAAGTCAAATAATGTGTATGATAAATACATTTGTAGCATGTTTTGTGCAAATTTAAAAAGCCAAACTTCCCACAGATTTAATTATCACAATTTAATTATCACAAAATTAAACTAATACCTTTAGGGCAGGAGGACAAGACATTTGCTAAGAGCTCCTTCTTTAAGCTAAGAAAGTAACAATTTATCAACTTAGGCAAACAGTGTTGTAAAGTTTTAAAATCAATTTTTCGTTTTCTCAAATTAGATTATGGTCGGATGGTGGATGAGACATGGAAATGCAGGGGTCGATAAAACTCAAATGAGATAACGGGAACCCAGAGAAAGTATATTCCTATTAGGGTGAAAGGAAAGGCTGGTAGGTATAAGGAATGCTGGATGAGGGTTGAAATTGAGGGTTTGGTTACGAAAAAGAAGGAAACATATGTCAGGTATAGACAGGATAGATCAAGTGAATCCTTAGAAGAGTATAAAGGAAGTAGGAGTATACTTAAGAGGGAAATCAGGAGGGCAAAAAGGGGACATGAGATAACTTTGGCAAATAGAGTTAAGGAGAATCCAAAGAGTTTTTACAAATACGCTAAGGAAAAAAGGGTAACTAGGGAGAAAATAAGGCCCCTGAAAGATCAGCAAGGTGGCCTTTGTGTGGAGCCGCAGAAAATGGGGGAGGTACTAAATGAGTATTTTGCATCAGTATTTACTGTGGAAAACGATATGGAAGATATAGACTGTAGGGAAATAGATGGCGACACCTTTCAAAACGTCCATATTACAGAGGAGAAAGTGCTGGATGTCTTGAAACGCATAAAGGTGGATAAATCCCCAGGACCTGATCAGGTGCACCCTAGAACTCTGTGGGAAGCTAGAGAAGTGATTATGGACCTCTTGCTGAGATATTTGTATCAGCGATAGTCACAGATGAGGTGCCGAAGACTGGAGGTTGGCTAATGTGGTGCCACTGTTTAAGAAAGGTGGTAAGGACAAGCCAAGGGAGTATAGACCAGTGAGCCTGACGTGGTGGTGGGCAAGTTGTTGGAGTGAATTCTGAGGGACAGGATGTACGTACATTTGAAAAGGCAAGGACTGATTAGGGATAGTCAACATGGCTTTGTGCATGGGAAATCGTCTCTCACAAACTTGATTGAGTTTTTTGAGGAAGTAACAAAGAGGATTGATGAGGACAGAGCGGTAGATGTGATCTATATGGACTTCAGTAAGGCATTTGACAAGGTTCCCCATGGGACACTGATTAACAAGGTTAGATCTCATGGAATACAGAGAGAACTAGCCAGTTGGATCCAGAACTGGCTCAAAGGTAGAAGACAGAGGATGTGGTGGAGAGTTGTTTTTTAGACTGGAGGCCTGTGACCAGTGGAGTGCCACAAGGATCGGTGCTGGGTCCTCTACTTTTGGCAATTTACATAAATGATTTGGACGCGAGCATAAAAGGTTGTTAGTAAGTTTGCAGATGACACCAAAATTGGAGGTGTAGAGGTGTAGTGTACCTCAGATTACAACAGGATCTTGAC
Organism: Chiloscyllium plagiosum; assembly: GCF_037043375.1. NCBI lineage: Eukaryota > Metazoa > Chordata > Chondrichthyes > Orectolobiformes > Hemiscylliidae > Chiloscyllium > Chiloscyllium plagiosum. The sequence goes on from NW_028270141.1 coordinate 103,798,329, forward strand.
CAGATGGACCAATGGGCAGAGGGGAGTGGCAGATGGTAGTTTAATTCAGATAAATGCGAGGTGCTGCATTTTGGCAAAGCAAATCTTAGCAGGACGGATACACTTAATGGTAAGGTCCTATGGAGTGTTGCTGAACAAAGAGACCATGGGAGTGCAGGTTCATAGCTCCTTGAAAGTGGGGTCGCAGTGAACAGGAATAAACCTGCAATTAAATTCGAGGCCTGGTCTCACTAAAAATCAAAAGCTTTTTTTCATCTGTTTTTTGCTTTTTAACACAAACTATTACACAAGAGTCATCTTTAGCTCACAGATCCCAGCTCCAAACCAAAATTGGTAAGAAGGATAAAAGTAATGAGAAATTAGCAAGAGCTCTAACAGTATTTAGTCATTGCATCTACCATTCCTTTGTCATCTACTTTAATTCCCCATTCCTGTCCATTAAAGAGTGGAATTGTTTTATTACTCTATTTTTAGAAACACAAAAATATAGAAACAGGAGAATGAGTAGGGCATTCAGTCCCTCAAACCTGCTCCAATATCCTAAAAAATTGTGACTGATCTGTCCCAGGCTTCAAGTCCTCTTTTGTGCCCATTCATCAAATTTTCAAAATGTTGAGGACCATCTGCTTCTTTAAATACTTTGTGATCTAGCCACTCTCTAGGACAGATAATTCCAGACATTCACCACCCTCAGAAGAAATTTCTTTGTACCCCTCTTTTAAATCTATAAAAACTCATGCTATCTGTTCTTACATTTCTGGCTAGCTTCCACTCATGCTCTAATTTATTTGCCCTAATGAACACATCATGGAGTCTTAGAGATGTACAGCATGGAAACAGACCTTCGAATTAACTCATCCATGCCGACCAGAAGTCCTAAATTAATCTAGTCCCATTTGCCAGGACAGGTGGACGATCCTTTATCTGAAGTTCCAAAATCCGAAAAGCTCTGAAATCTGAAGGTCTTTTTTGTGAAGTTTTTTTTCTCATTACCAAGGCTGTTTGGCGTGCAAACAGTTACCCCAAGTCAACACCCACTTGATCCATGTCACTCAGATACGACATGGGGAGGCATAGCCCAGCACCTGCAGGCCCTGAATTCTTTCTCAAGGTGTGTTTTACTTCGTAAGTCTGCTCCTTTGGTAAGTCTTTTAAAAATTTCACCATCAAACTATCACTTACTCTGAAATTCGAAAAATTCCAACTTCCGAAAAACAGCTGGTCCCGATGATTTCGGATAAAGGATCGTCTACCTATACTTGGCCCATTTCCATCTAAACCCTTCATATTCATATACCCATCCAGATCTTTTAAATGTTGAAATTTTACCAGCCTCCAACACTTCCTCTGGCAGCTCATTCCATACATGCTCTACCCTTTGCATGAAAAAGTTGCCCATTAGGTCCCTTTTAAATTTTTCTCCTCTTACTCTAGACCAACACCCTCTTGCTCCGGACTCCCCCACCTCAGGGAAAATACCTTGTCTATTTACCCCCTATCCATGCTCATGATTTTATAAACCTCTATAAGGTCACCCCTCAGCCTCCGATACTCTGGGAAATCCCTATTCAGCTTCTCCCTATAGCTCAAACATCCAACCCTGGCAACATCCTTGTCATTCTGCTGTTCTTTTCATTCTAACCAGTTATTAAACCCCTACAATTACACACTTTTCATCAAGTTTAATGCTTTCCTTACCTTCCTTCAGTGTACAATAGGTAATCCCCTAGGAATTTCACCTTAAAGTAGGATTTATCCGATTATTCTGATGCATCCCCCAAAATCTGCAATTACTTTTCTACTAATCCTTCTTCTAGACTAATATCCCAGTCCACTTTCAGGCAGACATAATTGTTCTTATTTAAGTTTAAAATGGTCTTGGAGCCACTTTTATCTCCTTCAAACTGGGTGCAAAAAAGCAATTTATAGTATAATCTCTGCGACCTGGAGGTGCCTTTATTTGGAGGTAATTATCATACTATAGCCAAGTTTGCAGATGACAAAAAATAGGTGAGACAGTAAGTGCTTAAGATAAAGCCTGCAGAGAAATTAAGCAAGTGGGCAGTTTAAATGGCGAAAGATTGCAGAAAGGTGCAGAACAGAGGGATTTGGGAGTCTTCACTCATGAATTATAAAAAGGTAGCATCAAAGTTCAACAGGTAATAGGGAAGCCAAATGGAATGTTGGCCTTTATTTCAAAAGGAATTCAGTATAAGAGTAGGAAGTTTTCCTAAAATTATACACGGAATTAGTCAGACCACAGCTGGAATACTGTGAACAGTTTTGGACCCCTGATCAAAGGAAATATATACTGCATTGGAGGCAGTCCAGAAACATTTAGTGGGCTGATACCAGACATGGAGGGATTGTCTTATGAGGATAGGTTGAGTAGATTGTGTCTTTACTTGTTGGTACATAGGAAAATGAGAGGTGATCTTATTAAAACATACAAGATTCTTCTGGGACGTAACAAGGTTGATGTGGAAAAGCTATTTTCCCTTGTGATAGAGCCTAGGACCACAGTATTTAATCTCTAAATAAGGGGTCACATATTTAAGACAGACGAGGGAGAATTTCTTCTCTCAAAAGGTTGAGAATCCAAAGAATTCTTCACTGTAGAAAGCTTTTGAGGCTGGGCTATTCAGTTAATTCAGAGATTGAAATAAAGGTAGTTCTCCTATAACACCATAGTTGCGTTTCAGCAAAACCTCATTTAATCGAAAATCGCTGATTATAAATAATGGGGCCTAGGGGAAAAGTGGGGTCGGGGCAGACCAGCAAATAAATATCACGATCGCTCAAACATCACCCAAAAGTCTAACGCCAAGTGTAGCACAGCCTGAATGAAGGTTGAAATCACATTTATTAACGAAATGAAAATAAATTTAACACAGTACATTTTAAAAATTGTAAGAAAACTGCTCTCTATATAGTACCTCTCACTGAAAGCTGCTCTCCCGGCAACTGACATCATGCATGCGCAGAATGGCACCAAGACCAGCACTGACCTCTCGCATGCACAGAATGGTGCAGTCACCAGCGCATGTGCAGAGATTTTGGCGCAGACATTGACGCACATGCAGAATTAAGTGCAAACACATCCCCACTGGAATCGCGCTATTGCCAATGATGGTAAGGAATCTTAAAAATACCACTCCCTAATTCGTCGGTGACGTTATAGTCAAATCGCACTGCTGAAATGTTCATTATTCCAGAACTACTCATAGGCATATTTATAATCAGTAAGGGTATCAAGGGTTATGGAAAAAAGGCAAGAAGACGGAGCTGAGGATTTTCAGATCAGCCACGATCTTACTGAATGGTGGAGCAGGCTCAATGAGCTGCATGGCCTACTTCTGCGCCTATGTCTAATGGTCTAAACTTGTCACTTTGCACAATACCCAGTCTAGTATACCCTGCTCTCTGATCAGTTCCAGTTTACACTGCTCAAACACATTCTATAAATTCATCAAGGCTATTTTCTTATTTTACCAGTTCTTTATGTGGATTAAACTTAATGATTATTACTACACCTTTATCAGAAGCACACCATATTTCTTTTTGTACCAGGGTTATTCTTCAGAGACCTGTAGACTTAGAGTCTTAGAGATGTACAGCACAGAAACAGACCCTTTGGTCCAACACATCCATGCCAAACAGATATCCCATATAAATCCTATTTGCCAACACTTGGCCTTCTGAACCCTTTCTAATCATATACCTATCCAGATGCCTTTTAAATGTTGTAATTGTACCAGCCTCCACCACTTTGTCTGGCAATTCATTCCAAACATGCACCCTCTGTGTGAAAAGGTTGCCCCTTAGGTCCCTTTTAAATCATTCCTTCTCACCTTAAGCCTACGCCCTCCAGTTGGATTCCCCAACCATGGGAAACAGACCTGAACAATTCACCCTATCGATGTCTCTCATGATTTTATAAACCTCTAGAAGGTCACCTCTCAGCCTTCGATGCTCCAAGGAAAACAGCCCCAGCCTATTGAACCTGGGTTCAATTTCCGCCTCAGGCAACTGTCTGTGTGGAGTTTGCACATTCTCCCCGGGTCTGTGTGGGTTTCCTCCGGGTGCTCCGGTTTCCTCCCACAGTACAAAAATGTGCAGGTTAGGTTAATTGGCTATGCTAAATTGCCCGTAGTGTTAGGTGAAGGGGTAAATGTAGGGGAATGGGCCTGGGTGGGTTGCTCTTCGGAGGGTCAGTGTGGACTTGTTGGGCCGAAGGGCTGTTTCCACACTAAGTAATCTAATCTAATCTATTCCGCCTCTCCTTATAGCTCAAATACCCCAACCCTGGCAACATCCTTGTAAATCTTTGCTGAACCCTTTCAAGTTTCATAACAGCCTTCCTATAGCAGGGAAACCAGAACTGCACACAGTATTCCAAAAGTGGCCTAACCAATGTCCTGTGCAGCCGCAACTTGACCTCCCAACTCCTCCACTCAATGCACTGACCAATAAAGGAAAGCATACCAAATGCCTTCTTCACCACCTTGTCTACCTACGACTCCACTTTCAAGCAACTATGAACCTCCACTCCAAGGTCTCTTTGTTCAGCACCACTCTCCAGGACCTTACCATTATGTGTATAAGTCCTGCTAAGACTTGCTTTTCCAAACCGCAGCACCTCACATTTATCTAAATTTGTCCTACAAGTGACTTCTTTCTCTACTATTCTTCACCTCTACCCAAACCAATTCTACATCCAGATTTCCTGAATCAAAGTCAATTCGCACTTCAGGTGAAGTGATAAAGAAGCAGCGCTCCAAAAGCTCGTGATTTCAAATAAACCTGTTGGACTAAAACCTGGTGTCGTGTGACTTCCGATTTTGTCCACCCCAGTCTAACACCAGTACCTCCACATCACAGCCCTTATTTTATGCCATATTGCGTAAACCTTTGCCTTGCCAATGCTGTTGCTATACACTAGATTGTTTGTTATAGAACATATAGAACATAACAGCTCAATACAGGCCCTTTGACCCTCGATGTTGCGCCGACCTGTGAAACCAATCAAAGCCGATCTAACCTTAACAAATCTATTTTCGTCCACATGACTATCCAATAACCATTTAAATGCCCTTAAAATTGGCGAGTCTACTACCGTTTTTGTTAATATGCAAAATGAGAACCAGAAGGGGAGAGCAGAGACAAAGTTTGGTTAGAATGGGGCCCAATGCAGAAAAAGGTGAGAATGCAGTGACATTACTTCTGCCATCTTTTCAATAATGGCCATTCCTCAATATGGATTACGTCCACTTACCAAGGCTTCGCAGTTATAAACAAAGGGCACCTTACAAACAAGGGTATAAGGGGTTCGCAACAGTGAATATTTGTAATTACATTAAAGAAGGTGCTAATAATAATGGATCTGGGGGATGACATATCTACAAATGTTTTTGAATATCTACAAATTGAGTGTTCTTACCTGGTCCACATTACCAAAACTTCACCATTCTTCTTGATGACATTTTTAGCAGGAAGACTAGTTGGTGACTTGGTTGTAGACTGGGAAGGATTTACCGTTGTTTTCTTTGAAGTAACTACTGTTTTGCTGCTGAGAGCTTTCTTTGCTGAAGAGGGGGATGTCCGTTTACATTTGCTTTCTTTGTTTTTGCTCTTAGTGCTTTTCAAAAGCTCATTCTCCTTTCGTGGCCTTTTCACGGTGGAATCCGCTTTCACGTTACATTTCCTCTTCCTGCCACTCAAAGCACCATGTCCTGAAACCATTTCTGTACACGCTGCTGTGGTCAAGGTCTCACTCGCAGCACTGTCCCTGGGAGTTTTAAGTAAAGGCTCCACATTTTTGTGCTTTTCAGTTGATGGTTGATCTTCCTCAGAATGAGCTAGTTTTACATCAGCATCTATTCCCAACTTGTCCATGTTTTTGCTGCTATCTTCTGGATGTTTTGCAGTTAAATACTGATCGTGACTTGATTCTGACAGTGCCTGATCCTGACCAAGCACAACACCCCCACTGCTGCAAGGCATTGCAGACTCATTGACTGCCTCGGTGCCAAGGTCATTGTTTGGTTCCAGCTCAAATCCCACAGAAGGTGAGCTTTGTTGACTAGTTTTGGTATCAGGGGGCCTGCATCTAATCTTAACAATGAAATGATCATTTGATTTTTCCATTATGACTGCCTGCATTGGGGGTTGGAGCTGATATTGAAAAGAGGAGGCTGAAACCTGTTTGTTCCACATTGAAGAATTGCTTGACCGGCTGCTTGAGTTATCTGAGTCCAACGCCAAGTGAATATCTTGCTCTGAAGCATCCTCTTCATCAAGAAGAGCACTTTCACTATAATGTGCAGTCAAAATTGCTTTATTGACTTCCTCATGCAGAGATTCCCCATTTTGAGATGTTAAGAAGCTGATCTGCCCATCTGATTTCAGAGGTGAGGGGACTGTAAGAGAAACTGCCAAATCCTCCATGAGAATAGAGGGAACAGAGGAACGTTCTGGAACTGAACTACTTTCGATTATCTTTTGTCGATGTGAATCGTCACCTAGACTGATCACAGAATCTTTGGTTTGCATCACCTTATCTGGAATTTCCAGCATGCAACTTTCATCTAGAATGTCCAGATCAAGTGGTGGCCTTAACCCAACTGTGTGTGTGTTTGGCGTAACAGGAGGCCATGTAGCAGTATCCAGCTGAGACACTGGTGGTGGTTTCTCTGAAGTGGAATCATTACCCAAGATATGTGCTCCGATGTCAGGCCGTACCTTATCTGGGATAGGCCAGGAATTACATTCCAACGTTGTAATCCCTTGGTCCAGAAAGTCTGAGCCTTGTAATAAACACTTGAATATCTCACCCATTTGAGCATCACTAACCAAGTTAAATGTGAGAGTAGAGGCCTGTTGTTCAGTCAGAATGCCAAGTTCTGTTTTATCATGGCAGTCTTTCACAGTGTTGGAACTGGTTGGTGGATCAACCAAGTTCACCTGAGTCACAGGCAGCTCATATTTGCCTTTTGTGCTCAGGTCATCTTCCTTGGGGATACCATTAGCTGAACATACTACACTCTTCTTTAAATGCTTGTTTAATACTGGAGTTCCTTTAAGTTTCCGATCATCATTGGCTGGTTTATTTTTACCAGAGTTTTTTTTGCTTGACGAGGTATTTGTCGACGATGGCCCTGAAGGAGGGGGGGGAACTTTCAACTTTGATAATTTGTTGCTAACTCTGTCCTTGAACTGTTTAACCACTGTATTTTTCTTCTGTTTATTGTTAAACTTCTCATCTTCCCTTTTCTCCTCCAAGGCCAATTCTAGACTTATACTCTCACAAGAGATAAACATGTCACGCACCTTTTCAAACATAAAATCAAATTGCTTGTCCACGAACATCCAGAGTTTTTCCTTCATGTTTGGAGCCTGCTGTGAGAAAATGCTATTTACAATCCCATTGCACTTAGCCTGCATTAGAATGTTTTCAATTTCTGCACAGATTGAGGTCTTTAATGGCCGCCTGGACTTTGGAAAATTGGAATTTTTAACAACAGAGATGAAGTCGGCAGAGGCAATTTCAACTATCCGCTGAAACTTGTGGATTTCAAACTGTTTATGGAGCTTCATGTATTTTTTACGAACAATCTTGCGAGTCACCATTAAGGCACCCATCAAATTTGAGACCGAGGACTTAATCTGATTTCTTTCTGCAGAATTGGGGTTGAGAATTTCCACATCAGCATTTTGATTTGAAGTCACCTTTTCCGATTTCTTTTGTTTTTTACTGCTCTTTATTTTGGTCAAGTCCTCGGAGGAGCAGTTTACAGTAGATTGATCAGGATTTACCAATCTTACTTCTTCTTTGGGTCTACTTTTACTTGGATTACATTTCACTTTGTCGTTGTTCTCTTTCTCCATCTGAACGTCAATCACTGATTTCTGTATTTCAGGTACAGAGGCTTCATCATCACTCACAATTTCTCCTTCTTCTATTTCTTCTGAAAAACAGTTCTCTAACAAAATGCCCAATGCCTTTTCTCCAGTCTTGCACAACGGTTCCTGATCTTTTTTATTCAGCTCTTGAGTGCAGTTCCTTGAAGAACAATCACCTTGGACTTTCAGGGTAGAATCTAAACGAGGAGAAATGTGCAACAAAGCAAGTTAAGCAGAATTAATAATTCATAAATAATTTGAACATCTTTTGCACTGAGACAGATACTCCATGAGGTAAAATACAGAAAGCCCACACTTTTCACCATGTTAGTAAAGACTCACGAAAACAAATAATTCACATTATGCTAACTTTAATCTAGCATTTGATGGTAGGAATCAGTTATGCAATTCAATTAGAATTGTACCAAATTTTAAGCAGGCATGTATCACATTTAAATATGCATCGGGTAAATTATTCAAGCTATTTAAAATTAATTGAACAAATACCATTCCAGGAGAGATGTTAAGATGAGGGCTTTCAGATCCATGGGGAATCTCCAATCTGTCTTCTGTAGTGGTTGACTTGATGACAATATTTTTGCAGCTATTTACAATCATAACCCTGTTTCTTTCAAGATAGCTAACAAGTGTCTTTTTGAAAGTTAAAGAATGTGGTTCTCTGGGCACGTGTTAATATCTGAGTGGATCCCTGGGACTGTGCTGTTGAGAATTAGAGGACACGTTGGTATGGAGGATTGGTGGTGCAAGAGATTGAAGTAAGTTACAAAATAACCTCACATGGCTTATTCATGGTCCAGTTCTCACTATAGTCATCACTTTAGGAACTTGAAAGAAAACCTCGTCACAAAGTCATTAATTTAGTAAGTTGAAACTTTATTGCTGGAACAGCACAGCAGGTCAGGCAGCATCCAGGGAACAGGAGATTCGACGTTTCGGGCACAGGCCCTTCTTCAGGAATGAGCAGAGAGTGTTCAGCAGGAGAAGATAAAAGGTAGGGAGGAGGGACTTGGAGGAGGGGAGTTGGAAATGTGATAGGTGGAAAGAGGTCAAGGTGAGGGTGATAGGTCGGAGTAGGGTGGAGGCGGAGAGGTCAAGAAGAAGACTGCAGGTCAGGAAGGCGGTGCCGGGCTGGAAGGATCCGGCTGAGACAAGGTGGGGGGAGGGGGGATGAAGAAACTGGTGAAGTCCAAGTTCATCCCCTGCGGTTGGAGGGTTCCCAGTCGGAAGATAAGACGCTCCTCCTCCGACCGTCGGGTTGTTGTGGTTTGGCGGTGGATGAGTCCAATGACCTGCATATCCTCGGTGGAGTGGGAGGGGGAGTTGAAATGCTGTGCCACAGGTTGGTTGGGTTGGTTCGTCCGGGTGGCCCAGAGGTGCTCCCTGAATCGCTCCGCAAGTAGGCGGCCTGTCTCCCCAATATAGAGGAGGCCACACCGGCTGCAGCGGATGCAGTAGATGATGTGGGTGGAGGTGCAGGTGAATCTGTGGCGGATATGGAAGTTTCCCTTGGGGCCTTGGAGAGAAGTGAGGGGGGAGGTGTGGGCGCAAGTGTTGCACCTCCTGCGGTTGCAAGGGAAGGTGCCGGGAGTGGTGGTTGGGTCGGTGGGGGGTGTGGATCTGACAAGGGAGTCGCGGAGGGAGTGGTCTCTACGGAAAGCTGATAGGGGAGGGGAGGGAAATATATCCTTGGTGCTGGGGTCTGTTTGGAGGTGGCGGAAGTGACGGCGGATGATGCGCTGTACATGGAGATTGGTGGGGTGGTAGGTGAGGACCAGTGGGGTTCTGTCCTGGTGGCGGTTGGAGGGGCGGGGCTCAAGGGCGGAGGAGCGGGAAGTGGAGGAGATGCGGTGGAGGGCACCGTCGACCACGTCGGGGGGGAAATTGCGGTCCTTGAAGAAGGAGGCCATCTGTGTTGTACGTATTTTGAACTGGTCCTCCTGGGAGCAGATGCGGCGGAGACGAAGGAATTGGGAGAATGGGATGGCGTTTTTACAGGGGGCAGGATGGGAGGAGGTGTAGTCCAGGTAGCTGTGGGAGTCGGTAGGTTTGTAGTAGATGTCCGTGTTGATTCGGTCGCATGAGATAGAAACAGAAAGGTCTAGGAAGGGGAGGGAGGAGTCCGAGACTGTCCAGGTGAATTTGAGGTCGGGGTGGAAGGTGTTGGTGTAGTGGATGAACTGTTCAACCTCCTCGTGGGAGCACGAGGTAGCGCCGATACCGACGTGGTCGACGGTGCCCTCCACCGCATCTCCTCCACTTCCCGCTCCTCCGCCCTTGAGCCCCGCCCCTCCAACCGCCACCAGGACAGAACCCCACTGGTCCTCACCTACCACCCCACCAATCTCTATGTACAGCGCATCATCCGCCGTCACTTCCGCCACCTCCAAACAGACCCCAGCACCAAGGATATATTTCCCTCCCCTCCCCTATCAGCTTTCCGTAGAGACCACTCCCTCCGCGACTCCCTTGTCAGATCCACACCCCCCACCGACCCAACCACCACTCCCGGCACCTTCCCTTGCAACCGCAGGAGGTGCAACACTTGCGCCCACACCTCCCCCCTCACTTCTCTCCAAGGCCCCAAGGGAAACTTCCATATCCGCCACAGATTCACCTGCACCTCCACCCACATCATCTACTGCATCCGCTGCAGCCGGTGTGGCCTCCTCTATATTGGGGAGACAGGCCGCCTACTTGCGGAGCGATTCAGGGAGCACCTCTGGGCCACCCGGACGAACCAACCCAACCAACCTGTGGCACAGCATTTCAACTCCCCCTCCCACTCCACCGAGGATATGCAGGTCATTGGACTCATCCACCGCCAAACCACAACAACCCGACGGTCGGAGGAGGAGCGTCTTATCTTCCGACTGGGAACCCTCCAACCGCAGGGGATGAACTTGGACTTCACCAGTTTCTTCATCCCCCCTCCCCCCACCTTGTCTCAGCCGGATCCTTCCAGCCCGGCACCGCCTTCCTGACCTGCAGTCTTCTTCTTGACCTCTCCGCCTCCACCCTACTCCGACCTATCACCCTCACCTTGACCTCTTTCCACCTATCACATTTCCAACTCCCCTCCTCCAAGTCCCTCCTCCCTACCTTTTATCTTCTCCTGCTGAACACTCTCTGCTCATTCCTGAAGAAGGGCCTGTGCCCGAAACGTCGAATCTCCTGTTCCCTGGATGCTGCCTGACCTGCTGTGCTGTTCCAGCAATAAAGTTTCAACTTTGATCTCCAGCATCTGCAGACTCACTTTCTCCTCATTAATTTAGTAAGACAGGTAAAATTCCAACTCATATGACCAACTCTCAGTCCAACAGAAAGTTGATCCCTCCAGCATATTATTTCAAAAAAGGATCCTTTGGGAGGGAGTGAGGGAATGAAGGGTGGAAGAAGAAATCTCAAATCAACCTTTTAAAGCCACATCTTTACAATGCTATTGAAGCAAAGACTACTTTGCGATCCAATTTAACTATAATGGAAGTTTGTTAGGATAATCTAATATTAATCTGTTTGTTCCCCTCTCCTAATACAGCACTGGAATACCAGTTTCAAATATTTGGCTGTGATTAAGTAATGTTTGTTAGTTAATATTTATTTGCTTGTTCCCAAACTGATGAAGGGTTATGCATGAAACATCAACTCCCTCGCTCCTCAGATGCTGCTTGACCTGCTGTGATTTTGCCAGCGCCACACCTATTGACAGCATTGGCAGTCCTCACTATCTCAAATTATGGATTCCAAGAGTCTTTCCACAATTGGTTTTGGACCACGTCTAGTTTATCCTCTTGTTGAGGAAACTTGATACATTAGTTTTTCTCAATCGCATGGATCAGTACTTAGAACCATGATGTTGTAGCCATAACACAGACACAGATTTCACAGGGGAAGAAATGGTTGCTGGATGTTCCAGGATTTAGATCTTTTTAAAAAAAAGGAGGGGGAAAAAAAAAAGAGGAGGAGGGAGTAGCATTGTTAATTGGAGAGTGCATCACAGCTGCAGAAAAGGAGGTTGAGGAGGGCTTGTCTACTGAGTCAGTATGGATGGAGGTGCAGTCACTTTATTGGGTTTTCTTTACAGATCCCCCAAAGCAGCAGAGAGATCGAAGAACAGATTGGACAGCAGATCTTGCAAAGGTACAGATGTAACAGTGTTGTTGTAATGGGTGACTTCAACTTCGCCAATATTGATTGGAACCTCCTTAGTCCAGAGGGTCTGGATGGAGCCGATTTTGTCAGGTGTGTCCAGGAAGGATTCCTGACTCAATATGTAGATTGGTTGACTGGGGGCAGGAGTCCATATTGGATTTGGTGCTAGGCAATGAGCCAGGCTAGGTGTCAGATTTCTCGGTGGGAGAGCATTTCGGTGACAGTAACCACAACTGCCTCACCTTTATCACAGTCATGGAGAGGGATAGGAACAGAAGTATGGGAAGGTATTTAACTGGAGGAGGGGGAAATTATACTGCTATTAGACAGTATAATAGCTATGGAGTATAAATTGGGAACAATTGTTCTATAGGAAATGCACAACAGAAATGTGGAAGCTGTTTAAGGAGCACTTGTTGCAAGTATTGGATAACTTTGTCCCACTGAGACAGGATTGGAATGGTTAGGTGAAGGAGCCTTGAATGACAAGAGAAGAGGAGCTTCTTGTTAAGAGGAAGAAGGAAGCTGACTTAAGGTTGAGGAAGCAAGGATCTGGCACAGCTTTAGAGAATTAAAGAGTAGCTAGAAAAGAACTCGTAAATGGACTGAGGAGGGCTAGAAGGGAGCACAAAAAAGCATTGGCGGGAAGGATTAGGGAAAACCCAAATGCGAGGAATAAGAGAATGATCAGAGGGAGGGTAGGACTGATCAGGGATAGTGGAGCGAACTTGTGCCTGGAGTCTGAAGAGGTAAGGGAGGTCCTAAATGAGATTTTTGTTTCAGTATTCACGAGAAAAGGACCTTGTTGATAATGAGAACACCATGGACCAGGTTAATAGGCTTGAACAGATTGATATTAAGAAAGTGTATGTGCAGAAAATTTTGGGAAGCATCAAGATAGATAAGTCCCTAGGGCCTGACCAAATATATCCAAGGTTACTATGGTAAGCGAGGAGCAAGATGATCTTTGCATCCTCACTCTCCAAGTGAGTAGGACCAGATGATTGGAGGAAGGTGAATGTTGTTCCTCTGTTCAAGAAAGGGAATAGGGAAATCCCTGGGAAATACAGACCAGTCTTACGTCTGTGGTAAGCAAGGTACTAGAAAAGATTCTGAGAGATAGGATTTATGACTATTTGAAAAAACATAGCTTGATTAAAGATAGTCAGCATGGCTTTGAGGGCGGCAGGTCATGCCTCACAAGCCTTATTGAATTCTTTGAGGATGTGACAAGACAAGTTGATGAAGGTAGAGCAGTGGATATGGTATATATGGATATCAGAGAAGCATCTGATAAGGTTCCCCATGGTAGGCTCATTCAGAAAGTTAGGAGGTATGGGATACAGGGAAATTTGGCTGTCTGGATTCAGAATTGGCTGGCCGAAAGAAGACAGCAAGTGATAGTGGATGGAAAGTATTCTGCCTGGTGGCCGGCGATCAGTGGTGTCCCACAGGGATCTGTTCATGGGCCTCTGCTCTTTGTAGTTTTTATAAATGACTTTGATGAAGAAGCAGAAGGGTGGGTTAGTAAGTTTGCTGATGACACAAAGGTCAGTGGTGTTGTAGATAGTGTCGAAAGCTGTTGCAGGCTACAACATGACATTGACAAGATGCAGAGCTTGGTGGAGAAGTGGGAGATGGAGTTCAACCTGGATAAATGTAAAGTGATTCATTTTGGAAGGTTGAATTTGAATGCTGAATACAGGGTTAAAGACAGGATTCTTGGCAGTTGTGGAGGAACAGTGGGATCTTGGGGTCCACGTACATTGATCCCTCAAAGTTACCACCCAAGTTGATACGGTTTTTATCAAGGTATATGGTTTCATTAACAGGGAGATTGAGTTTAAGAGCCGCAAGGTTTTGCGGCATCGCTATAAAACTCTGGTTAGACCACACTTGGAATACAGAGTCCAGTTCTAGTCGCCTCATTATAGGAAGGATGCAGATGCTTTAGAGAGGGTGCAGAGGACATTTACCAGGATGTTGACTGGATTGGAGGGCTTGTCTCATGAAGCGATGTTGAGTGAACTAGGGTTTTTCACACTGGAAGGAAGAAGGAAGAGAGGTGACAATAGAGATGTACGAGGTAATGAGAGACACAGATAGAGTAGATGGCCAGAGACTTTTCCTGAGGGTAGAAGTGGCGGTCACAAGGGTTTATCATTTTAAGGTGATTGGAGGAAAGTATATGGGAGATGTCAGAGGTAAGTTCTTTACGCAGTGAGTGATGTGCGCGTAGAATGCACTGCCAAAGATGATAGTAGACTCAGAGACATTAGGGACATTTAAGTGGCTGCTGGACAAGCACATGGATGGCAGTAAATTGAGGGGCGTGACGGTTAGGTTGGTCTTAGATTAAGACAAATGCTCAGCACAACATCATGGGTCGAAGGGCCTGTACTTGCTGTTCTATGTTCATGGCAATATTTGCATAAAGATGATAGAAAAATTAATGTAATGGTATGTTGGTTCTATGATGATCAAGTTCAATTCGACAATCAGAACTCCCACTTAGTCCATATACAGTAACGCAGTAAGCTTCTATAGGCCGTGGAGATTTCCCACTCATTCTAACAACAAATTCATTGTCGATTTCTGATGCATTTCCTACAGATTGCACATCTTCTGCTTTTGTCAGTGCTTTCTATTTCTACAATAAGTGTTACACTTTCAGTCACTTCATAAATTACTTCACTGATTACTTCTATGGTCTGCCTTCTTTCAATAACCTGAAGAGCATAGCATACCATCAGAGCAGAGTGACTTATCCACCGAGTATACCTTAATGAGTCTGCTTTCTAATGTTCTCATTCTGAGAGTGTCTTTCATCTCCTTCCAGTCTTTTGATTACCACTCTGAAAGCACACATGCCAAAATATTTATGATGCCTCAGTCACACCGTCACAGATTCCATCCTCAACACGCCAATGCCCCAATTTGCCCACTACTCTTACTTTTGCTCGGGCTTTAAATCCCTTGCAAATTATTTTAATCTTGTATCTGTGTCCTATTCTTCATCTTCACTGCCTCATAGCAATTTCTAATGCCCCTTGTGAATACATAGTGCTGTTAAGCCTAAGCTTGTAGAGCACTGAAGGCAGCTATTTGACCATGATGCCTTTGTTGGTTTTCTGAAAAAGTTACTCCCTAGTCTCACTCGCCAGCTTTCAACACAATATACTTTGCCTTTAAATTTTTAAATCAAATTCCCTTCAGAGAGGTTACCTTCGAATCTGCTTCCACCAGTCTTCCAAGCAAGGCAGTCCAGATTACAGCTCAAGTTAAATATTTATCGCGTTCCTATTTTTTTTTTGCAAATTGTCTTAAATTTGTGTCCTGTACTAAATGGTGTTTACCAGTAGCTACAATTTTGCACTACCTACATTGCTAGTGAATTTCAACTTACGAAAATCTCTTACACTGCTGTACATCTTAAACCTTTTTGCTCTAAAGAAAACAATTCCCGATGCTTGGTCCTGGTCCTAAGGGTGAAAATGAATCACAGAAGGAAAGGAATGGAACTAAAAGTCAGACTGAGAAGTCAAATGGACGCGCTGACCACATCACATAGCTACTAGATACATCGACCAGATAAATACAGCAAATGTTTCATCACCTTAGCAATTTTCATTTACTTTTCAGACAAAATGTTAGGTTTGTTATCTGAACAAAATACCAACAATTTGTATTAGAATATATTTTGTTAAAAATACTTTTGTGCTAATCCTCAATTATGTATGAAAGGAGAAAATGCTTCTAACAATTATGAATATGCAAACACCTACCCTTGTCGTCAACATCCTTTTCCTTTTGTATACCAGAAGTCTCTAATGTTGAAGGTCTAACAGGCCGTAAGGGACTGGTTAAGGGACTGATTGGTTCCGGTATGGACCCTATGTAAGTAAAGTCAATGCTTTGAATGGAATTTTCTTCCTGGTCTTCAGCTATACAAACATTTTCAACAGGTGTTTCTTTGACAGTTGAAGAAGAATCCACAGTACTTCCATTTGGCTGCTGCAAGTCACAGCCAGTGAAATTTGGCTCTGAATTCCGAATCCATCCTTCAGTATCTGCTGCCTTGACATCCACAAACTTCCCTGAATCTTCAGGTTTCTCAATAATATTCAGAGATACAACCTTCTCACTGTTGACTGCACTATCAAGTTCGATTAGACAATCTGAACTTGCACATGGTCCACCTGCAGAAACACAGTCAGCTTCTGTAGGCCGTGGAGATTTTCCATTCATTCTACTAACACATTCATCATCAGCTTCTGAAGCATTTCTAGCAGATTGCACATCCTTTGCAGGGTCAGTACCTTCAATTTCTACAGTTGGCATTGCACTTTCAGTCACTTCACAAATTGCTTCACTGACTACTTCCACAGTTCCCATGGTCTCTACAACTACTGGGGCCAATTTTTCAGAGTCATGTTCAATGCAGTCACACTCCATGGGTTGATCGGGAGCATTTTCTACTAATGTGACTTGAACACCTTCCTCCTCTTCAACCTGTTGAAGTGGTTCCTTCTGGCTAACTACATGTTCCATTGGTTTTGGAGCGTTCCAAGAAATGTGGATCTCAGTTCTTGCCATGGCTAACTCAGTGCATTCGCAGTTTGTATCCATTGCTTGTGTCTGAGTTCCTCCCACAGGTGACTCAATAGATCTGCAGTTTATGTCCATTGCTTGTGCTTCATCAGACTGGCTGGAAATTTGCTCCAAAGTAAAGCCGACCTCCACAGATGCTGTTTTCTCAGCCACTTCCACCACCTCATCCTCACTGAGCAGCTGCATTTCATCATCTCCTTCAGAAAGGATAGTGGATGGCTTTTTCACCGGAGAAACAGTAAGCTGCAATTTTTCCATAAAATGCAACTTGGGATCAGTGTTTCTTACTGAACTTTGTTCATCTGTTGAAGTGAGCAAGTTAGCCATGCTATCATCACAGACTGATTCTTCTTTTTTCTTTGGTGTCTGATCTGTACAAGGCCTCTTGGTCATATTTTCAGGACTCTCAGATGACTTGGTTTTGTCTTTTTCTTCTCGACGCTTGCTCTCTCTTTTAGCACAGTCCCCTCCATCCCTTGAAGAATGCCTGCTAACTTTATGGTTTCTTCTATCTTTTTGGTCAGATTTACTCTTGTCGTCTTTTCTAATTTCATCATTTTTTAGGCTTTTGTTATCATTTTTACCACTTTGTTTGGGACTGTCCTTGGAAGTCTCATGATCATGCACTTTTGAACGTTTATTTCTTCGATCTCCATTATCCTCAACGTTTCTTTCCTTTCCTGAATTCTTAATGTCAATTTTCCAGTCTCGCCTTTCTCCAACAGTGTGCTCCGATACTGTACAACTGTTTCGCCTAGAATGCTTTTGAGGGCTTGCAGGTTTAGTCAGTTTGGAATGGTTTTTTGTTTTATCATGGCGCTTTATTGGGTCTCTTTCCTTTTCAATTGTGTGACCTCTCAACTTGTCAGTTCTTAGCTTATCTTTGTCAACTTCCTTATTATTTTTCTGATCTTTTTTCTGGTCCATTTTCTGTTCTCTCTCCCTGGGGTCACATCTTCTTGCATCTTTCTCTCTATGTCTCTCCTGCTTTTCAGCATGTGTTCTCTTGTCTCTTGTCTCTACACTCTCTTTTGAACAGTTGATAAGTTCATCTTGATTGAAGTGATGCCTCTTCTTTTCCGGAGTGTGACGGCTTGAGCCTCTGATTTCAGAATGTGGTCTTATGCTGAGAGATGTTGGCTCAACTTTATCAGTCTTTTCTGGAAAATTGGATCCTTTACTTTTTTTCCGAAGGTTTGAGAGTTCAGTGATAGAATCGTCTAACTTTTCAATGTTTGTATGTTTACCCAAATGTTCACCATTTATTTTATCAACTCTTCTTTTCTCTTCACTCTGAGAGGGCCTTATTTTATCCATCAATGCATTGCTTCGATGGGCTAATTCTTTACCTGTGTGGGGGGATAGTTTACTCGAAGAGTTCACACACAGGACTGACTGAGAGTTGGGAAGAGAGTTTTTCAAACTACATTGTGCCTTTGGCTCTAAAAGTTGACTTGCATCTCGGAGTGATCCACCTTCCAAACAATTTCTCTGTTTGTTTAAATGAGCAGCAGGCTGGCAGTGTGCAGGTCTAGATGGACAGTCAAGTATTGAACTGGGACATTTGTTGTCAGTTTGTGGTGTAGTTGGAACATTGAATGACCCAGGGGGATGGTGGTGTTGCTTATGGTAATGACGAAGTCCTGGATTTCCAATCCAATTAAGTGACTGCCTGATTGAAAACAAAAAGAAACTATTCATAAAGGTAACTCTCCATATTACCAATACAGAACAAACTCGATTATCCGAACGACACGGACAGGGAGTATTTTGTTCAGATTACTGATCTGATCCTAAACTAAAGAAGCCATACTGAACATTCGAACTGAACCTTCAGTCCACTCAGGAGCATCCTGTGTTCGTGTCAACGACTAAGCAAGAGACAGCCAGACAGCGAGCGAGCCAGAGAGAGAGAGCGCCAGAGAGAGAGAGAGAGAGAGAGAGAGAGAGAGCGCGAGAGAGAGAGAGATGGCAAGAGAGAGAAAAAGAGCACAAGCAACTGGACAAAAAGAAAATTCAACATTAGTTTCCATAGTATTGCAGATTGGGACAGATGCTCAAGGTTCCCTAAGAACAGGATCTTCAGGTTGCAGCTCAGTTTTTTCTTGCGTTATTTGTCGTTGTTGTTAACGCGTGATTACAAAAGAACTGTTTTCGTCCTGATGGATGTTCTGTGAGAGATTGTGGATGTCTCTCTCATAATGTGCGTTCTTATATACAGTTCATAACAAGTTACAGGACCCTGAGATGTTGGATAATTAATGTTCAAATAATCAAGGTTGTTCTGTATACATAAACAGCAGAAAGACAATGATCACATAAGAGTAAAAAGTTAAAACTAAGGTTTAGAAACTCATTACCTTCCTATGCAATAAAGTGGATGTGGTGGAGCTATTGTTAAAAGAATATGGCTTAAAAACGACTGTGCTTTGTGACTATTAGGCAGTCACTTTTACCACCACCTCCTTGATGATTCACTAACTATCAAGGGATTAAATGAAACTGACAATCCAGGAAGATCATTTGTTTGACTCAGGACCGCACTGTTAGCATATTAGTGATAGTAAAGGTGACAGTATCAGAAGTGCTTCATGTCCCAGGTCAGAGGGCATGGGATAAGTTGAAGCACTGGGATTTTAATGCTCATTCTTGTCCATTATTTAATACTACTAGCATCTGTTTGTGAATTCCAGCCAGCAAGTCAACCATGAGTTCTGAGCCACTGAGAAGGGATTTAAGGGCAACTGGTGTCTACAAGACAAGCACGATGAAAGGAGTCAACACTGCAAAGAAATGTGAAAAATGAAAGGCAAGAACAAATTAGGGTTTCCATTTGCAGTAGCAATGGTCAGATATCTATAAAAGCAGAGTGATGCAGGCATCTGCTAGTTTACGGGTTGCTCTGCTATGAATTCACTGTAAGGTGGTTGATGAATTGAGGACACCGTTTCTAAAGCATGAACTTTTAAAACATGTGTTGGCTAGAATGCAATTCCATCACCAATACTTGAAGTGTTGTTTCTAAAGCGGGAATGCGGCATTGCACAAGAACGCAACCATCGCGTTATAGAAGTACTACCTGTACTTCTTTCTTTGCTGAGTACAACAGTTAGTAAAGTGTATGCAGCTGCCTGCTCTATTATGTAGTCCACTTAAAAAGGCTTGACTCCATCTGGCAATATACGTTCCCAATGTTAAAAGGTTTATCTTCTGTAGACCTAGCTCTCACTGACATGATAAATTGGAGGAACAAGGTCATTCATGCTGTCATATTCAGTGGCTTATCAGGGTGGTTCTGTTGCACAATGATGCCTAGGCTCAAATTTTGTTGTTAATGTTCCATGGCAAAATTGGAACTGCTAACATCATAATTTAAAGCTGGTTTCAAATCAAGAAATTCACAGAATCGGAGACCATTCTGCTCATCATATTTGTACCTGCTCTTAGTCTAGGATCATACAAAACAAATCCCCGCTGTTTCCTCACTTCAGGGACCTACATCCTTGTTTTACACATTTATCAGATTTTCACTGAAAAGATACAGCGAACTCTGTTTCACTCATTTTCTACGACAGAGCATCAAATACTCTTACTTTGTGTAAAGAAATTGTTTCTACGTTTATCTGTATTTGGTGATGGTTTTAAATTTATAAATGCCATTGCCTGACCAATGAAAATAGTCTCTCCTTATTCAAAATGTCAAAGCCTTAAAATAATACTCCATGCATCTACTCCTCAAACTTCACTGCATCAATGGAAAATCTGTCTGCCTCATAACTCAATGATAACACATCTCCAATTCAGGTGACCAAAGACTAATGATATCTAGTTTTGCCAGATGTACCAGGCCCTATGCAAACATGGGAGTTTTCCCAGAGTGTGCCCAAACTAGTTCACAGACAAGATCGTTAAAATAAATTGATCAATTATTGCACTGCTGCTCAAGCTACATAATGTTTTCTCTATTTTAAAACAATCCCTACACTTGAAACTTGACTACAAAATATTTCAACTTGTCCTGAGATTGTAAAAGATAATACATAAACAAAACACTTTTTCCTTTCCTTCAGATCCTTTACTACCACATCCTGTCTAGTCCACCTACCTTTGATTCCTCTGGATAATCCCTTATTCTGCAACATATACCCATCCAAATGCCTTTTAGATGTTGCAGTTGTACCAGCCTCCACCACTTCCTCTGGTAGCTCTTTCCATGCACGTACCACCCTCTGCGTGAAAAAGTTGCCCCTTAGATCTCTTTTATATCTTTACCCTCTCATCCTAAACCTATGCCCTCTAGTCCTGGACTCCCCCACCCTATTTATCCTATCCATGCCCCTCATGATTTTGTAAACCTCTATAAGGTCACCCCTCAGCCTCTGATGCTCCAGGGAAAACGGCCGGGTGTGAAGGGTCTGTTTCCATGCTGTATATCTCTATGACTCTATATTAAGGGCAACTCAACCATATTGTAACCTTAGAAAGTAACAGTTCAAGTCATCTGCAGCGTGCACACACACATGCACAAATGTTTCCTTTTAACTTTATCTCAGTGTCACGACTATTTTACCTTCTGTTAAGCCGATTAATTTCTTCATCCTTCCGGACAATTTCCAGGCGAGCAGTTTTTATTAGTGCTGATATATTCTTCTTTAGCTGGGTATTTTCATTTGACAGGGTGGAGTTCTGGGAAAAAACAGAAAGGGGACACTATTTTACAACCAATTCATAATCACACTGTAGGCTGTGGAATCATGACAACTGTTTCTAACAGTGCAGCTAGTAGAACACAACGTCACACCAACCTGCCTCATACATACAGTAAATAAAATGAATTCCATCTGCTTTTAGCGTAAGTACCATTACTTCCCTTTTTCTATCATCTTATGTGCCCTTCTAGTTAGATCAGCAGGGACAAGGAAGGTTTTTCTTAGTTCACTGAACCAGATACACAGATCCTTACCTTATCATCACGGTATTCAAAGATTAAAATGATTCCAGAGTTTATGCCATGACCCTTTACCAAAAAGTCCATTTCCACAAATTGATCCTTGTTTACATAATAGCTTTGAAACATTGAATTTACATCAGTTTGAACCTGTATTACTTCATCTACCTGCCATGCCCAGATTGTATAAGTCACTCCAATCATAAAAACAAATCTTCCTCATCCTTACCTGCCTTGGCTGACATGTGACTCCTGACCCAAGCGGGTATGGTTGACTCAACAGCCTCAGTAAGGGCAATAAATGCCAGCCAGCAGCGTCAACATCCCATGAGCGAATAAAGGAAATTCTTGTGAAAGTCCTTTCCTTTAGCATAATGTTGCAACTAACTTTATTTTCTAGTCATGATAGCTTAGCTGCACAATGTGAGTCTGTACCATCTCGGGATGGGCTGGAGAAAGGGTTTTCCATATCTTGCACAACATCAAGTATTTATTTGACATCTCCACACTCATTATCCTTTGGTTTACACAGCAGCAATTCAATCTAGTTTACTATGCTCAATAGGGGCTACAGCATACATGAGAATCATGCAATGCAGCAACTCACGGTCACGACATCTCTACCGCCAAGGACAAGTGTGCCATATTATGCAAACACCACCTCAAAGCCCATTCCCATCTGTTTTGGGATACATACTGTTCCTTTATTACAGTTCAGTCAAAATCCTAAAAATCTCATTAGAAGATACTTGCGAGAACATTATCTCCACAAGCATTTCAAGGCCAACCATCACCTTCTCAGGAAAATTAGTGACAGACAATAAATGCATTCTTCCCAATGTGGTCCACATATTAAAACTCAGTGAAAAAGATTTCCAAAGAGCCTTTGAGTACTGAAGCTAGATGCTCACGCAGCAGGATGGAAGAAGGAACCAACACCAATAAATTTCAAAATTGAAAATGATCAGAAATCACAGAAACTGACTAAGATTTTCTTTCATCTCAAGCAATATTGCCTCATCTTTGAAACTATCAAAAACTGTAAGAAATTCATGATTATCATGAAACAAGTGGGACGATAATGTTCATCAATTACCTGGATTTGTACTTCATGCAGTTTCTTCAATAATTCTTCAACTTTTCTTTCTCTTTCAATAAATTTTTCTTGAAACTGTCATGATAAAAATAAGTGGTAATGACATATGTCTGCCTTAAAGCTCATTTTTTCATCCATCACTTACATTCTTGAAGATCATATTTCTTAACAGGTCGTGTGCAAGGACGAATCAGAACAAGCAAAAATACCACTTTCTGTTACTGGTTGGAGGAAAAAAATTTGTATGACCAAGTGAGTAGGTTTTGAGCTCTAGAAAACTGCCACAAGATGCTACAATGACAAGCCACATGACACGGGAGAAGAAAATAGTCTGTAGCTATGAAAGGAATTTTTTTTAAAAAAAGCCAAATTAGAATTCAGAGGTCCAATTAATCTATATAGGAAACATTCCTTAGGACAGACTGACATTCATCTCAAGAATTTTGCAAAGACGTAAAAGGCTACTTGGACTCAGTCTTCATTACTGCCAAAGATGAGCTTTTGACACATCATACTGCTGATTCGAAGGTTGCAAATTTCAATATAAATACGTAAGGAGCAGCGGCTGGAATAAGTTTTCAAAACTGATTGGGTTGCTGATCCTGACAACATTTCTGGTTGATGCTCAACTGAACTGAGCCTGTATCCAGCAAATAGCTTTATTGTACATTTACAGTTAAGTAGCAACTGGAAAGTGGCAGTAAGGGATAGGCTTTATGGATCAAATGAACTTTTTACATCTGCAATTTGCCTTTGCTCATTTCACAAGGTGGCCTTACCTAAATCAAATGATGCTATAACCAAACATGTACCTCTTTCAAAGAGATTTCTTTTGCAGTTGTCTCTTCAGTGAGGATCTCCTCATAGAGATCAAAACAATCTTTAGCAGGTCTACTCTTCCCTGTAGTGTCACCTGCAACAAAAATGTAACTTTGTAACACATTGATAAATCATTGAAAAACAAAGTTATTTTATTCTAAAGGAAACCTTTAAGGTATAGGAGACATGTCGTTACAAAATTAACTGATGCTAATCCTCCAGAAATGTTCCTTTAAAATTGATTTTAGATGGTATGCAAGTAGCAATAGGCAAATATTCTGTACTTACACTGATGAGTTGAGATTGTAACTAAAGAACTTGTATTTGAATACTATCTTTCATGGCCTCGGGAAGTCACAAAGCATTTGACAGTCAATGTATTCCTTCTGAAGGATTAACAATGTCACTTCAGAAGGATACACAGCTGTCATTTTCAGTGCAGAGACTTATTACCAGCAAATTAAATATATGAAATCTTGATGTCAGTTGTAAGAAAAATGTGGGCCAGGACAGCTGTCATAGGGATTGTTTGGTCACCTTTGACTCAAGGTAAGGGATCCTGTTTACATACCCCAAACATGCAAAAGCAATGGTCTACCAGTAATGTTTTCCCTCAATACTGGATCCAGGTGCCATCCCAAATAATGCACTCAACTCTCAAAGCATTGAACTCAAGACCAAAAACAAAAATGCAACCACTGGCTGAAGTTATTGGTTAGTACCAGATATGGATTTACAAGTTATCAACCTATAATACCAACTGCATGCTCTGCAACACGAGAATTACAAAGCAAAGAAACTTGTGCATTAGTAATTCAGGTTCCACAGTGCAACAACAATTTCCAACAACTGACCTCATAAAAGCAGTTAGCGCTTAAAGAAGTTTTGTGAGTTTTATATTAGTTTATGGGTTTTGGTGAACCTTTGTTCAATTTTATCTTGTACAATAATGACAAAGTAAATTGATATCTTTTAGCTTCTTTCCCCCAGATGTTTTATACAGGACAGAATACAAGAAATGTAACCATATCAACAAATTATAAATGTACCAGAATGGGCACGTGTAATGTACAATCAAACATCAAAAATAAAGCTTATGGAACCTACCAGCTGCATTTCAGTTAATTATGGGGGTCGAGGTAAGTCCTCACAAACGAGACAAGATGGCACCTGCAATTGCTACTCCACTTCTCTGAAGGCTCTCTGTTCATGGTCTCCTCTCCCGTTCTGGTTGCTCTGGCTTTAGTATTACATTGTTTGAATTTGGATTTGGATGGCTTTGTGGGACCAATTTCCTCAGCCAATGATCGTGTGGGAATTACTTTGGATTCTGTTCATTCCTTTCAGCTGACATTTTCTCTTTGCCATTCCCCTACCCTAGTAGTGGCTCCTTTCCCCTAGTCTTATCTTGAAATGTTGATTTACAAATCTCAACATTTCAAAGGCTGAAATCTACACTTCCATTTTTTTTTAATCAATTCACACCAAACAGTGCAAATATTGTTTATCTTGACTTCCTTCATCCTTTGCTGTTCAAGCGTTTCTTCAGGTTTTTAAGCTCTTTTATGAAAAATGTTCTTTTTGTTGATCCTTTTATTTGTTGTGTAGTGAATGGAAGCTCTTACAAAAATGGATTCTGTCGAAAAAAAAAATCTTAGAGCTGGGAATCGGAAGAAAATTAAGTGGACTGATGGCCAGATCATAACCAGCACCTTTGGAAATTTAATTAAATAATCTCCAAATGCTGAAAACTTATTAGTTATATTGTCTTGTGCTTATACCTATTCAGCTTTGATGATATCCAGCTCCTCAAGACTTGCATTATACTTAATATCAACATAGAATCAGTATAGGGGGATAGGTTACTGATGCAGTCTTCCTACGAATTGGAGGTATCATGATCCATTTGCTTTCAGTTCATTGAAGCTAAGTCAAACTACAATTAATGGATAGGTTGCTGACAGATTATCTTCAAACACCTTTGATCTAATCAGTTACAAAGTTTGTAAGATGGAAATGCATACAGCAAATTCTAACTCAAACACAAAATGGATGACACCTTTAGTGTCTGACAAGTGCTATTATTTTAAAGACTTAGCTTACTGACTTGTGGCCCAGATAGACATTGCGAATGTGTGATAGAACTGTCCAAATGTACGAGTGATCGTATTCTGCTGCAGTGAACTACTTGGCTTCTTTTCCCTAATGATTAAGCATCGCCAAAATAAGAGGCCATCTCTCAGCATGCAGCTATAAAACTGAAGGATTAGAGGGCATTTCGTGCATCAACACTACAACCTTTAAGCATTGAAATGTTTTGAAAAATTAGTGAATGTTATTATTTTCAACATACGTGATGCAGACTGTTCACCTCCTTGATAGTCTGTGTCCAGGCCATCATAGATATCTACAGAGTTTTCATTCTCAGTCTTCGCTGGAGAAACTACAATATGCACAAAGAGAAAGCAAACAAATACTTCAAAAATGATTAAAAGCACATAAATCAAAACTGAACGCATTACTTTGTAGCCCTGGAACCACGTGGGTAGTTGTTAGCCAAGAATTGGAATGCATAAAAATGCAACAACTGCTCAGTTAGCAGGGAGAACAGAAGAACATCATAAGAATAAGGGCAAAAGTGACAGAGTTGGTCAGAGACAGAAAGACAAAGTGGGGATGGAAAAAGAGATTCAAGATGACAGACAAACACATATTTCCATAAAGAATAACAGAAAAATGCTCCAGTCAGGCAGCATTTGTGCAGAGTAACAGAGTCTTTCATCAGTACAGGAAATAGTTTTAAATTTTCAAAACCTACCATAATTCCAAGGGTGAATGTAGAAAGATGGATGAAAGGGTCTGTGACAGGGCAAAATACAGATAAGTTTAAATAAAAACAGGATCCGTGGTATTAGGTGAAAGAGAATGGGATTGGGAGATGTGAATCGAATTTTCAATACCAAAGGAACTAAAAGGGTAATTGGTTTATTCAACTGTGCTCACACAGAGAGGTGCCTCGGGAAAGGGAGGGATGCTGGGGGTGACCAAGTAGTGGACTGAGGTTAGCTGGAGAGAGTGATCCCTTGCAGAATGCTAAAGCAGAGAAAGGAGGTTGGCAGCAATCACTCCACAGGACGATCCATTAACAGGAAGTTTGATGGGGTGAAAGGTAAAAACCACAGAATCTTTACTGTGGTACTGGGAGGGTGGGGAAAAGGCAAGAGTGGGAGAGGATGAACAGAGAAGACATGGTTGAGGACCCCATGAACCACAATGGAGGCAGGCAGAAGAGAATCCACCGTTCAGGAAAAAGTTCCACATATTCGAAGCACAATTACGGATAGTTACATTATCTGTAAAAAATGGGATGGAGATGGAGAAACTTTAGAATGGAAAAGCATCCGGATAGGAAGCAGGGAGTAAGGAAATGTAGAAGTAGGGAACTCAATGGATATACAGTCAATATTTCAAGTCCAGAGGTGCATAATAACATCTCTGAACAGACTGATTATAGAAAAACTACCTGTGTTTTGTAATGTGAGAGTTGCAACCCCATATTATAGAAAAATGGTGCTTTAGAAATAGCGGTTAAAGTGTTGGTGATGTAAGTGCATTACAGCCAACATGCATTTTAAAAGTTTGCGCTTAGAAACAGTGTCCCCAATTCATCAATTGCATTAAAGTGAACTTGCAATAACGAACCGTGCATTAAAGCAGAACAACCTGCAGTTTTTAACAAAAGATTTGATAGCCTAACACCAGAAATGGAGACAATATAGGGTAGGCAAGGCAAGGAAAGGAAGAGTCAGAGCCTAACTATGTGAAGGCAAAGGTTGATGAAATGTTAAACATTAGGATGGGTAGATAACAGTATCAATACAGTCATCAGTAAACCAAAAAGGGGATCTGGAAATGGGTGTCATTAAACCTTTCCTAACATTAGCTCTCCTGCACCTCCATGCAAACCATAAGACTGCTCTTTGGTTTTTCTTCCCACCTTCTATCTTGTTCAGTTGTTCAAAACCTGTTACTGTATATTTCCAATTTTCCCCATTCTGATGAAAGGTCAGGACTGAAACATTAACTCCATTCTCTCTCCACATTCACGCTGCCAGACTTACCGAGTATTAGCAGTATTTTGTGATTTTACTTCAGATTTCCAGCAACCACAGTATTTTGTTCCAGATAAATTTCCTGGAACTAATGATAAAATACTAAACTCTACATCTGTGCACCCTTCCTCAAAATTTACAAACCAGTGCTTAGACTTATGATACCCACAATCACCTCATATCAGATCTACGTCCTCTCTGATGACAGACAAATCAGCACCATCTTCAACTCCCCCAGGCCAAAACAAGTTGCCAAACTCCAACCACCCAGCCTAGTTTTGCTAAAGCTTGGGATATTCCACAAAGCAGGTGAATTGAAGGACCTTAACTCCAGTCCACCTTCCCAGTATCACAAAATCAATATGTAACTCAAATTGGTACATATTTGTTCAACATTCCCAAATTTAAAATGCTTAAAGAATAACAATTAAACATAAGAAAACACACTTATAGGGTGACCTCCATATCCATAGAACCGCTTTCCACAGTTTCAGTTACCTGCGGTTTACCACAGCCTGAATATATTATAGGGAATCTTCTGGAACCAGGGAGCTGATGGGAAGGTAAATTTCCCATTTAAATGAATGAGTTTGCTCCTATCTGCAGTTTCGGGCTTCTGCAGTAGGTTTTGGAACCTATCCCCCATGGATACGGGGAGGGGGGGGAACAACTGTACAATGTGCACAGAATCTTGGACATGGAATTTGATCCATGAAGTACCACTGCTAAAAAAGACATTTTCTCACTCATCAGGACAATTCACGAGAAAGATCAGTGCAAGGAAATATACCAGTTATACTGTAGGAGAGGAGTGTTGATTGGCTGGCAAGTGAATTCTGATTGTACAGGCACTATCTTGGAGAATGCACCAGTTAGACAATGACTGACAGTTAACTGTCAAGCTTTGTGAAATGTTAAACCCAGCA
The DNA here is from genome assembly GCF_037043375.1 of Chiloscyllium plagiosum. Classification (NCBI taxonomy): domain Eukaryota; kingdom Metazoa; phylum Chordata; class Chondrichthyes; order Orectolobiformes; family Hemiscylliidae; genus Chiloscyllium; species Chiloscyllium plagiosum. The sequence continues at coordinate 103,826,913 of NW_028270141.1, forward strand.
GGTTGACCAATTGGCCCAGGGATTTTCCTGAGAAATAGACCCAAGAATGGTCACTTATTTTGTTGAAACTGAAACAGTGTGAATATGTGTTCTGTGTGCCTGCAGAGTACATAGGAACACGTGTTAATACATCCAGCTTTCAGTATGCACAAGGATAGTACACTGCAAGTTCAAGGGTCAATTCTAAATTGGTCATCAGTATAATTATTTATGCACCTGGGATTATTTAGCACATTGCGCAGTGCTAAAGTGTTGTACAGCGCTTACACAAGTGCTAGGAGAAAGTGAGGGACTGCAGATGCTGGAGATCAGAGTCGAGTGTTGTGCTGGAAAAGCACAGCAGGTCAGGCAGCATCCAAGGAGCAGGAGAATCAATGTTTCAGGCATTAGCCCTTCTGTACAACAATTATTTGTATACCATTAACATAACAAATGGAAGTAAATGAGCAACCCTAATGCATTTCATTGCACAACACAAAACTGCATTTCCTCTAGCTCACCACAAAATAACCACACGAAATCTTCTAGTGCAAAGAAAATAATTAATGACCAAATAGCAAGATTGGTGTTAGCAAGATAGCACAAAAGTTAAATCCTCCTTCATATTCAGTGTGGATTTCAAAATGCAGGAAATGCATCAAAAAGCACAAAAGGAAACAAACATTTCTGGGGATGCACAGCCTCAGCATCTTCTTTATCCACCCACACCAAGAAAATATACCCTTTGCCTTCACAACACATATCTAAGTTTGGAAGTCATGTATATTTCCCCCACACAGTATAACTGAAGAAACAAAGGTTTAGCTACAGTTCAAATTGCAAATATTGTGTATTTACTTTTGTTACCATGTTGTAAGAATTTTATTCAACACTATTCGGGATTTGTCAGTCTTCTTCAAACTATTGATCGTGTTTTACATGTTTTATAATTAACATGCTGCAATGCATTTCAGTTCTGGATCATTAGCGGATCTCCTATTGTGCGCTTCTCTGCGAGTTGAGAATTATACTTAGCCATTAAGATCAGAAACTAACAGTCATCCCCTATACTGAGGCAGCCTGCAGGATTTAGAAGGTTAAGGGTTGATCTTGTTGAATTCTTCAAGATAATAACAGGAAAAGACATGGTAGATAAAGACAACTATTTCTACTGGTTGGGCACTGTAGAACTCGGGCAAAGTCTGAGAATTAGGGCCAGGCCATTTAGGAGAGATATTAGGAAGCATTTCCACGCACAAAAAGTGGTAGATGTATAGAACTCTGTTCCACAAATGGCTGGATGCAAAAATCAGTTGTTAATTTTAAATCTGAGGCAGATAAAGTTTTGTTAACTAACAGGTTTTAAGGGATAATGGGCGGAAGGTAGGTACATGGAATTTGGCCACAGATCAGCCACGATCTCACTGAATGGAACAGATTTGAGGTGTTGAATGGTCTACCGCTGTTCTTGTATCGAAACACTAGTACTGGCCATAATGGATATGGGGCATCTTTCCCCATCAAATTGTACTTGGAGACTAACTGGGATTGATATAATGGTGACTGGAGATCACAGACAGGATATTTGTGCTAAAACTGTAGCCATATGCTCAACAGTTTAAGTAAGTGACACGCTGGCATTAAGAATTTATATTGTTTCTTACCAAAACTGTCCTCTTGCAGCAGGTCACCATAAAGGTAATCCATGTGGCTGCTTCCACTGTCACTCTCCATGATGTCTTCAGAAATTCTCCATCTGACTGAAGGAAAGATTTATAGTATTGCTTGGATCATCATAACTTTCAAGCACATTAGCAAAACACCACCTGGCTCAATAACAGGTACAGAAGTCTACTGAAGTCAAGTCTGAACTTCCCTGTTGTCAAGTTTCACTGGTCAAGTTTTACTGCATATTTAAGCTACACATGCTTAAATATGCTTCCATTGATAAAATACCTAATTGATATTGAAATAATATATTAATTTTAAAATAGTTATTAATTATTATGGAGATTGTACGTCTAAGATTTTTCAAAACCAGTCACCTCTGCATTGAGGTTGTTTTAAAAATCTAATGAACAAAACACAATGAATACCAACTTCAAAGTATATTTTGTATAAAATGTACTTTTGCTGATAAGTAAAAATTCTATTCAAATCCAACTAAATTTCATATTACAACTTAGAAACACCTGTAACTATGGATAAATTATTTTTGACTTGTTCCAAAAAAACTCTCCAAAATGCACCAAGATGACAAATCCAAGGTAATTCATCTTTTTCCTCCAATGCTTGCAACTTCCTGCAGGCTTCCACATGCTGAAATGAACTCACTGACTCAGCACAGTGACAACATTGGCATCTATCTGGCAGAATAGAAAACTGCTCAGGTAGGTCCTCACCAAAAAGCAGGACAAATCCAATCTGGCCAATTAATCCCCCTGTCTACACTTGATTATCGGTAAATTGATGGAAGGAGTCATCAATGTGCTATCAAGCAACACTTGTTGTGCAACAAAGATAAGGTCACCACAGTCCTACCAAGCCACAGGGTTCCTCTTTTATTAGAGAATCAGACAACTGGTAGGGGTTTAACTAGAGGTCAGCTTCCTAGGGGAGAAGCAAGGTTGAGAAAGAGTGTGCTTCACGGTAACGTCACCCAGTGTGAGAATTGAACCCATGCTGTTGGCATCACTCTCCATTGCCAATAAGCCATTCAGCCAACTGAGCTTACCTAACCTGTTCACTGACATTCAAATTTGGGCTCCATAAGGCCCACTCACCTCCTGATCAGGCTTGGGCTGACTTGTGGTAAATAACATTTAAGTCATACATACCTTAAGCCTTAGTTCAAACATTTACAAAAGACCTGAACTTCAAAGTGTTCTACTTTCAAAACTAGAGGCAAATGAAAATCAGGGGGAAAATTGTCTGCTGGATGGAATCAAACCTAACAAAGGATGATGATTATGGTTGCTAGAGGTCAATGATCTCAGTCCCAGGACAAATCACTTCAGGAGTACCTCAGGGTAGTGTCCAAAGCCTGACCATCTTCAGCTCCTTCATCAAAATCCTTCCCTTCATCATAAAGTGAATTTACTGGATGACTGCACAATGTTCAGCACCATTCGCAACTCCTCAAAAGCTGAAGTAACCCATATACAGTCAGATCCAGTCAGAGTTGAAGCTCAGGAATAATGAAGGCCTTATGCCTAAAATGTCTACTCTCCTGCTCCTCGGATGCTGCCTGACCTGCTGTGCTTTTCCAGGATCACACTTTTTGACTATGACACCCCAGCATCTGCAGTCCTCACTTTCTCTCAGGCTGATTAGTGGCAAGTAACTTCTGTGCCACACAGGCGTCAAGCAATGACCATCACAAACAAGAAAGAATCTAACCACTGCTCCATTTACATGACCATTGCTGAATCCCCTAGCAAATGCCTGAGATTACCAATGTCCAAAAACTGAACTAGCCATATAAATACGGAGGCTAATGTGGCTAAATTATGAAGGGCATAGATTAAGTAGACAGGAAGAAACTTCCTCCTTTGATAGAGAGATCAACAACCAGCAGAATAGTGCGAAGTTGCAGAAAGTTTAGAGGGCAGTTAAGGAAAAACCTTTACACTGAGGGGGTGGTGGGAAACTGGAACTCAGTACTTGTAAGGATGGTACACACAAAAACTCTCATACTACTTCAGAAGTATGTAGACGTGCACTCATGATGCCAAGGCATACAAGATTATGGGCCACATACTGAAAACTGGGATTAGCATGGTTAGGTGGTTGTTTCTGTTCAGTACTGACATGATGGGCCAAGGGACTTTTTTTTTCCCTGTGCTGTAGATCTCTATGACTAAGAGCAAATCAGAGGCTGGGAACTCTGTGGCAATAATCTCACATCATTTCTCCCCAGAGCCTATCCACCATCTACTCGTCACAAGCCAGCAGTCTGATAGAATATCCTCCAACTCAAAATACAAGACAAAGCAACCTGGTTAATCGGCACCCCAACCAACACTTTTAAGCTTTCTCTTTTGCCACACACAGTGATAGCCCTGTGCACCATTTATAAGATGCACGGTAGCAGCTCACTAAGGCTCCATCAATAGCATCTTCCAAACATGTCACTTCTAGAAGGAAAACGGCAGGAGATGCATGGGAACTGCATCACTTGCAAGTTCCCTTCCAAACAAACATCAAGCTGGCTTCAAACTATACCACTATTCTTATAATGTTAACTTGGCTAAAACCTTGGGGGAACAGCTCGCTATCAGCACTGTGCACCTACACAACATTGACCAATGGTTCAATAAAGTGACGCATTTTCCTTTACTCTCACTATCTCATTTATCCATGATGTTTAATTAATTGTGTCTGTAGTTTAATACATTTCTCTTGAACTCAACTGATCACCATTTTATTTTTTTTCCCAGTGTTGTTCTAACACTAGATTTCTTTTCCTCACAGTCTATCTCTGCTAGCTCCATTCTAACGCCCTCACAAATCATCTTTCTTCCAAAAATGTATTACTCTGATTTTTGTCTTGTATTGTGCTCAATCATTATTTTGAACATTTCTGTTATGATCACTGTTCACTATCCTGTGCTCATTTTAACCATCTGCTCCGGGTCAATTCCTATTAGTAGGTTCTGTAATGGTTCTTCTCTTGTTTAGCTTTTTACATTCTGCATAAGGGAGTTCTGAACATGGCGTAAAAAGAAAACTTCATTCTTTCTTCCCATATCCCTTCTTTGGGGTGTATTTGAGGTAGTTGACTTTATTTAAGATAAAAGATATCAAATGATCAATTTATTTACCTATTTCTTCCTCCCTATAGTATCATTGAACTTTTGGCCTTTCAAGTCAATACTGCCAAAAATAGACTACCTACTAGACTCTCATTCCCGCACTGGGCCTATAGTCTTGAATGTTATTACACTAACTTCTCATCAAAACACATTTTTTAAGTTTTGATTTTCTACCTCAATTACCCTCCTAGACAGTGCATTTCAGATTCCCTTAACTCTCTGTGAGAACATTTTTTCCCGTTGAATCTCCTCTGAATCTTAAAATGAAGGCACCTAGTTATTGATCCAATAACAAGTTGTACAGAAGCTTTCCATTCACTCTGTCCACTCTCTGCATGATTTTATATGTCTCAATCTGATCCCCTCTCAGCTTTCTCTGCTCCAAAGAAAACAATCTGAGCTTATCCACCCTCTCTTTATAGCTGAAATGCTCCATTCCAGTTAAAATCCTGGCAAATCCGCTATGCACTGGTGCAATCACATCCTTCCGTAGTGTGGTGACTATAACTGTACATGGAACTCCAGCTTTGGCCTTACCAAAGTTCAGATGGCTCCAAAATAATCTCCCTACTCTTATGATCTATGTCACATTTGACAGAGACAAGCATTCCTTCTTAACCACCCTATTAACCTGTCCTGCCATCTTCGGGTATCTGCGAACAAGCACCCCAAGATTCGTCAGTTCTTCTGACCTTCTTGGTCAAAGATGTACAACACTGAAACATACCCTGCAGTCCAACTCGTCCACGCCCACTAGATACACTACCTAATCTAGTCCCATTTTCCAGCACTTGGCCCATATCTCTCTAAATCCTTCCGATTTACATACCCATCCAGACACCTTTTAAATGTTGCAATTGTACCAGCCTCCACCACTTCCTCTGGCAGCTCATTCCATACACGTACCACTCCCTGTGTGAAAAAGTTGCCCCTTAGGTCTCTTTTATACCTTTCCCCTCTCACCCTAAAGCTATGCCCTCTAGTTCTGAATCCCCCACCCAAGGGAAAAGACTTTGTCTATTTATCCTATCCATGCCCCTCATGATTTTATAAACCTCTATAAGGTCACCCATCAGCTTTTGATGCTCCAGGGAAAACAGCCCCAGCCTGTTCAGCCTCTCCCTATAGCTCAAATCCTCCAACCCTGACAACATCCTCGTAAATCTTTTCTGAACCCTTTCAAGTTTCACAACATGTATCCTGGCATTAATGGAGTACTCCCTTGTCTTGTTCCCTCTTCCAAAGTGCATCACCTCACACAGATCAGAGTTAAATTCCATCTGTCACAGATCTGCTGATCTGACCAGTCGATTTCTTCCTGTAACTTAACACTTTCCCCCCTCGCTAATTTTTATGTGATTCACAAATGTACTTACTGTCCCTCCACAATCTCATGTAAATCTTTTATGAGCGAGGTTTGAGAAGATTTGTAGCTCAGGTTGAGGTCCTGGATGTACGTTTGCTTGCTGAGCTGGAAGGTTTGTTTTCAGACTGTTCGTCACCATTCTAGGTAACATCTTCAGTGAGCCTCCGGGTGAAGCATTGGTGGTGTAGCCCACTTCCTATTTGTGTGTTTAGGTTTCCTTGGGTTGGTGATGTCATTTCCTATCCTTTGTCTCAAGGAGTTGTAAATGGGATCCAAGTCAATGGGTTTGTTGATAGAGTTCCAGTTGAAATGCTATGCTTCTAGGAATTATCATGCGTGTCTCTGTTTGGTTTGTCCGAGGATGGATGTGTTGTCCCAGTCGAAGTGGTGTCCTTCCTCATCCGTATTTAGGATGCTTGCAAGAGTGGGTCATGTCTTTTTATGGCTAGTTGATGTTCATGTATCCTGGTGGCTAGTTTTCTGCCTGTTTGTCCAATGTACTGCTTGTTACACCTCTTGCGAGGTATTTTGTAAATGACATTAGTTTTGCTTGTTGTCTGTATAGAGAATTTCAAATTCATTAGCTGCTGTTTTAGTGTTATTGGGTTTGTGGGCTACCATGACGCCAAGGGATCGGAGTACTCTGGCAGTCATTTCCGAGATGTCTTTGATGTAGGGGAGAGTGGCTAGGGTTTCTGGATGTGTTTTGTCTGCTTGTTTGGGTTTGTTGCTGAGAAATCGGTGGACTGTGTTCACTGGGTATCTTAGGACATACCAAACAGAGACACGAGAATTCCTAGAAACATGGCATTCCAAGAGAACTGGATCAACAAACACATTGACTTGGATCCCATTTACCACCCCCTGAGAAAAAGAACAGGAAATGACATCACCCCAAGGAAACCCAACACATAAGTAGAAAACTGGCTACACCACTAGTTCTTCATCTGGAGCTCAAAGATGTTACCTAGTATGGTGACGAAACGTCTGAAAACAAACTTCCAGCTCAGCGAGCAAACCTACTTCCACACTTTTTATGAATATCACAAACAATAAGGGACTCAGCACTGATCCCTGTGATACAGCACTGCACGCAAGTATCCAGTCACACAATCACCCTTCTACCACCACCCTCTATCTCTTGCCACTAAACCACATTTGGATTCATCTTGACAAGATTACCCTGGATCCCATGAGTTTTTACTTTGTTTATCAACTTCCCACGTGGGACCTTGTCAAAGGACTTGCTGAAATCCAGAAAACTACAACTGTCCTACCCTCATCCAAACACTTGGTCAGCTCCTTGAAAATTTCCACCAGATTTGTTAAGCATGAGCTCCTCTGACAAAGCGTGCTGACTATCCCTGATCAAACCTTGCTACTCTAAATGGAGTTGAATTTCCTCATTCACTATTTTCTACAATAGTTTCTCTACCATTAATGTTAGATGGACTCGGCTACAGCTCCCTGGTCTACTGCTACCACCCTTCTTGTGAAACCAAATTAGCTGTCCTCTGGCATCTTCCCTGTGGAGGACATTATTAAAATTTGAGTCAGGACCCTGTAATTTCTTCCTTTGTCTCCCACAACAGCCCAGGATACAGCTCATCCAGACTTGGACTTGTAATCTATATATTACCCAAATCCTTTGCCTCAGTTTAGACAGATTCAATTTCTGTTTTCATGTCAGTCATATATATATTTTCTCTCGAGGGTTCCATCTCCTTAATAAATCAAATCCTCAATGACAACACCCTTGCTGTTCGGCAGCTCCCTTGTAGGGACTACTTTTTGGTACCATGGATAGCTTTACACCAATTATTCCAACAGCTTTCAACTTTATCTTCAGTGGGACAAAGTATTGAAGGATAAGACTAGGATTTGCTGGATTAATCCTGTGATATTTATGCACCATTGCTCCACTCAGATATTTCCCACGTATTGAGCCATCACATTCTAGATGCTTGTACACTTTGAGCACTACGTTGACAAATTACATTCTACTGTTTCAGCTACATAAATTATTTTATTAGATTTAAGACTTAGGGCACAAAGTTATAAAACTTATTGGACTCTTACTTCATTTTAAACTAATTCTGCATCGTATGTGGAGAATGATTTGTCACTTTCCTTCTTGTTGCATATTCACACTTATAAGTCATAAATTTCTGTCGGTTCTCCCCCCACACATTTTCGAATTGCGAGTTAATCTGTATTCAGCATTTCCTTCAGATGTGCTGAGTCATATGGACTTATTTTTTAAAAATCCAAATTAAATATACATTAAAAATATCTTCCTGAATTTATGCAAATGCAGGAACAGGTGTAGGCCATTCAGCCCTCTGAGTCTGCTCTACCATTTAATACAATCATATCTGATAAAACACTTCAATGTCATTTACCCATGCTATTCCCACTCTAACCCTTTATGCTAATCAAACGTTTATCAAGCTCTCCTTTAAACATACTCAGAGGTCGAGTTTCCGCAGTCCTGTGAAGTAGGGAATTCCAATGACTCATAACCCTAAGAAACTCTCCTCACCCTAATCCTAAATGAAACCCTCTTAATTTTGAATTGTGCTCTGGTTCTAAATACTCCAACCAGGGGAAACAACTTGCCTTTATCTACCCTTTGTAACACATTAAATGCTTTGTAGGTTTCAATGAGATCACGTCTCATTCTTCAAAACTGTAAACAATACAGGCCTATTTTGCCCAACCTGAGAACACATCTATTAAGCCTCTGTTGCCATCCCTCTATGGCAACAATCTTTTGAGGGAAAGATATTAAACCTGCACACAGTACTCCAAGTGTAGTCTAACCAAGCACTTACACAATTAAAGAAAGACTACACTATTCCTGTCTTCTAAAACTTAAGAACATTCTATTAGCCTTCCTAATAGCTTGCTGCACTTGCATATTAGCCTTCAATGACTCATCAACAATGACAGCTAGGTCCATCTGTACATCTACATTTTCCAGAGTCTAGAGTGTGGTATTGGAAGAGTACAGCAGTCAGGCAGCATTCAAGGAGCAGGAGAATCGATGTTTCGGGCATAAGCCCGGTCATCAGGAATGAATCACTGAAGGACTTATGCCCGAAACGCAGATTCTCCTGCTCTCTGGATGCTGCCTGACCTGCTATGCTTTTCCAGCGCCATGCTCTCGACTCTGATTTCCAGCATCAGCAGTTCTCACTTTCTACTATCTGTATTTTCTAACCTCTTACTAAATAAGAAATGCGCTGCACATATGCTCCTCCTACCAAGAGATAATCTCATATTTCTTCATGTTGTATCTGATCTGCCACTTCATGCATACCTGCTAATCCCATTCAAACCCTTTTGAAGTGACAAGGAAATTCTGATAAGACTAATGTGCTACATTCACTTCAAAGTTTATGTAAGTTATTTAAATTCCAGCATAAACATTTATCTGGGCCCCTCTTGAACGAGTTATCCATCCAACAGCATTCCCAGACATCTTGGTTCATATACTCACCATGCTCATACGTTAAATTTGAACACTATTTTTGAGCTTCTGTTCATGCCTCTTAGTTACACAGCCCCCAGAAGATTAACACCAAGATTATTAAATAACATACAATATTTACTTATACCCCTCAAAACAATCTATCTTGCTCATGGCATTAACTATCTCAAAAAAAATTACCTTTAAAGTCACTCGTTATACGTCAGTTTTAAAACTTGAATGCACATTCATCATCCCTCTGCTGAGCTTGTATTGATTATGTCAACAAAGACTATAAATGGCATTCAGATTCAATATACTGTACTTAGAACCTTCACTAGATCAAACACCATGAGCTGTACATCCCCATCTTCAAACACACACATATTGTACCCACGATGTGGCGCAGCTGGTGTTAGACTGGGGTAGACAAAGTTAAAAATCACCTGTTGCAGTTCAACAGGTTTATTTGGAAGCACTAGCTCCGAAAGCTAATAAACCTGTTGGACTATATAACCTGATGTTGTGATTTTTAACAAATTGTAAACACTTCTAATTGCCCTGTGCTAAACAGTCAGTATTCTAATATTGTTTTTTTGTAATCTATGTTGATATCACGATCACCATTTATTGGTCCACTTTGAGAAAGTGGTGAAGGTGCCCTTCTTCTATAACTATACTACAGCAGGGTATTGTGGTCACTTTCCGGATGCCTCAGTAGACAAGTGCTTAGTGCAGCAGCTAAACCATTGAGCAGTGCAAACATTGAAGAGCCTTGATCGCCATCCTACGATCTCCAATCTGTGCCATTTTGCCATACAGAACAAGTAATGCACCAAGGAGTTAAAACAAAATCAGTTCACGGTTCCTGCTGCTGAATATTAACTGTCCGAGCTTCTGGAGCTTGGCTGCACATACCTGAGAATGAGGGTGAAGGGCCAACATTCGAAGCATAAATCTAAATGTCAAGAGAGGAGATAGACGACAAAAAAAAATGCTAACTGCAGCCCAGGAAAACGCAATCAGTGAGCACGACAAACACACAGAACCCGAAGAAAACACAAATGCAAAGTTTTAATTTTTCTATATTGCAGTTATGGAGTGAACAACGCTCAAACTGAGGATACGTATAAAGAGGGAAACAGTACAACATAGGGAGGAGTTGTTGCTGGGGGATTGGGGGGGGGGGGGGGGGGTGGAGATATATTGGTTTCTATGAGTTTGTTATTTTTCCCATACATTCGTGCCACATTCAAATACACACATGTTCCGATAGTAAATAAATACAGGAGGATGGTATGTTTTTTTACCCGCGCACTGTTGAAGTTGCCAGTGCAGACTGCGCCTGCCTCCTGTCTCTGAACCTCCTTATCTCTCTCTCTCTGCTCCCGGGCCCCAGCTCGCTCTTCGCCGCCTGTCACTCACCCTCGCGCCCCTCTGGCCCGGGAGATGAGAGCGAGGCTGCCCGCGCGCCTTCCACTTTCCGCCCGGGGCCTCCTTCCACCAAGAGGAGCCCTTCTCTCCCCGCCTTCAGACCACCCCTTCCGACAAGCGCAGCAGAGCACACAGCCCTCCGCCGGCAGTGACATCTCCAGGCTGCTCCGACCGCTGCAACTGGAGCGTTGCCTTGCCCCGAGAAAGGTAGCAGCAGTCTTTGTCATGTCACCCAACTCCAGCAGCATTGGAGAGGGAAGGGGGATCATTAGCAGAATAGCTTCAATTTGACAAACAGGAGGCTGGAAGATTTGAAACTTTATCAATTGTCCTGCAGGAGGTGCAAGACCTGTATTTTATTTTGAAACATTGTTCTCTCTCGATGCCCATTAGACGTTAAGATTAGCCATAGTTCTATGTACAGTATTGATGCGTTTGCTGAAAGTGGTATCTTCACTGGCTGTCTTAGCATTTTGAATTAGTGCCAATCTCATTCCTTTTCCAGTGACCTTGAACATTGTTTCTATTTAAAATCATCTAATGGCTCAACTAAATGTGCCTCCACCATGTTTCAGGCAGTTCATTCAGCTACTATTGATTTGGAGATGCTGGTGTTGGACTGGGGTGTACAAAGTTAAAAATCACACACCAGATTATAGTCCAACAGGTTTAATTGGAAGCACTAGCTTTCCTAGCGCTGCTCCTTCATCAGGTGGTTCATTCAGTTACTTGTTGTTTGAAAAGTTTGTTTTTCTTATCTCACATTTGCTTTTTCAAATTTATGACTGCTGGATCTTGATCCATTTATGAGAACATTGTCTCCCTATCTAATCTGGAAATAGTGAGGACTGCCAGATGCTGGAGAGTCAGAGTCGATAAAGTGTGGCATTGGAAAAAGCACTGCAGGTCAAGCAGCATCAGAGGAGCAGGGGAGTCAACATTTCAGGCAGTACCCTTCATCTGATCCTGACTCTCCTGCTCCTCAGATGCTGCCTGACTTCCTGTGCTTTTTCCAGCGTCACACTTTATTGACTCTGATCTACCCATCTACTATGTCCAGACTCCTCATGATTTTGAAACCTTCAATCAAATCTTCTCTTCATCTCTCCAAGGCAGTTTCATTTTCTTCCAAAATTGAAGAACCTCATCCCTGGAACCAGTCTTGTAAAGCTCTTAGAATAGAATAGTAATTTATTGTCACTTGTACTTTTCAAAATAAATACAATGAAAAGTATTTAAGTTGCCGAACTGCAGCACCATTTTAATAACAAAATATATATATATATAAAAAGAAAAAAAAGACAAGGTCTGTCTTAGTTCAATTCACAGCTCCAGGGTTCCTGAGGTTGAGAAACCCAACAGTGAAGGCTGGAACAAGAAATCCCAGGCCGCCAGCAAATCCGTAGGAAGGAATCCCGGACTGTTTAAATCCCAGACTGGATCCACCATGATGCCGAAGAAGCTGAAGCAAAGAATTACAGACTGCCAAAGCCACAGCAAGAAAACCCAGGCCAGGCTGGACCCACAATTATCTTTTCTATAGTTTGGTCCAGAACTATACACAACCCTCCAGCTGAAGTCTAACTAGTGTCTTATGTAAGTTTAGTATAAGCTTCCTTTATTTGTCCTCTAAGTCCCTATTTATGAAGGCTAGAATACTACATGTTTTATTCATTTCTCTATCCTCTGTCTTGCCACCTTTAATGATTCACGTATACATACACCTTGGTCTCTCTGCTCCAACATGTCCTTTAGAATAACACCCTTAGTTATACTGTCTCATCAAGATTGTTAAAACAATCTTACATTCTCAGTCAATTTCAGCTGCTTTCCAACAATGGCAAATAAGTAAGGGCAAGATTATATGAGAAATTGGAAAGCTATCATAATTGCAGTGACCTTTATTTGAAAGGGAATGGAGTATAAAATTAGGAAGATTTTGTGAAAACTGCATAAGGCAGTAGTTAGTTCACACTTAGAATACTACAAACAGTTTTGCTGTCATTCTCTAAGGAGAGATGTACTGGCATTGGAGGCAGTCCACAAAAGATTCCCTAGGTTGATTTTGGTAATGGAAGGATATTCTTTATAAGGAGAAGTTGGAGTACTTTGGGCTTGTACTCATGTTTAGATGAATGAGAGGTGACCTTACTGAAATATACATGATTTTTAAGGAACTTGACAGGGTAGATGCTGCAAGGTTGTTGATGAGGAGGAATTTCTTACCTTAGAAGAAAGTGAGTCTACAGAAATCTTTTCCACAGAAGGCCATAAAAGCTTGATATATTCAAGCCTAAGATTGATTTTTAAATGCTAAGTTTATCAAGTGTTACAGAGAAAAGGCAGGAAAATGGAGTTGAGGCTTATCAGATCAGCCATGATCTGATTGAAAGATGGAACAAACTTGATGTGCGGAATTGTGTGCTTCTGCATCTATGCCTGATTATCTTATGAAAAGGACATTTGGCTTCTGCACAGATTCTGTCTGACTCTGCCCTCCTCCAGTGTCCATCTATGGTTCAGCAAGAATGTCATTTCATTTTTTGGACCCTGAGATTTCAGCTTTTACTGACTTTCATTGTATATGGAAATAGTCTAAAGATAATTCAGAAGGATAAACCAGTAAAAAAAAATAATGCTGGGAAATGAATGTATTGGTTGTGCCAGAGCACAGTTCTGAGACAGTAGTTCCTAACGTTTTTGGTATCAAGACACATGATATTTAAACAAACAATTCTACTGCACACCCACTCTTTTCAGCTGAATTGATTGTACTTATATTTATTATGCTATAGTAAGAATGGAGACACTGAATGATCAGTGAGGCTCCCCTGTGTCTTCCTCACCCCCACCCCCGACCACCATCCATACAACTACCTCTCACAACATGCACCTATCTTGCTGAAGTCACTCCATGGCTCAATGACACAGAGAAACCCAGTCACCAGTGGCAGCAGCAGTCCCCCCACTACTTAAGTATGGCAATGAGCCGAACCCTGGACTCAGCTCTAACAAAGGGAGCTGCAGTTCAAGCACTCATCATGTTCTTGGTTCACTCTGGCAAAGCATTAATGACCAGCACACTGAGTGAGAGTGCCATTCACCAATCAGCTCCTGGGAGCTGTTCAACACCCCCTACCCACAATGGGGCACATAGTTTCACCAGACAAAGCAGCACTACTTCCTGATAATTTCACAGCACACCTCTCACCTTGTTACACCAATCGAAAACCACTCTCCTGAGGTATACAAAAGCAACCTGACCAGTGTGTGTGATTCGCACGTTTTACTGGTTTGGGGGTCTTGGAGATTTTGAGTGGTGATACTGTGATTATTTCCTTACACAGCTAGTTCCACTGTGAGATTATCCGTGGAAAGGAAAATTATTGAAGCATTGTCTTGGAAACAAATTGTCTCTGATATTTGTATTGATGGCTACCACATGCCTTGTCATTGCTGGAAGACACCAGATGCATGTTTCTGCTGATTCCCACTATTCCATTCCACCTTTTATAGAATATAGTCAGTCTGTTTTTCTCCCAACTTTGCTGTGGTGATTCCAATTCCAAATCAATGATATGATGTTGGTGAATTTCCCTGAATGAATCCTGCAGAATCATGCACAAACATATGTCAGGTATAGACAGCAGACATTGAGTGAATCCTGAGAAGAGTATAAAGGCAGTAGGACTATACTTAAGAGGGAAATCAGGAGGGCAAAAATGGGATGTGAGATAGTTTTGGAAAATAGGGGCAAGGCAGCCTATTGTGGACACGGAGGAGATGGGGGAGATACTTAACAAGTATTTTGCATCAGTGTTTACTGTGGAGAAAGACATGAAAAATAGGCAATGTGGGGAAATAGAGGGTAATATCTTGAAAAATGTCCATATTACAGAGAAGGAGGTGCAGGATGTCTTAAAATGCATATAGGTGGATAAATCCCCAGGACCTGATCAGGTGTACCCTAGAACTCTGTGGGAAGCAAGGAAATGATTGCTGGTCTCCTTGCTGAGATATTTGGATCATCGATAGTCATAGATGAGATGCCTGAAGATCGGAAGTTGGCAAACATGGTGCCACTATTAAGAAAGGTGGTAAGGAAAAGCTAGGGAATTATAGACCAGTGAGCCTGACATTGGTAGTAGGCAAGGAAATCCTGAGGGACAGGATTTACATGTATTTGGAGAGGCAGTGACTAATTCGGGATAGTCAACATGGCTTTATGTGTGGGAAATCATGCCTTTAACTTGACTGAGTTTTTTGAAGTACTACCAAAGAGGATTGATGAGGGCTGAACAGTGGACGTGATCTAATTGAACTTCAGTAATGCATTTGACAAGGTTCATTTTGGTAGACTGGTAAGCAAAGTTAGATCACATGGAATACAGGAAGAAGTAGCCACTTGGATATAGAACTGGCTCAAAGCTAGAGGACAGAGGATGGTGGTGGAAGGTTACTTTTCAGACTGGAAGCCTGTGACCACAAGGATTGGTGCTGGGTCCACAGTTTTCATCATTTATATAATTGATTTGGATATGAACATAGGAGGTATAGTTAGTAAGTTTGCAGATGACACCGAAGTTGGAGCTGTAGTGGACAGCGAAGAAGGTTACCTCAGAGTACAACAGGATCTTGATCAGATGGGCCAGGGGGTAGCTGATGGAGTTTAATATGGGTAAATGTGGGGTGCTGAATTTTGGAAAGGCAAATCAGGGCAGGACTTATACGTTTGATGGTTGGGTCCTGGGAAGTTCCTTGAAAATGAAGTTTCAAGTAGATAGAATAGTGAAGAAGGCATTGGGGATGCTTCCTTATTGGACAGGACATTGAGTATAGGAGTTGGGAGGTCATTTTGCAGATGTACAGGACATTGGTTAGGCTACTTTTGGAATAAAGGTAAAAACAATGACTGTAGATGCTGGAAACCAGATTCTGGATTAGTGGTGCTGGAAGAGCAGTTCAGGCAGCATCCGAGGGGCAGTAAAATCAACGTTTCGGGCAAAAGCCCTTCATCAGGAATACAGGCAGAGAGTCTGAAGCATGGAGAGATAAGCTAGAGGAGGGTGGGGGTGGGGAGAAAGTAGCATAGAGTACAATAGGTGAGTGGGGGAGGGGATGAAGGTGATAGGTCGGGGGGGGGGGGGGGGGTAGTGGATAGGTGGAAAAGAAGATTGTGTGCAATCCTAGTCTCCCACCTATAGGAAGGATGTTGTGAAATCTGAAAGGGTTCAGAGAATATTTACAAGGATATTGCCAGGATTGGAGGATTGAGCAATAGGGAGAGGCTGAATAGGTTGGGGCTGTTTTCCCTGGAGCATCAGAGGCTGAGGGGTGACCTTATAGAGGTTTATAAAATCGTGAGGGGCATAGATAGGATAAATAGAGAATGTCTTTTCCATGGATTGGGGGAATCCAGAACTAAAGGGCATGGGTTTCGGGTGAGAGGGGAAAGATATAAAAGGGCCCAAAGGGGCAACTTTTTCATGCAAAGGGTAGTGCCTGTATGGAATGAGTTGACAGAGGAAGTGGTGGAGGCTGGTACAATTACAACATTTAAAAGTCATGATTTGGAGATGCTGGTGTTAGACTGGGGTGAACAAAGTTAAAAATCACACAGCACCAGGTTATAGTCCAACAGCTTTATTTGGAAGTCCTGGCTTTTGGAGCACTGCACCTTCAATAGGTGGTTGTGGAGTAAGCCCTCTCACCCTAAGCCTATGCCCTCTCGTCCTGGACTCCCCTATCCCAGGGAAAATTGGTCTATTTACCCTATTTTGGATTAGAGGTGCTGGAAAAGCACAGCAGTTCAGGCAGCATCCGAGGAGCAGTAAAATTGACGTTTCGGGCAAAAGCCCTTCATCAGGAATACAGGCAGAGTGCCTGAAGGGTGGAGAGATTTACCTATTTACCCTATAACCCTTTCAAGTTTCACAACATCCTTTCAATAGGAAGGAGACCAGTATTGCACACAATATTCCAAAAGTGGTCTAACCAATGTCCTGTACAGCCACAACATGATCTCCCAACTCCTATGCTCAATGCTCTGACCAATAAAGAAGGCGAAAGTGAGAACTGTAGATGCTGGAGATCAGAGTCAAGATCAGAGTGGTGCTGGAAAAGCACAGCAGGTCAGGTAGCATCTGTGGAGCAGGAAAATCGACGTTTCAGGCAGGAGCCCTTCATCAGGAAATAAAGGAAAGCATATCAAGCACCTTCTTCACTATCCTATCCACCTGTGACTCTACTTTCAAGGATCACTGAACCTACACTCCAAGGTCTGTTTGTTCAGCTTCTGGAGTATTGTTGGAGCTGCACTTATCCTGGCAACTGAAGTCTATTCCATCACACTCCTGACTTGCACCTTGTTGGTGGACAGTCTTTGGGAAATAGGAAGTGCAGAAATCACTGCAGGATTCCCAGCCTCTGACCTGCTCCAGGAATCACAGCAGTTCTTTGGTTGGTGTTTGTACGGTGAATAAACCAACAACACAGGCTCCTGCATAAACTTCCTGCTTCTCTGTCAGGGCGATGTAGTTCTCCAAATATTCTAAAAGTTTGCCCATTCAGCACCTCTCTTACTGCCACTTTCCAATTTGATCGTGCACTGCGCTCTGGCATGACTGTTTCAGCTCAACAAATTTGCATTTTAGATGGGATTATTCCATGTGGAAAGTCTGTTTGTTTGTAAAAAGGGATACAAATAATAAAATAGTTTTATAAAGAAAAGCAAGGAAGATTTCCTTGGTGGACGATGTTTCAGGCAATCGGCAAAGAATGGAGTTTTTTTTTACATTTTGCAATACACAATACAAAAGGAAAGGTTATTAAAAGACGTGATTAAAATAAAACCAGCTCTGTAGCTTTAAAAGGTGCTGCACAATTGGAAGTTTGCATGTGTTGCAGGCTTAGAAATGTTTTGTTTGGGAGACTTAATCTTCACAGAATTCAGTGTTGCCAGAGGCAGTACGTGTGTGGGAGTTGCTTTGGGGGAGGTTATTCAGTTTTAAATGTGCATGTGCCCCGGAAGTGTTCTGCTCAGTCTCTTCCACGTGTGACTGTCCTATAGTTTGGAGCTGGTTGTGGAACATGCTGCTGCTGGCTGGATAACTCTCCTGGCCATTTCCCCCGTGCACCTCGTCCTGAAACCCTCCGGCAGGGTCGCTGCTACGATGGAGGACATGGAGTTTCAGTTCTCCTCTCTGACACTCATCGCCAGGTTAAAGGACAAGAGCGGCAGCGAGTTGAACAAATACTTGACCAAGCAGGTGAGTGACTCAGTGAGTGAACCCCAGCTTGGCCCAGGGCTGGAGCGTTGTGTGGTGGACTTTGGGAAGGGGCATAGGACCTTCATCTGCCCTCTTTCCCCCCCCCCCCCCCAGTTTGTCTTAACCTGACTTTTTTTAATCACACTCGGCGCCTTCATTCACCTGGTAAGGGTTCAGATAGATCACTCTGCAGTTGCAGCTGATTTTAATATTTAGACAAATGATTTCCAAACGAACTGTTACTGGGAAGAAAACAGTGCTGTGTCTTATACACTTTGCTGCAGTTCCTTCAGATGCTGCATGAGGCAAACTGAAACAGATTGGATTATTGGCCTTGGGTTATTTTTGGTCATTTAATCTGTGATGTGGTCTCCACAGTCAGGATTGCTGCTTAATGTCTGAGTTCTGTTGTTATTATGCCAGTGTTTTCTACTGATGCCTGAATTCTGTGAAAATGATGTGATGATGTAGCTTGATGGCAGTCTTCACATGACAAGGCATTAAAAAATCCCAAGAATACTAAATATTCAAAGGGCAAAAATGAGGAATAAACTAACATAATAATTGTCACCGGAGAAAAAGTGTTCAGGAAACTAATAGGTTTCAAGGCCAGTAAGTTCCTTACCCTTGATGGGTTGTATCTCAGGATGTTAAAAGGAGGAGCTACAGATAGGAAGAGATGCATTGACAGTAATTTTCCAAGAATCTTTACAGTCTGAAAAATGCCCAGAGGATTGGAAAACTGCCAACGCAACACCTTCATTTGAAACGGAGGAAAACAAAACTGTAACAATAGTTCAGTTAGCTTAATACCTATTATTGGAGAAATGTTAGGTCTTAGTAAAAATCATAAATAGAATTTGAGAATTTAACACTATAGGAGAAGGCCATTTGACCCATTGTATCTGAACCAGTCCCGAATGAGCTACCCAGCTAGTCCCATTCACCAGCCCTATCTCTGTAGCCAGTTAAATTCATCTTTTTCAAATATATGTCCAGGTCTCTTTTGAAATCTCCCAACGGAATCCCCTTCCACCGCTCTCTCAGATAGACCTATTTGTAATTATGTTGACCTTATCATTGGTAGTTCTAAATATATGCTGATTTTCTGCAACTCGCATATGAAACCTAGCTCACTCCAAATACCAATGTTTTGTTTCAAAAAAACAAAAGAACTGCGGATGCTGTAAATCAGAAAGAAGATCAGAAATTGCTGGAAAAGCTCAGCAGGTGTGGCAGCATCTGTGGAGAGAAATCAGAGTAATGTTTTGGGTCCAGTGACCCTTGGTCAGAATCAACATTTTTGGATGTAAGCTTACTCGCTGAGCTGGGAGGTTAATTTTCAGATGGTTCATCACCATACTAGGTAACATCTTCAGTGAGCCTCCAGGTGAAGGCATCAACATTTTTGTAGTTAATTTCTGATTTCAACTTACTGAATTGTAAGGTGAGGTGGTGGAAAAGTAATAATAGATCATCATTGGAACGAAGAAAGATGAGAGATGACTTGATAGAAGTGTACAAGATGTTGAGATGCATAGATAGAGTGGACAGCCAGAGATTGTCATGGGGTGGGGGGGGGGGGCATAATTTTCAGGTGATTGGAGGAAGGTTTAGGGGAGATGTCAGAGGGAGTTCTTTAAACAAGGAATGGTGCGTGTGTGGAATGCACTGCCAGAGATGGAAGTAGAGTCAGATACATTAGGGATATTTAAGCGACTCTTGGATAGGCACATGGAAGATAAAACAGTGAAGGTATGTAGGTTAGTCTGATCTTTAGAGTAGGATAAAAGGCTGTCACAACATCGAGAGCTGATGGGCTTGTATTGTTCTATGTAGTAAAAAGGACGTAATAGCACAGCATTTAGAATTATATAATATCATCAAGCAGATGGTTGATTACGAAAAATGAGTTGGAAATGATGCCAGACAAATTTGTTACAATTTGTAGAGGAGGTAACAAGCAGGATAGATAAAAAGGAATCAGTGGATGTATTTGAGTTTCCAAAATGCATTTGATAATGTACTACACAAGTTTACTTTCTCAAATAAGAACCGATGATGTTCGAAGTATTATGTTAGCATGGTTAGATGATTGGTAACTAATAGAAGCCATGACGTGGAGATGCTCGTATTGAACTGGGGTGGACAAAGTCAGAAGTCTCATGGACACCAGGTTATAAACCAGCAGGTTCATTTGAAATCACAAGCTTTTGGAGTGCTACTCCTTCATCAGTTGAAGTAGGGGGAAGGAGCAGTGCTCCAAAAGCTTACAATAAATCTGTTGGACTGTGAACTGGTGTTGTGTGACTTCTGACTTTAACTAATAGAGGATTGGGGTAAGGGGACCATTTTCAGGACAACAATCTGCAACCAGTGAGGTGCCACAGGGATTAGTGCTGGGGCTGCAATTACATTATGTACAGTATTAATGACTTCAATAAGCGACATGAATGTACTACCACCAAATTTGCAGATCATACAAAAGTAGGTGGGAAGACAAGTGACGAGGATGACACACAGTCTACAGAAAGATACAGACAGGTTAAGTGAGTGGGCAAAACTTGGCAAATGAAATGTATTATGGTAAAATATGCTCTTTGGTGCAGTGATGAATTGGTGTTGGGGGGGGGGGGGGTTGGCTTCCTGTGCATAAATCACAAAGCTACTGTGTAAATTCAGTAGGTAACTGGGAAGGAAAATTTGAATAGTAGCCTTTTATGTCTCAGGAATGGAGTAAAAAATAGGGAAGGCTTGCAAAAACCATACAAAGTATGAGTGACAGCATACCTAGAATACTGTGAACAGTTTGGTCCCCTTTTAAGGAAAATATACTGGCTTTGCAGGCAATTCATAGACATTTCACTAGGTTGACTTGAGACATGAAGGGATTTTCTTATGAGGAGAGGTTGTGTAGGGCCTGTACTCATTGGACTTCAAAAGAATGAGAGGCAACCTCATTGAAACATACATTTCTTAGGGTACAGACAGGATTGGTGCCGATAGGTTGTTCCTCCTTGTGGGAGAGTCTTGGATCGCAGGACATAATCTCAGAATGAGTGGTTGCCAATTAGGGCAGAATGAGAGATATTTTTGTCAGAAGGTAATGAATCTGGATTTGGTTACATCTGAAGGCTGTCGCTGCTGGGTTATTCAGTGTTGAGATAGATTTTTTAAATCAAGGCTGATGGAGAAAAGATAGGAAAGCCAGCTTAGGGATTTTAAATGATCCACTGTCTCCTCGAATGGTGCAGCAATGGGCAAAATGGCCGAGCCTGCTCCGACATCTTCTGGCCTTTGGTTGAAGAATTTAAAAAAAGAATCTGGCTGTGTGATAAACTGGAATAAAATTACAATTTTTTTTAATGTTGAATACCTGATAATTAGCAATACTGGGAAGTGAAGTTTGTCTGGACTGGAGGAATGTGAGCAGTTGCAGTACAGTCTAAGGCTTTGTATATGTGCTGACACTCTGCAAGAGATACTCATCTTGCGTTACTTCATTTTGTTCTCTCGTGACCAATGTCCACTTTCTCTTCCGGCAATAATCAAATTCTCTTTTGAAAGTCATGTTAATTCTGTCTTTGTGCTACTTTGAGACATTGTATTCTGGATCTTGACCACTTGCTACAATTTTTTTTTTACAGAATCTGTTCAATCTGTTGCCTCCAATTTTTTTTGTTTCTCCAATGATCTTAAACAGAAACAAAAGGCACTGTTGCCAATGGGAACTCTTTCTGTTGAGCTACTTTGTCCAGACCCTCCCAATTTGAATACCTTAACCTTTCTCTTCTCAGGAAAAGAAGCTCAGTCTCTCTGATCTGTCTACGTAGCTGAAATCATTCATCATCTGAATCACAAGCCATTCTCATAAATCTTTTCTGCGCTGTCTTGAGTGCTGTTGCATTCTTCCAAAATGGTGCCTAAATTTGTAGGTGCTTGTCTAGCTGAGTGCGAATGTTTGTTTTTATTTCTATAGGTTTATCATAATTTCCTTATTTATGTACTCTCTGACTCTATTTATAAAGCCAACGTCCCAATACCTTATTAACTGCTTTCTCAACTTGCCCCACCACATCAATAGTTTGTGCATATGTACTCCAAGAGCCTTCTGCTCCTCCTTTTTACAATTCTGTTTTGTTTTTAATATGTATGTAAAATGGCTCTCCTGATTCCACTGACCAAACGGAATCAATTTTCTGCATAAAATTCCATCTGCTACTTGTCCTTCTGTTCTACCAGCCTAAATCGTCTTGAAGTCAATCGCTGTTCATTTCATGGTTCACAATATTTCCAGAATTTGTCATCTGTAAAGTTTTAACATTATGCCCTGCATGCCCAAATCTTAGTTATTAATATAGGTCAGGACGGTCAGGGTCCTAATACTAAACCCAGCAGAACCCTATGATGTAACCTCTTGCAGTCTGAAACAAAACAGTTCACGCCCATTACATGTCACTTAGCCAACTCTGCTGTCACTGTCGCTTTATTCTTAGAGTTTCATCTTTTGAGGACAAGCTTGTTCTGTGATATTTTATTCAACATATTAGCTTTAAGACCAACCAATTTATCCCATACCTTGGGGTATTGGTGAGATGGTTTGAATGTGGTGCAGAGTTAACTCGGCAGTGTGGGTTCTGGCTGTGTTAGCTCATGGAGGCTTATCTTCTTTCTTTACCCCATTCTCGTGGCATAGTATCACTCAAGCTATAGCATAACCAGCTGTGATTCAAATAGCGAGAGATGCTTGTGGTCCTTTGTGGACAGTGGATAATTCCCATCAAGGATCTCTGATTCCCTTACTGTTGTATCTAGTCCTGGTATTTGCCCCATGGCAGGGGTTTGAAAGAATGCTGAGGAGAATGGAAGAGGATATTTAACCTGGCATTGAAGGAAAGAGATTTGGTGGAAGTGGGACTTGGAAAATGGGATTTCAACTACACATGATTTGTTGGTGCCAGTTGGTCTGGAGGGAAGGCTTTGAACAGGCATCAATATCACTTTGAGAGACTGCTGCCAGCATTAAATTTGTTTTCTTTCCTGATTCCTGAGGGCTGAAGGGCAGTTAGTATTATTTTGTCAATAAGGGATTTTATATATCAACTTCGTGGGGCATTGAAGGCAGTATCTTAATTTGAGGCCATTTTTAAACAAAGAAATCTGATTGAATTGTTGACCTGATCTCTTACATCTTTCAGATTTAAAAGCTACAAAACATTTCTATAAAACTGTAAGATCTTTCAACATAAAACATTATCTGAAGGTTATTAAGAATTTAAAGGGTATAAATTCTTAATAATTTTCACCATGATAAGGAAGTACAAATTTGTTTACCTTTCAAAATGACAAAGGGTTTAAAATTACAGTTCTCTTGTAATCTGCACTGCGCTAATATGGTGACGTAGTCAATGTTTAACATTCTGAAAGGATAGAAGCAATAGTTTGGAATTCATAAACAGAGGGTCAGAGATATAATATTTGGAATAGAGAGCATGATAAAGTTATTTTAGAAGTAATGGTATTCACTTGCAGGATTGGGAGCTGAGGCAGAAAATGTATTCAAGTTTAGGTTGAATAGATGGATGATCTTTTCAAAATTACTGTCAACAAAAGTGTTGCTTCTCAAATGTTATTGGTGATATTTAAATCTACATCATGTGACTGTGTTTTTCTTTACCCCATGAATCTAGATTTGGAACAAGCAGGATCGGCAGTGTATCCTTAATACCTTGGCTCAACTTCTGCTGGATAAAGATTGCACACTGCTAATTGGGCGCCACCTCAGACCTTTGCTATTGGACCTTCTTGAACGCAATGTTCGGGCAATTAAAGGAGCCATATTCAACCATGATCTACATGAGAGGCTGTGTGTGGCAATGAGCAAGCTTATTGATATCAGCCCCGATGTCATTTCGTAAGTTATTACCTTTATAAACATTGGAATTTGGAAACAGAAGATGTTGGGTTGCTGTTGTACAGAATTGAATCATGTATTTTATTGCCATGCAAATAGCTGCATTGTAGCAAATACAATTTGGGCAGCTGGGGGGGGGGTCTTGGCTCAATTAACAATTTACTATTTTTTTTTCCAAACTTTCACTTTTTTTTTCCTGTGCTGAGAGTGAACGGAAATTGCATACACTCCTGGTACCTTATGTTGCAACACATATATGGCCATTCTTTGGTATGCCACTATGTTGACAGGCCTTTCAATGTTAAGGTTTTTGCTGAGTCCCTCCCTGTTTTGGGGAAATGGCCACATGCAGATGGGATTCCAACACAATTCCTTTGCAATCTTAGCATCAGGTACTTATTGTGGCATGTGCAAGCCCAGTGCTTGCAAAATCAAATTATTAGTCGTTGGACAGGCAATGTCATTTAGATTTAGATTTTGAACACTGGATTGAAGTGACTGTGGGTTGGAGTTAGGTGAGTGCAGAGATGAAAGGGTGGTCAGTAATAAACCCACAAATGTTGGGTTTGATTATACCTATAATGATTTGGGGTTTTTGAAGATTAATGCTTGTGATTGGGTGTCACTGTCAAAAGGCCAGCTTTTATTACCCATCCCTGATTGCCCTTGAGAAGCTGGTGGTGAGCCATCCTGAACTTGTGTAACCATATAATGTCAAAGGTGCAAGCTCCATGAACAGTCTCCACCACCATAGATGGTGAAACCTAGCAATTGAGTTCAAAAGACAAGGCAGAAGCATTTTCTTCCAACTTCAGCCAAATAAGCCATATGGGCTGCCTCCTGAGGTGCCAACCATTGCAGATGCCAGTCTCCAGCCAGTTCAATTCACTCACGTGATATCAAGAAGCAGTTGAGTACACTGAAGGTCATCAACTGTTACAACAAGCCAGCTGAGGTGCTGAAGGTGTAGTCCAGGCTACCTGTGCCTTCTCATTCATCTATATCCGCCTGACAGTAAGTAAAACCCCCGAGTGTAACCATTTAATTTATGGAGAAAAAGGACAATGCTAATTCAGCCAATTACTGCTTCATCAGCAAGAATGGACAAGTAATTGACAGTGCAATTAAATGGCACCTACTCAGCAGTAGTCTGCTCGCTGATCTTCATTTTTGGTTTATTTTGGGTGTGGAGGACGGGAGTGGGAAGTGGTGAGAAACACTCATGGCTGATGTCAGGCACAGCTGAAAGGCAGGATGGTTATAGTTGTTAGAAGCCACTTGAACTGGAGGAGTTCCTTGGGGTGGTGTCGTGGGCCCAATGAACTTTGGCTGCTGCAGCAGGATCTGGACAACATTTTGGGTTGCACAGTGTATCATCAGCATTGCCAGGACTGAATCCTTCAACTTCAACACTTGGGTGGGTTTAGCATTAGCTGAAACTGATCTTGACCAACCATTGCAAATATTATGACCACAAGAGCAGGTCAGAAACTGGGAAACTGAACAAATAGCTTAGCTCTTGACTCTTCAAAGCCTGTTCACTATCTACAAAGCACAAATCTGCAGATTTATGAAATCAATCCTGGATAAGTGCAACACTTAAGAAGCTCAACGCTGTCCAGGAAAAAAGTAGCCCAGTTGATTAATGCCAGGGGAGAGAGGCAGACTGCATTTTAAAGTCCATAAGCGAGTGTTTTTGTGTTTTTTTTCCATTTTTTTTTCCATTTTGAAATATGTTACACTGTTTCCTCCCCAAGACTCTATGAAAGTCTAATTTATAAATGAACTGCAATAAATTTTCTCTCTCGCTCTCCCTCTTTTGTGTGTGTGTGTGTGTGTGTGTGTGTGTGTGTGTGTTATCTCAAGAGTTCTACGCAAAGGTTTAAAAAAAATTTACAGGCAACGCTGCTTAGGGGATATTTATAGATGGGACTATGAGTACCTTCACACGTACCACAATAAGGTTAAGCATTTGTGCTCCAGGTCAAGATCCATCGTTCATTTGTATGAGCTAAGTAGTAACCCTGTTAGTGCACATCCAGCATAATGAGTTTCAATAACTCCTCTGTTTTCAGATCTGGCTTGGGGAACATTGCTGACCTTTCTTGTTTGTGGACTGGAGAGTCAATACAATGCAAAGATTTGATTTTCCAGGAGCAAGATATCTTAAGCTCTGTTCTAGTGGTTCTAGAGTGACTCACTATTGGAAACATTTAAGGACATTTTAGAGAATGAAAGGCCTTTTATTTTTCTGTAATAGCAAGTTATTGATAACTTGTTTATTCTGTTTTCTCTCTTGGAAGGTTTGCTTTGCGATACTTCAAGGATTCTCCACCAGTGTTCCAGAGGCTTTTTCTGGAGAGTTCAGATTCCAGTGCAGTCCGATATGGTCGAAAACGCATGAAACTCCGAGACCTCATGAGTGCAGCGTATAGACTTCTGAAGGAAAACTGGATAATGTTCAGTAAATTATGGGATTGGAGTGTATGCATTCCGTTGTTGAGAAGTCATGATACCTTGGTCCGCTGGTATGTATCTTGATGCACGTGACAATAATAAATCAAACACTTTATAATAGTTAACTACAGATATTAACCCATTGTGATAATTTATTTCAAACTGTTTGCATTGCTAAATAAAATGTCAATTTACTTAGTCTTATGGCACAGAGTAAACCCCCTCTCTTAAATCTTTTGCGTTGCTAGTTTAAAATTATCCCGTGCAGTAATCTGTGAAAATTCGAGAGGCCAAGAGCGATTTAAAATAAAAATTAACAACTTTATTTCTTAAAGTATAACAGAGAATAATTAACTAACAACTATTTATAACTCCTTCCTCTAACCTATCTTTTACTTTCCCTTCTATAATACTAGTCTGATAAAACCCCTGATTAAGATTTACTGAAAAATTCAAATTTCAAAACCAGCTAGCTGTCGAATCTTCTCTTTATATCTTCCTCTCTCGTCTTTTCTTCTTGAGGATTTCTGTTTTACATGTCACCTGATCAGTAAAAGTACCTTTTAAGAGATCTATTTTTTAGGCAGTCTGTACATGTTAGTGGCTTGGCAGTTTTCCCTCAATGGTTAGTATTTTCCCAGTCTTATATCTGCAAAACATCAGCTTTTAATATTGTCATATTAAATTCAAACCTGATTGGAGTTTGTTTCTTTTTTGGATATAATTTAAACTGATTGGCCTAATTCAAATTTGTTTTTGTCTCCAGACAGCCAGCTACACTAGCTGCTGGACCAAAAAGTTACATTATATCTTGTTCAGAACACTTTGGTGCTGTCAGGTAGTTCTGCTAGCTTTTAACTTTCTTAAAGGTATAGTGCATCCACATCTTCATAACATTAGGCAAAATATCTTTTCAAAATCTACTACTCCTTGTTATATATACTTTTGTAAAATTCAACTTCGCCGAGTTAAAAACCTGGTTAAATTAACCAGTTTGCAAACACGATCCAAATAATTGGAAACTAAGGCCACTTCAAGAATTATAACTGCTTTTCTGTCATGTACATTGTAAAGGTATAAAGAGTTTCAGAGAGCAGGTTGGCCTTTCACAAGAGACAGTGATCTTTGTAAATGTACAAGAGGCATAAAGCAAAATATTTTCTTAGAAGTATGAGACTACTTACCTGAATTGATTTGCTTAAACTTCTGTGAGATGATACAGCTGCTTTTTGCTTTTAGGGGCGTCAGAGACCACCAAGAAATCAATCATTTCACTTGAAGGGTTGGTTGATGTAGTTCACATGGTGTAACATGTCTATGCTTGGGCTTTAAGTTTAACCATGTCTGGTTGCTGACTCCAATAGATGTTTTACAACATTCCCAGTGAACAGTGAATGTGTCCTCCACTTCCTGAGTTTGGCAACAGTAGGCAATCTCCCTCGTCTGATGTAAGGAAATGGAAAATAGTGAAGCTAATGCAGCTGTGCGAACAATTTCTGACACTGATGCTTGAAAGTAAAATTGGTTTACCTGAAGAATGACATTGATTTGCCAAAATCAAAGCACATGATAACCACTCTATAATCGTATCTCTATAACATCCTTTTTAATGCTTTTTAACCTCTGATGAAACAGTCTCTGCTTTGTAGCTGCTTATTTGATTGAAACTATTTTATACTTTTGGATTTGAAAATGGGCAATATTTGAGCTTTTGCAGCTGAAGTGAAGGAGGGACTATGCCTTACGCTTGCAAAACTATTTTGTCTGGTCACCAAATGATGAACCTTATTCCTGTCTGGTCCCTATGACATTTGTCTGCTGGAATACTTTACTTAAGCCATATTTCTTTTCTTTTCAGGTACACCGCGAGATGTCTTGCTGTTGTAACAAACATGAATGATGAACAAAAGAACAATTTCTTCAAGAAGATTCTCACTGCAGAAGAACTGACAACTTTTAGACTTCAGTAAGTTTGGCGCAGCGAGGTTAAATTGACTGAACTGAAGAATACATGGTCAGTTGTGTGACAGTTTGTGGTTTATTTTATTAACCTAATCCAACAAGATACACAATGAAATTGGGTCTTAGGCATTGGAGAACCAACTGGGAGCAGCATGGCAGCAGCTTGTATGTAATGTTCCACAAATCTGATGTAAAAACAAGCCGAAAGGTAGATTTGTTTGTGTGTTAATTTGGAAACAATTTACAAATCCTTACTAGTCTCTATCTCTGGGCATTGGTCTACGTCTAGAAAAAGTTTAAAAAAATACAGCGAAATTCACAGCTGACCTTGGAGGATCTTGTGTGGAGAGCTTACAGCGCAGGAACAGATAAGTGTACAGTTTTTAAGTGTAAGTCGACAGTAGTGAGGAGTATGGGTTCTTTCTTGATTATATGTTTTATTGAAATCTGTCTCTTGATTAAATTTTAAAAATCCGAACCATGAGCACTGCTATTTTTCTGGTATCAAGACTGGCTTTAATGTAATGAGGAGTATGCTGGGTTCCAAGCAGTTAATTGTCATAGGGGGCTCTATAGTCAGAGGCACAAACACGTTTCTGTGGCTAGCAGTGAAAAATCAGAATGGTGTGTTGCCTTCCTGGTGCCAGGCCAAGTATATCTCTGAGAGGGTGCAGAATGTTCTCAAAAGGGAGACAGACCAGCAGGAGGTCATTGTACACATTGGAACTAATGAAATAGGAAGGGAAAAGGGTGGTATTCTGAAAGGAGAATATAGAAAGTTAGGCAGGAATTTAAAAAGGAGGTCCTCAAGGGTCGTAATATCTGGATTGCTCCTGGTGCTTCGAGCTAGTGAGAGTATGAATAGGAGGACAGAACAAATGAATGTATGGCTGAGGAGTGGTGCAGGGGAGAAGGGTTCACATTTTTGGAACATTGGAATCTCTTCTGGGGTAGAAGTGACCTGCACAAAAAGAATGGATTGCACCTAAATTGGAAGGGGACTAATATACTGGTATAGAAGTTTGCTCGGGAGGATTTAAACTGGTAAGGGAGGAGGGGCGCGGGCGGTGGGAGGGACTCGGGGAGGTACTGAGGAAAGAGATCAATCTGAGACTAGTACAGTTGAGAAATGAAACAAGTCAAACAGTCAGGGCAGGCAGGAACAAAGCAGAGATCAAGGTAGGACTGATAAATTAAGTGCCATTTACTTCATTGCAAGAGGTCTAACAGGGAAGGCAGATGAACTCAGGACGTGGTTAGGAACATGGGACTGGGATATCATAGCAATTACAGAAACATGGCTCCGAGATGGACAGGACTGGCAGCTTAATGTTCCAGGATACAAATGCTACAGGAAGGACAGAAAGGGAGGCAAGAGAGGAGGGAGAGTGGTGTTTTTGTTAAGGAATAGCATTACAGCTGTACTGCGGGAGGATATTCCTCTGGTTATATCCAGGGAAGTTATTAAGGTGGAACTGAGAAATGGGTGATCACTTATTGGGATTGTATTGTAGACCCCCTAATAGTCAGAGGGAAATTGAGAAACAAATTTGTAAGGAGATCTCAGTTATCTGTAAGAATAATAGGGTGGTTATGGTAGGGGATTTTAACTTTCCAAACATAGACTGGGACTGTCATAGTGTTAAGGATTTAGATGGAGAGGAATTTAAGTGTGTACAATAACATTTTCTGATTCAGTATGTGGAGGTACCTACTAGAGAAGGTGCAAAACTTGACCTACTGTTGGGAAATAAGGCAGGGCACATGACTGAGGTGTCAGTGCGGGAACACTTTGGGTCAACGACCATAATTTTATTAGTTTTAAAACTGTGATGGAAAAGGATAGACCAGATGTAAACGTTGACGTTCTAAATTGGAGCGAGGCTAATTTTGATGGTATTAGGCAAGAACTTTGAAAAGCTGATTTAGGGGCAGATGTTTGCAGGTAATGGGAAGCCTTCAAAAATGAGGTCATGAGAATACAGAGACAGTATATTCCTGTTAGGGTGAAAGAAAAGGCCGGTAGGTGTAGGAAAGCTGGATGACTAGAGAAATTGAGGTTTTGGTGAAGAAAAAGAAGGAAGCATATGTCAGGTGTAGACCGGAGAGGTCGAGTGAATCCTTAGAAGATTACAAAGGCAGGAGTATACTTAAGAGAGAAATCAGGAGGGCAGAAAGAGGACTTGAGATAGCTTTTGCAAAGAGGGTTAAGGAGAATCCAAAGGTTTTTTTACAAATACATTAAGGATAAAAGGATAACTAGGGAGAGAATAGAGGCCCCCACAGATCAGCAAGGCAGCCGATGTGTGGAGATGCGGGAGATACTAAACAAATATTTTGCATCAGTATTTACTGTGGAGAAGGACATGGAAGATAGAGAATGTAGGGAAGTAAATGGTGACATCTTGAAATATGTCCATATTACAGAGGAGGGCGTGCTGGATGTTTTGAAATGCATAGAAGTGGTCTAATACTTCTTGTGGTCTTGTTAATTCAGATTTTTCTGACTTTTGCCATGTATTTACCAATGTTTAACAAAAGACAGTTTTATCTGATATAATTTATCCTGAAGTTATAATGCAGTCACAGTAGTGCAAGATGGTAATAATCGGTGCTCCAAATTTACATTATTGAACGCAGGAGGCTTGATTAGCACATTCAGCTGAAGTACAGATCTTTAATTTTTGATTTTCTGACAAATTTGGACAATAAGTAAAGCTAGCTGTTTTATACTGTCACTATGCCCAGCCACAGATGAGATAGCATCCCATTCATGGAAAATATCTTGATTGAAAAAATTGTTCTGCTTGTTACACAGTGTGATATGGTACATGAATCTCCGTGTTTTGTGCTGCCAGTTACATAGGCTGCCTGACAACTGGCATATTGCTCGAAACAGCACTTTCTTTCATCTGTTTGCAACAGGGAGAGTACTAATTGTACTCCAAACCAATCTCTGCTTGTAAAACCAACAACACAATGCAGAATGTTAAATGTAGATCTGCTATTAGATGTCAGATATTGAATTAAATCTGAATAATATCTGCTTAGAATTATGACAGCAATCATCTTAAGTCAGATTCATTTGCACTTGCAAGAAACTACATATTCATGTGCAGGTCACTGCATTCCACAGAAAAGATTAGTATGTCCGGGCAATTTCCTGTTCTGAACTAAAGAAAAGCTTGGGTGTCAATAGTTCTCTGATATGTTCGATGTGGCACTGTCTCGGCCAATTGGAGTCGCCTTGCCAAGCAATCAGCACTTCTTTGTCATGTAGTAAAAATTTATTGCTTCCTTTTTAAGCTGGGCGTTCTTGTTTCTGTCTTGAGTGCAAATCAAAAAACACTTTTATAGCATGTCTTTTTTATTTGCCAGTCATTCTGCAGTTCTGTACTACTAAGTGACTATTCTTGCCAATTCTGGTTTCAGCATTAATTTGGAATTTGTATTGTTGCAGGTCATTAAACTTGATGAATTTTGTTGGGTGGCCTTGATGCAAATTGGTTATTTATTGCAATATGAAACTTGACACTTGACACATGAATACTGGTAAATGGGAGGGAACAATTGTCCACCATAACCAACTATGATAAATTAAAGTTGTGATCTTATTAATTGAGACTATTCTGACTTGTAGCTAATGTTGAGTGACAGCTTCTCTGTTGTCATGTAGTGGGAGAACATAGTTGCTTGTTCTGCACTGTAGACTTTATTTGTGATTTTCTGGGGATAGAATATCAAAGAAAAACATAATGCTGAATGAGTTTCTACCAAAGGATGACAGATGAATTCATGACACACATTCAATATAAATATGGTTTGTGTATTTGCAGCGACATTGCAATGTAGAACAGGATTCCAGTTTAGAACAATTTATTATTTTTTATCTTCGTGATTTAATACCCTTACTGATGTGAAGCTTGGATTTGTGATCTGCAATTAATTACTTTTAAATAAAAATGTATTTTACTTCATAGATTGTTGGAAGAAGCTCTGTCTCTCAATGTGGAAAAGGCTTTGATACTGGCAAATTCGAAGACTGCACTGTGGCAGAAAACAAAACCATTAAAATGTACACAAGGGCACATAATGTCTGGAGATTTATCTGAGAATGTTGTGCCTGTATGTGCAGTAGTGTTACCACGGAAACACCTCATCCATCAAGACCAGGTTGAATATTCATTAGAGTTGTATATTTCAAAATAATGGTTTTGATATCTTTTAATGCCAATCTGCCTTATTGGACAGACTTTGCACTCCTCTTTAAATTATTAACTTTAATTTTTTTTCTCTGCCAACTTAGTCATCCCAATGACTATTATTTATGTCCATTCAGGGTTTCGGAGTCACCTTTGTTGATCAACAGCCAATTACAATACTGACTCTCACATTAGCAGAGTCCACCATTCATTCATTCATTTTTTTTTTGCTTGGACTTTTTTTTCGCTCTATTCTCATCTTTTAAATTCAACTTTGAATATTCTATATACTGTATTAGAATGACATTGGATATTTGTCAATGTAATAACAGAAACAGGTCATTCAGCCCAACCAGTTTGTGCTTCAACTGAGCTTCCTCCCGTTTTGCCTTGCTAAATCAATCATCGTAACTGTCTGTACCCTTTTTTTTAACCTTCTTACTGAACTAGCTTTTCCTTAAATGCATCAGTATTATTTGCCTCAATCTCTGAGAGATTCACATCTCAACAATTGGTGCAAGCGGTGTTTTTGTGAACTCCCTGTTCCACAAGGAGAGTTGCATTTTTGGTAGTTTTCTTTTAATAGTTGTGGTAGCTTTTGTGTGATCCTTAATGACTCTCAAGGTTCATTTTACTTGCATCTTCTCCCTGTATTAGATTTGAAGATTGAGTGAACAAGTGATCTTAAAAATGTGCCTGTTTCCCATGACTATGTAAATTACCATTACTGACATTTCAGTACTTCAGTTCCATCTCCGTCTACATCTTCAAGGTTTTTATTCTTCCATTTGATGCGAGCAGTGTTGGCTAAACCAGCACTTGTTGCCCATCCTTACCTCCTGAACTGTTGCTCAAACTGAAAACCATGATGTCAGCAATTAGAACTATTTCCACTACACACAGCCTCCTTTTGAGGTTCCACACTGCTCAGGTATTGTCTGTCATGGACAACACTAAACTCTCAAACTATACAAGTAAAATGAGTACACTCTAAATCCAAAATATACACTGTACAGTTCATTTTTTTAAAATGCTACTCATCTCCTATTATCACATTTAAATTCTATTCAGTACAGAATTGAAGTTTATGGTTTGTCATGCAGAAACTAATTTTTAAAAAAAATTGCATTTGTAATTCTATTTAGTCCTGCAGATTACTAATCCACATTTTTACTTTAATTGTGGCCTGCTTATAGTCAGATTTGAATGTACATTTATGTAAATTAGCATTTTTGTAGAACTAGGTAATTGAATGTTCATGAAAGATATCAAAATAATGTCTTTGATGGCAATGCAGTTGAGTCTGGACTTTCTGAAGTTTTGAGCTTAGACCTTTCTTGATGCAGCAAGTTGACACTGCAACTCCATGTCTACTGGTCAACTTTGAGTAATTTGTAACCAAACCTTATATTTTTGCAAAGCTATTGTCTTTTATATATTTTTGTTATTCCCCTTCTCAGCTCATCAATCAGTCCCTTGTGTTAGTAGCCTCCACCTCCAATTATCTGCAGAGCTTGGCCATGGCAGTGACATCCCAGAAAGCCGTACTGCTGGAAGGACCAATCGGTTGTGGTAAAACCACTTTGGTCGAACATTTAGCAGCACTTACAGGTCGACAGAAGCCACCTGACTTTCTCAAAGTACAACTTGGAGACCAGACTGATAGCAAGGTAAGATTTCAGTGAAAAGAGGGGTAGTAATACAATTTTGTTTCTGCTCCTGGGCCTTTACTGATGCCAGCCTTTTTCCCCCCATTATTCTTTGCTTTGCTGAGATTAGCATCCCAGTTTATAAGAATTCAAGTGCTCAATTGATCTTGCAGGATAGTCCCATGCTTTAGCATTGTTTTAACTTAATTTATTTTAAAGTGAAAAAAGATGTTCCCAGCTAAGAGCAAAGTTGTCTTTGCTGGCTAAACAGTTTCCAGATGAGATTAGGATTCTAGTAATACTCCAGATTATCTGCCTTTGCCTCCCTTTCCCCCCTGTCATTTTGCTTGCTTCCTTTCCCCATGCCTTACAAAACAACTATGCATTTGACAGCAGTATCTGACTTCCTCTCATCCACTTAGAATGGAAGTCTCTTCCTGACTACCTCCACATGTTACTGTAAGGTTGCTTTTGAAGGTTTCTTCCCAAATGTGTATTTCACTGTGTTTTCTTCGCTATGTAATCCAAATTTAATAAGCTAACCTTTCTGGAGGGGCAGGGAAGTTGCATCTTTTAAGAATAATGAATTGCTTAAATTCTGAATTGCAGATGTATTTGTATGTTTTAGATGTTGCTGGGAATGTATCGCTGTGCAGATGTTCCAGGGGAGTTTGTTTGGCAGCCGGGATCCTTGACTCAAGCAGTTACCAATGGCTATTGGCTCCTCTTGGAGGACATTGATCATGCACCTTTAGATGTAGTACGTAACCCCTTGAAGCATTTATCATGGTTTAACACAAATGTAAAATTTTGATAAGTATAAATTTGTCCAATTCATGGTGTGCAGTGCAAGGCCATGGTGCTATTAGGTAATTTTCTTTTATTCAGCCTCTTATCTACTGTACAAATGATCAAGGCCCTTCCATTCAGAATGGGCTTCAGTGGCCTAAAATCTTCCATTAAAAGGAGAGCAAAATTATTCCAGTCACAAATGTTCTTTGGGACCCTGAGTAAGTTCTGACATTATGTATAGTAATAACCCAGGAAATTTACGCTTCAAATTTATTTTGGTTTTACCCTGCTCCAGTTGCTGTTCATTTCCCTACGACAGGTGCATAAGGCAACCAGAAATACAATGTGGAATCTGTGCACTATTATTACTATTAATTTTTACAGAATGGCTTGGAATTTTGAAACAAATTGAAGAACACAACTTAAACTAAATCAGTTGGCTTGCACAGTCTCACAATGATACCCTCTCTTTCTGAAACTGTTGGAAAGTTTTGTGGGGTAGGGTTCTAGTGGTGGAATGTACTGCATACCAGGAGGTGGGGGGCGCAGGGGGCTGGAGGTGTAAGGCTTGACTGTTTCAGAAGTTGATATGTTTGTTGTACAGAAGGCAGACCTTACAGGTGTGTCCTCAGTTCATTTTTCTTTTTTTAAAAATGAGTAGACATCACTGCAATTGTGCTAGTCTCCTGACCTAGCTCCTCACTGGGACTTGAATGTGCAAATACTCCTGTGTCAAATGGAAAGAGGGTACGTAAAACACAATCAGGGTTGGGTACACCCACTGTGCAGCTGACTGGCAGATCTGGGCTATACTGAAGTAAAATTATATAGCATATAGATTGCTCTTCACGTAGTGCCCTCATCAGCTGAAGGTTGTTAATCAAGACTTCTGTATGATATCATTGAGTTATGAAAGCAGGCAGTAGAGCTTCCTCTGTTAGTACAGGGACTGAACTTGCACTGTCAGCGTAATTCTACATCATCCTCTGGCTGACTGAGTTAACTGGCC
Organism: Chiloscyllium plagiosum; assembly: GCF_037043375.1. Taxonomy (NCBI): domain Eukaryota; kingdom Metazoa; phylum Chordata; class Chondrichthyes; order Orectolobiformes; family Hemiscylliidae; genus Chiloscyllium; species Chiloscyllium plagiosum. The sequence continues at coordinate 103,863,231 of NW_028270141.1, forward strand.
TCCTATTATTGATTTTTTTTGCTTTTTGTGTAATTCTCCCGTCGGCAGGATCATTCTGATGTCGCATTCTGGGTTGATTGAATGTGGATATTTCTAGTCCTCCTGGGGCATGATCAAGGCCCTTCCATTCAGAATGGGCTTCACTGGCCTAAAATCTTCCATTAAAAGGAGAGCTAAATTACTCCAGTCACAGATGGACCTGGATAGTTTGAGGCACAAAGCTTAAATCAATCATATATTCTAAATCAATTATTATTTTTGATAAGCTTTTTCTTTTCAATTTGAATTTTACAAAACAAGTATACCATAACGGTAGAGGTTTCTACAAAAACTTGCCAAAAGGTGCAAATAATGGAAAGTTGCAATGACCTTATCCACTCTTTTAGTAATTGCATGCAAAATGTTTAAAGCTGACAAATAAATACCTAACTTCAGATACCACTTAGTTGCATGTTTATGTGGATATTTTATTTTTCTTCAATGTTTTGACCGTAGTAATGCCTTTCCATTGCAGATATCAGTGCTGATCCCTCTCCTGGAAACTGGTGAACTTCTGATTCCTGGTCAAAGCGATTGCATAAAAGCAGCACCCGGATTCCAATTTTTTGCCACTCGGAGGTTGGCTACCTCACATGATATTTTCCTAATTGTGTGGGAATATCTAGTATAAAATTTTTTTAAAAAGTCAAAGAAAAAAATAAAATATAATGGAAATGTTTTCAACTAGTAGGCTTCACTGCCAAGCTCCATTGACTTGATTGAATTGAGAGCAAGCAAAAGTGCATTGCTGTGATTTCTTGATGAAGAAAATCTGCTATTAGGAATGGATATTTCATAACAGAAATTAAATTTGTGCTAGGTACTGTTTTTCATTCCTCAGCTGTAAGTCATTGAGTTTGTATGTAACTTTCTTTTCAACAGATTATTCAGCAGCAGCGTTGGTTGGTATAGACAACAAAGCAGTCATGCAACGTTGCTTGATAAACTCTGGACCAAAATCCAATTGGACAGCATGAACAAGGCAGAGCTAAAGGAAGTGAGTATGTTGTACATTCATCTGCTGCTATGGTTCTATTGAAATTATGCCCTTCTCCCACCTTGAGCACCAGCCCCCCCAAAAAACAGTCATAACCTCATTCTGGTATTGAGACCAAAATTGTGGTCATAATTCTCAAAACTATTTTGTGCTTCATTATGTTCTGTTATGCCATGTGTGATTGAAATTCTGTCACTAGCATCATCCTGAAAATTAAAATCACTTCATATTAAACGTTACTCAATGATTACTCGTTCTGATAGTGTCACTTTCTGGAATCTTTTCTTGTTTATACAACTTACTTGCTGTTTCCCAAACCCTGACTCTGTCTCCAGCTAGTTGATACCTTGCTCCCTGTACCCAAGACTATACAAATTAGTGCGAGAAACCAGAAGTGGACCCCATGTAAACCCACTGTTAGCTTTTTTTTGTCTCGTTGGAGGAAATACTAATGATCTTAATTCTTTCTCCGAATTGAAATGTGCAGTTTTTGTAAAGCCTGCCAAGTTAGCTCATTGTTGTCTCAACTGTCTTTTTCAACTTCAGTACATTCAATGCTGAAGCTCAATGTAAAAATTTAAAGACCCCTTTCTTTCACAATAAGGGCTCATCACTTTTTAAGGGAGTTTCAGTATTAACAATGCCTGACACCCTGTGAGCAGATATTTGAAAATATAAGCTTACAAAAGGAAATGAGGAAAGGGATAAAATAAATCTTCACATAAACATAAGCCCTTACACAAATGTTTTGACCATGTCTGCGGAGACTTTGGGACAAGTTGTAACAGAATATTTGATTCCTATTTGTTTTTCTGATTGCTGTTTAGTTATTTTAGATGGTAAATCTGTTTGAAGTACATTGCCTTGGGCTAGATTCTGTTTTCTCTTGGATAAGACCTCTGGATATCAGGCACGTTTCTGTGAAGTAATTTGAATTGTACTATTCATTTATGACAAAGCCGAACATCACCAGATAGCTTCACTGCGGAAGGGAATAGAGGGAAACCAAGCACATCTTTTGACGAGTGTTTGTTTGAATATTGTATTCTTTTGAAATTTATAATTTGTAACTTTTTTACAGGTTTTACTAAATCGGTATCCAAGCCTAGAAATAGTAATAGATCGTCTTTTGGACATTTATTGCCAGTTGACTGGCACGAAACATCAAGGGTCACAGGTCAACTTGGATGGGAATCATGAAAACAAACAACCACCTGTTCAAAGTGAAACAAAAATTGATGATAAAGAAGTGTGCCTTGAGGGAAGAGGATTATCTTTAAGGTTTGCAACACTTTGTTTTCAGTAGTGACTTGTATTGTATTCTGATAATCTGTGGTGAGTGCAATGACATTGAAGAGTGAACTTTTGTCCTAGAACTGGAAATTTTGATTGCTCTGTTTTATCCCTTCCTTCAGTTACCTTGGCTGAAAGCATTCCACTGCTATTCCACTCCTGACTCATCAAATACTGGATGAGGTATCGGCTAGCTTAGGTGGATGGTTTGCATTGCAAAGTGATGCAAACAGAGGGACCCTATGGTTAAAGTCACCACCAGTTGTCTGTTAATGAGAGAGCTGACCTATGATTCTTCCACAGCTGTAGCAATTTTATTTTTACAATTATGGTCTGGGATGCACAGCCTGAGGGTCTGATGGAGGCAAATTCAATTGAGGCATTAGATGATTTAGATAGCAACAATGTGCAGGACTATTGGGAAACGTGAGGAGATTGACAACAAGTCAAAAAGCTTACAAGCCGGTATAGACACGTGGGCTGAATGGCCACTTCCTGCATCATAGCAATTCTGAGATAACCCTGAACATTGTTCCGTTTTTTCAAATTTTCTATCCAGTTCAACATTGAAACTTAATCATCTTTTCAGGTAATGTAGTTCAGTGATATGCCATTGTTTTAAAATACAGTTTGTCATGTTTTCCCCCTTGATGTCAATGAATCATGAAATAAGAGTGCCCAAAAAAAAATTTTTAACTCCAGAAATTGAGACTGCATCTGAAGTATGATTGTTGTGCAATACCCTTTACAAACACTCAACCTCATGAAGTATCCCTGTTGTCTTAACTCTGTTTTCTTCGCTGATGAGGTTGCAGGTGATTCCTTTTAAGCTTTCTGTACATTTTACCAGATGTGATTCTTTCCATTTTTATCTTTCCCTAAGACACGCAACTACAGAATGAGTCACTTATTCTTTCCACTGAATCTGAAGAGAAACTCAGGTTCGTTTCCATCCCTTCTCCTTGGACTGCAGGAAAACTGGAGAATTCTTTCCACTGAGGAGTTTGCAAACTAACTGCCTTTCTGCTGATGTGACACTTCTGAACTGAAACTTAAAAGAAACAATATTTTTAAATTGATTCCACAGAGTGGTTAACAAAAACCAATTTACCTCTACTTTAGACTCCAAAATGATATGACATTTTAAAAAATCACTCCATATGGAACGTGATCCTGAGCAACAGATCCTAAGTACTTTTGGATGGGTGTGGAAGGTGGGCAGGGGAGGTGGGGGTTTGTGTTATAAAGACAGGTTATATTTGACAAAGTAAGTCTTTAGCTTAATACTGCATGGTTAATGGTGATGTTTATGATCATTATTGATCATTAATTTAGTGTATATTCTACAATTTTATATTAAATTCTTTTACTTTTCTTGGTTTTAGAGATTTATTGAAATGGTGTGAACGCATCATTGATAATTTTGATTGCACGTCCTCTTCTACAGCACTTCACATCTTTCGGGAGGTAAGGAGAAAGTGAATTTTTTAACAGATGGATGTGTGAAAGATTGGTAACACCCTTTTCGCACAGTGTGACCTAGTGTAGGATCTGGTCTGATGAAAAGACATCAGCCTGAAACGCGAATAATTTTTCTTCAGCGAAGCTATCTAACTCCAAACTACTTAAGTTGCTTTTTTTTTAATTTCTGATTTCCAGCAACCACTGTTGTTTTCCAATTTTTGCATTTTTTAAATTTTCCCTAATTCTGATTTCAATCTAAAACTACATTTGTTTAAGTCCTAGATTTTACGGTTACTTGATATCTTTCATGAATTGTCATCATTTTAAGGAGCTATTCACTGCTTTTTTTTGTGGGGGGGGAAGGTGGTGAATTGTACGTTCTGATGTCAGTGAAATGAAACCCAGCACCCTCCCAAACCCAAGACCACATCTATCTAGAAGGATAAGGTCAGCAGATACATGGCATTATGACCACCTTCAAGCTTCCTTGCAAACTAGTGATGACACTGATTTGGTAACATATTGCTGAATCTTCAGTGTTATTGAATAAAAATTCAGGAAGTTCTTCTCTCATTTTCTCTCTTGTGGCCCTCGGGCCTCCCCCCCCCCCCCCCCCCCCCCCCCCCCTGCAGCAGGTCAAGAAGATAGCTCATGATCACCATTTTAAGGGCAACTAGGAATGGGCAATAAATACTGGCCCACCAGGAACATCGATGCCCCATGAGTAAATATGAATATGAGCTTAAAGTTGTCTATGAGCACAAAATAGTGAATTTTATATTATGCCCACCTAACTATCTATAACAGACTGGAAAACCTTAGAGTTTTCAATTCTGAACTGATGTGTGATGGATGGTGTTTTGGAGACTGAGATTGGTTATCTGAAGTGGAAATGTAAGTTAAGCTATTACTTAAAATGAAACTGCAAGAGTTGAGGGGGTAAAAAATAAACACATTAATAACTTCTAAATTTAGAACTGATCTTTCTCATCAAAACATGCACTGAATTCCAGTTGGACCATGTGGTCATTGAGAAAATGGGAGTGGGTAGCTGTCTGTGTAAATGAATCAATGTGCTGAATAACTCTTCTTAGTTCTAATCGTTGAGTCTCTTCTATGTGTTTTTAAGTGAATCCACTAAATAGGGTTGTGCGAGTTTGTTGGTGATTTCATAGCAGCAATATGTTAATTGTTTCTGCTGTGTTTGGGAGATATGAAGCTACTTGAGCTTAAAATATTGACAGCATAAAGTGACTGTAGACAAGCATATTTTGGAACATTCTTGAGTACTTAATGTGACTTGTTTTACAGGCGCTGGATTGTTTCACAGCCATGATGTCCAAACGGGGGAGCAGGAAGAAAATGGCTGAAGTAATTGGAAGCAAGCTAAACATTTCAAAAGAAAAGGTATGGATTCGTTTTGAGCAGGATTCTCTTATCATTACAAATGTTGTGTATAGGATTAGCAGGTAATGACATTTTTATTTATAAACTGATTTTTTTTTCTCTTTTATTTTGGAGTGTCGCATCCTAATTTGACTGAATCGAAAAATCACAACATTGTTGCAACGCAGAATGAACCCGCTTGACCTGTAACATATACACCAGCTCTGCAAATGAGCAATTTAATTTTGTCCAATGCTCATTGAAAGAACAACAATTGTAGCTTTAAACAATAGAATTTTAATTTGGCTTTGAAAGTTTCCTTTTAAAGTAATTTCTTTGGTAGTTGCTAGAGCATTAGTTGCACAAACATTTCATTTGGGCAGTTTCTGAAAGAGTGAAATATGTTAGTGACAGGATATTTTGACCACAACTGCACACCATATTCCACATGTGGCCTAACTGAAATTGTATACAGCTACAATATGACCTGCCAATTTTTATTCTCTGTGCCCTGATTGATGAAGGCAAGCATGCCTTCGACCTCCTTGACTACCTTATCCATTGTGATGCCGCTTCCAGGGAATTGTGGACCTGTACACCTGAAACCCTCCATGTTGGTGTTACTGAGGGTTCTGCCACTTGCTGCATACTTCCCTCGTGCATTATAACTTCCAAAATTCAAGACCCCACATTTGTCTGGATTAAATTCCATCTGCTATTTCTCTAGTCAAAAGGTGTGTCTTGGAAAAGCACAGCAGGTCAGGAAGCATCTGAGGAGAATCGACGTTTCGGTCATAAACTCTTCATCAGGAATGTATGGCATTTCTCCAGCCTGTCTATATCCTGCTGTAGCCTTGAGCCGTCCTCCTCACTAGTTGCAGCTCCCTCAATTTTTATGTCATCTGCAAACTTACTAATCAGACCAACTACATGCTCCTACAAACAACAGGGGTTCTAGCACTGATTACTGCCGTTGGTCACAGACCCTTCCACAGCTACTGCCTGTTTTCTGTGACCAAGCCAGTTCTATATCCATCTTACCAGCTCAGCTCAGATCCAATGTGACTTCACCTTTTGTACTAGCCATGAGAGACTTTGTCAAAGGCTTTGCTAAAGTCCATATGGACAATATCTTCTGCCCTCCCCTCATCAATCAGTTGTGACTTTATCAAAAAAACTCAATCGAATTTGTGAGATGTGACCTTCTCTGTACTTTTGCTGCCTATCATTATTAAATCCATATTTTTTCCAAATGTGAGTAAATCCTGTCCCTGAGAGTCGTAGAATCCCTACATTGTGGAAGCAGGCTTTTGGCTCAACGAGTTCACACCGACACTCTGAAGATTCACCATGTCCTTCTCCTTGGTGAATATCGATGCAGAGTATTCATTAAGGACTTCAGCTACTTCCTCCAGAGCCATGGATAAATTCCCTCCTTGGTCCTTGAATGGACACACTCTTTCCTGAGTTATCCTCTTGCTCCTTATATATGTATACAGTGCCTTGAGATTTTATTTTAATCCTGTTTGCTAAAGACATTTCATGGTCCATTTTAGCCTTTCTAATTCCTTGTTTAAGTTCTGTCTTGCTATAGTTGTAGTCTCTGAAGGCTCTGTCTGGCTTCAGTATGCCTCCTTTTTCTTTTGGATGAAGTGCATAATTTCTCTCGTGAACCAAAACTCCTAAATTTTATACTAATTCTTTCTTTCACAGGAGCAGGCTGATCCTGAACTGTAATCAACTGGCCTCTAATGGATTCCCACATGCCACATGTGAATTTACCCTCAAATACCTGCTCCCAAATCTACATTTCTTAGTTCCTGCCTAATGCTAGCTTTCCCCCAGCTTAGTACTTAAGGACTGCATTTATCTTTATCTGTATGTAACTTAAAACTTACAGAATTACGGTCAATGTTTCCAAAATACTTAGCCCCCGTACCTACCACCACCACCACCACCACCACCACCACCACCTAATTGAATCTTCCATCACCTGGCTAGGCTCATTCACCAATACCAGCTCTAATATGGCCCCTTCCCTAGTTGGATTACTGATTCAAAAAGCTGTCCCGATCTATATAGGAGAAGTTAAGATCACCCATCACAACAACCATGTAGTTTCACATTATTTCCATAATATGTTTGGCGGCACAGTGATTCAGTGGTTAGCACCACTACCTCACAGCGCCAGGGACCCGGGTTCGATTCCAGCCTTGGGCAACTGTCTGTGGAGTTTTGCACATTCACCCTGGGTCTGTGTGGGTTTTCTCCGGGTGGTCCAGTTTCTTCCCACAATCCAGAGGTGTGCAGGTTAGATGAACTGGCCATGCTAAATTGCCCATGTTTAGGGATGTGTACGTTAGGTGTATTATTCAGGGGTAAATGTAGAGTAATAGGGTATGGGAATGGGTCTGGGTGGGTTACTCTTCGGCGTGTCAATGTGGACTTGTTGGGCCAAATGACCTGTTTCCACACTGTAGGTATTCTATGACTCAATGATATCTATTCTTCTGTCACTTGCTGGCTTTTGGGAGGACTGTAGTGCATTCCCATTGAAGTGATCGTATCTTTCCTATTCCTGAAGTCTATGTATATGACCTTACTGGAATAAGCCCTTCAAGATGACCTCCCTCAGTACATCTGTGATATTCTTCCTTATCAGTAATTCAATTCCCCAACTCTTTTCCATCCTGTTCTATCTCGCCTGAAGCATTTAAATCCTGGAATGTTAAGCTGTCAGTCTTTTTTTGTCCCCCTCTCAATCAAGAATATAAAAAATAAACATCATAGAGCTAGAATTAATACATAGAACTAAGTTTAACTGCGTCATCTGTCATTTGCCTCACTTTAAAGCAAATACACCTCAGACTGCCAGTCCTGCCGTGCTCAGTAACCTCTCCCCTAACTCTTTTTTCGCTTTGTCTTACTGGTCTTGGTCTCTGACTCCTCCTTTGGCCATTTTACTTGTTAACCCCTCTGCACCCCACGATCTCTCTGTTCCTCTGAGTTTTCTAGTGTCCTGCTATTCATTGAGCATTTCCTTGTCTTGTTACTTCTTCCAAGGTACATTACCTCACACTCACATGAATGGAATTTAACCCTAATATACAGTTCTCACCTTTTGTTTAGTAACTGTTTACTGTTAAAGTAGTCCTTAACCAGATCCTAACATGAAATGAGAGTTCTGGTCTGTGATCGTAATATAATTTGACTAAATTGAATGCTGAGTTTGTGAAATGTGCCTGCTAAACTTTTTTTTTCTGGTTTTACAAAACCAAATGATTTGGGATCTGAGATCAATCATGTTGAATAAATTCTAAATTATGTGCTATTTTACATGTGGAGCCAAACTGGACTGATGTAAAAGTGGGAATTAGATGATTGACAGTTTGCACTAATATTAAATTTGGAACACTTCAGCATGTAAGGAATTAAGAAGGACAAGAAACTAGTGTGTCTTAACTGTAGTATGTAATTCATTCTGCAGCCATTACTGTGCCCAGTTGTGTAGCAGAAGGGACTGTTCCTGTGAAAATGAAGCTTACACTTCAGATTTTACCTTAAGTCATGAATAATGAATTGTATGTTGCAATCCTTTTCTCGGCCTACTGATTTCAGAACAGAGTGAATCCAGTGTCAAACGGGCTGAAATTCCTGCGTACTATATTATTGTCTAACCATGTTATCCATGCTGGACGACCGCAAGAGCAACTCTGTTAGTTCCAGTCACGTGTCCTTTACCTGCGTCTGAGCATGATTTCTCTTCAGGTGCCTCTCTAATTTTGCCTTTAAAAGCTATAATTTGAATCTACCTGTAACATAATCTCGATGATGCTTTCCAGATCCCATCCTGCACTCTTTAAGAAAGCTCTCCCTCACGTCACCTGTGGCTCATTTATTATTTTTATTGATCACTTGTAAATTTCAACCCTTCTACCACCAAGTGGCATCATCTTCTGTATTCATCCATCTGTATGCCCCATCCCCACCCAGTGACTTGGAACGGCTTTGTGAAATCTCGTCTCCGATTTCTTTTAAGAAGATGAAGCTGAACTTTTTCAGTCCATCCATGGAACTGTTCTTGTAAATCTTTTTCTCTTGTTGATACTTTTTTCTGATGCCTTCAGATCTTTCCAATGTGCTGAAGTTGAGTTATTGATTAAACCTACAATGATCACTGTGTCCCCTCCAGTTCTACGTAACAGATATGAAGTGCAATATTTAAAGTTTGTTGCAATATTGTTTGTCAGAGATTTGACTTTACTTTGTTTTGCAGGTGGAGTTCTACTGCCGGTTGTATAAACCTGCTGTTGAGTTCACTGAGGTGGAAGTAACTGTAGGACGGGCTGTTCTCCCACGGCAAAGAAGTGATGTCGTCCTGTTGCAGTTGTAAGTACAATATCAAAATTGAATATCTTTAACCCCTCTGTCTTTGGTCAGATTTAATTTGTTGCTATTACTGTGAAGCCCCATACAATTTTATTCATGTTAACGGTGTTATATCCAAATGTCTGTTGTCCGGGAAACCATCTCTGACCTTGTCATGCGGTATTTACAGAACTAAGCCACTGGGTGGCACAATAGCTACAAATGACTTTATTTCCTAAGATGCCAGCGAGCTGTTCTGATAATTCAGGTGAATGGCAAAACATTGATATCATTTTGAAGCATGGCAAGTTCTCCCACCTGATATTCTTCCCTCTATGTATATTCATTCCTGATCCAGCCATTTTTCATTTTTAATTTTTCCATCCTTGATTTTCAAATCCCTCCATGGCTTTGCCACTTTGCAGTCTCCGCTGTCTCATGATGCCATGTGTGGTCAGATGTATGAGCAAACACCTCTTCCGTGTCCTCCGCTTTTCTGTAGAGAACCATTTCCCCTGTGACACCCTAGACTATTCCCTAGTCAACCTCTAACACCCCTTCACTCCTTATGGATTCTTTACGCTCCAGTGTAAAGGATGAAGCATACGCCCTTTGACCTTCTCACTGCCCAAACGCTCTTCCAAATGAAAGTGAGTTTGTTTTTCTTCTTTCAGTTCACAGTATGTTTCCCACTACGTTGGAGAGACCAAACAGCTGCCTGGTTTGTAGGGCATCTCTTCTGTTTGCAAGCATAGTCCTAGGTTGTCTTTTCAACTTTTTTTAATCTCTCTCTCTCTCTTTCTCGACCTTTCTGTCCTTGGCCAGCCACCTGTACCATTGAAACTCAAAACAAGCTCAAGGAACAGCAACTTCTGTTTTCACTCTCCTGTCTACAGCCTTCTGGCATCAAAATTTGAGTACAACAACTTTTTGGATCATAACATTTGCCTGTATCTTGTTTTGAATGATTTTTATCTTTACCTTTAACTTTGTTTCAATGGGTTCATCTGCACTATGTCTCACTCTTTTTATTCCTTCATGTTGCATTCAGATGGTTTTCACAGTAGCAATACATTCGGACACAAGTGTTGCTTCTTCCCTGTAAACATTACACTCCCTTTTTGGCTGTTGCATCATTAATTTTTTTTCTATTCAATAGAAGCAAAATATTGCGGATGCTGGAAATCTGAAATAAACATGGTGCATCCTGGAGAAAGCAGATCTGACAGCATCTGTGGAGAGAGAAATACCGTTCATGTTTGAAGTATGAATCGTCTTAAGAACAAATGCTATTTCCTTTTCCCTTCCTTCCACCCAGTCACAGATTTTCCCCAGCATTCTTCCTGGCTTTCCACTGTCTTAAAAACTCTTACATTGCTAGTTTATCTTCTGTTGGAAGGTAATTAACCTGAAACGTTAACCCTGTTTCTCTCTCTCTCCACCGCTGCTGCCATACCTGTTGAGTTTTCCAGGACTTTTTTTTTTCCTGTTCTTATTGCCAGTGCTTTTGTGATCTTGTTTGGGACTAGTTGGATGATGTTTTATATCTGACCTTTCCAAATAATTTTGTGTTCATGCACTACCATGTTTAGTTCGAATGCTTAGTACAACTTTATTCAACTATAATTAAAAGACAATTTATACATGGTAAGTCACCTCCACTTAATAAACTGGTGAGGAATGTCTACAATCTGGATGCTTTGCTTTTTGTATACTGAAATCCTTGCACTTTGTAGGGAAACCCAGACATTTTCAGCAACACGGCCGTCGTCTCTCCTGTTGGAACAACTGGCTGTTTGCCTAAAGAAAAAGGAGCCTGTTTTATTGGTTGGTGAAACAGGAACTGGAAAAACCTCCACTGTTCAGTACCTTGCCAGAATTACAGGTTGGTCGAATAGTATTTGTTGAATGCATTTTGTCTTGCTAATGGAGTTAGTTTCAAAAATGACACTGTTCAGCATGCCAAGTCACTCAAATGATAATGCTTTGAGTTAACTGATGGATGAGGTGCAACATCTGTCTCCATTATGTGGGTGATTAACTCTTTTGGGCAGATTTGCAGCAGGTATTTTGCATTTGGCCTCAAGTGTTCTGGACCATGAAGAAAAGCAAAAGTATCAGTCAAGATTCAGAAATTATGCTTGCTGAAGCTTTTTTTTCCAAAAATAAAAGCTTAGATTGTGGTTGTACTGAATTCCCCACTTTATTCAGAATCTTGCAAACCCTTTTCAATTTTTAATTTGCTCATGAGATGTGGGCATCACCAGCTGGGCCAGCAATTATTGCCAGAGAGCATTTGTGAGTCAGTTACATTGCTGACCAAAGTCTCGTATTGGCCACCCCTAAATGACATTATAAACTACGTAGTGCATGGTCTTTTAATTCCATAAGCAGAAAATTTATTTCCTCACAATTAGTCTCTAATTAATTTTTGAATGGATTTTTGTTTCCACTGATGACGACAAACCATGCTTGAGATCAGCATTATGACAATGTGTGAGTAGTAGATGGTTGATTTGTGATTTTAAGTCTGTTTACAGGATGTGAGTATCACTGGCTGCGTCAGCATTTATTGCCATCCAGTTAAGAGTCAAACCATTGCTGTCGGCCTGAAGTCAAACACAGGCTAGAATGGGTAAAAATGGCAGATTTCTTTCCCTGAAGGAAATGAATGAATCGAATTAGTCTATGGTGGTTACTTCATTTGCTAGCTTATGGTTTCAAATTGAATTGAAATTTCACCATCTGCCATGGTGGGTTTCGAATCCGTGTCCCCAGAACATGAGTCTCTAGATTGCTAGTCCAGTGACCTTACCCATTTGGGCCTCAAGAAAAATATTATTGTGTATTTTGTTTCAGGTCACAAACTGAAGGTCGTAAATATGAACCAACAGAGTGACACAGCAGACTTGCTTGGAGGGTGAGTATTGCTCTTGAGAATTCTGATGGAGAGAAGCTGTTAGTTGAAATATCAGTTGAACGTTTACATGACTGTTTCCTGTCTTTATTTGACACATTTATTTGCACCACTTCTTATTAAATTAGAATTATCTTAATGGCCATTCTGACAGATGAGGATAACTGGGTACTGCCTCTCCCACTGAAGGTGGGAGATGCCTTGTTTTTTTACTGTTTGTTGACCCTGTAAGCTAGCTGTCTCAGACTATTGGATGGATTTCAACAGGACATAGTTCACGGTAATGGTCTAAAGAACAGTTCATTTTTGGTGAAGATGTGGATATAGATTCTGAACTTTTGTAAAGGATCTGTAAGATTTGGTCCAGAGGGCAATTTTTGTTTGTGTTTTAGAATGTTGTGAATCATCTTGGCTGCTTTGGGACAATTTCTTACAGCTGTGAAATGTGCGAAGAGTTTTCAGAGCCGGTTGTTGATCTGGATTGGCTAGAATCCATCTTGGAAATGGAAGTTGTTGATAAAGAGAGTTACTTCTCACCTTGTATAATTGGACCATTAACAAGTCAAGGAAAGGCCTCAAGAAAAAACTGTTTTCATTGTGACCGTGTTAAGTTCATACGGCGTGACAGGTCTATGTGTCTACAGAGTGCCCTCTTTGTTTGTTACATAAAATTTGGATTCTGCACATAATGTTGGATCTTCCATTCTCAGTGAGCAGTTTGACATCTTCATTGATTTGTAGCTGTTGACTCTTTGAATTGGAATCCGTGCCACTGCCAGTAATTTTAAAATATCCATATTTTCTTCTAGCAGAGAAACATTTTTTTCGAAGCCAACAAACATTCGAGTCACAATCCAATGCTGCCAGATATGACATCTCTCCCAGGCAGTACTTCAAGGATCATGCTCTGCCACTATCCTCACTGATATCATTACTTCACCACTCATTGCACTGTCAAACCCCAGATTCCCTTTTTTGTGTTGCTGAGTCACAAAGATGGCAAAGGATGTTTTCTGTGAAAAGGAGGAGAAAATCATTTTGACTTGATCTCGATCTCAAGCTCTGAAAGCCAACTTTCGAAACTAGGGATACACTGCAAGTGCTAGATATGCCATTGTATGAAAATAGAATGAGTGCAAATATTAAAATTGCACTTCCTGGTGGCAGTCTTTCAGAGAATGCTTCACTTTTGACCCATTATTGTGGAAATTGGTGATGTGCGGTGAAAAGCCAGTGAGGGAGAGATGAAAATAAACTTCTTCAATTAAAATTGAAATTTCAGTATTTCTATAACCCAACTACCTGGTGATATGTTCACAATCCTTGGCATATGCAACTCAAGACTACTTCAGCTCTTTCCAAACCACAATCTCTACCACCTCCAAGAACAAGTGCAGCAGATACAAGGGACCGCCAGCTCCTGCAAGTTCCCCTCTGAGTCACACACCATCCTGACTTGGATCAATGTTGCCATTCCTTCAATTTCAGTGGGTCAAAATATTTGGACCTCCTTTCCTAACAGCACTGGGTGTTCCTTCACCCCAAGTAATGCAGCAGTTCAAGAGGGCAGTTCATCACCAGGGCAATTAGGGCATGTAATAAATGCTGGCAGAGCCACTGTCACCTCCATCTATGAACAAATTTTTTTAAGTGTTTTCAAATGTGGAACGGGGGTGCGGGGGGGCAAAAAGAAACATCTGTTACTCAAGTGTCAACAGTGTGGCCATAGTATTTGGTAACTTGACTAACATCTGGGATTTGTATTCAGGTACAAACCTATGGACCGTAAACTACTTATGCTGCCTTTGCGAGAAGCATTTGAAGAGCTTTTTATTCAGACATACTCTAGGAAGCAGAACATTACTTTTTTGGGCCACGTTCAAACGTGTTGTAAACAGAAGCGCTGGCAGGATTTACTCCGTCTGATGCTGCACGTCTATAAAACCGCCATCAATAAAGAGTTAAAGCCTAAGGAAGACAGTGAGAAACTTTTAATTATTTTCAAAAAATTAATTTTAAGCTTGTATTTAATTTTTGTTGGATCTTTGGGAGGGAAGAGGAAGACAACTAATCTGGTGGAAGTAGGCTTGTCCCTGTTTACTGTAAGGTCTAATTTTAAAACCACAAAGGATGAAAAATACAAAATTATTTCTGGCAGAGACTTTGTTCCATTCAAACTGTAATCCCCCAATCTTTCTTTCTTTAGTTTGTGTTAAAGTATACCATGGAAAATGGCCTCAACTGGAAGCAAAATTGAACAAAAATTAAAAGTGGGATTGAGTTTGTTTTTGTCTGGGTAGATGCATGTGGATTTGCAATTGAAACTTTTTTTTTGCATACAAGCTAATTGGAAGTGTGATAATGTAGCAAGGGCAATGGAGTCCTGGGTGTACAATGGAATAAAGTATCCCATTTACTCATGAGATTAAAGGATTGCAAATTCAACAGGAATATTGAATGATCTGTTCGACGTTCTATCCTGTACAAAGCAAAGAGAGAAAAGGAAAGTTTGAATTGAGGAGAAAGTAGCGCTGAAAATGTGTTGCTGGAAAAGTGCAGCAGGTCAGGCAGCATCCAAGGAGCAGGAGAATCGACGTTTCGGGCATGAGCCCTTCTTCCTGACCTGCTGCGCTTTTCCAGCAACACAATTTCAGCTCTGATCTCCAGCATTTACAGTCCTCACTTTCTCCTTGAGGAGATATCAGGCAGGAAGAGAAAGCAAGGGGGAAGAAATGGTTCATTTGCTGATTTTCTGTATGATTCACATTTGCAGAAGCTATTGGAATTAGTTTCTTCAGATTTCCAAATTTCTTGTTGTCTTTCAAACACTGTGTTATATTTTATCTCAGAAGGCTGGCTGAAAGATAAGTGGGAATTACTTGGTCTGCGCCTGACCCAGGCTCAGCAGCAAATGAAACGAGCTGAATCATCACTGATATTTGCTTTTGTGGAGGTAAGATGTGAAAATGATTGACAACTCCTATAATAACTCAATGATTCAACTTCTGGTCTGAACCAGACATTTGCATGAACAAATGAGTGGCATCTGTTATTGATTTTAGATGTGCCTTAGCTCAATGGCTTTTCCACAAACCTTTTCTCATCCAGTGGGTGGCACAGTGGCTCAATGGTTAGCACTGCTGCCTCACAGCGCCAGGGACCTGGATGACTGTCTGTGCGGAGTTTGCACAATCTCCCCGAGTGTGTGTGTGGGTTTCTTCCGGATGCTCTGGTTTCCTCCCACAGTCCAAAGATATGCAGATTAGATGGATTGGGCATGCTAAAATTGCCCATAGCGTCCAGAGATGTGTAGGCTAGGTGGATTAACCATGGGGTATGCAGCATTTCAGAGATAGGATCTAGGTAGGATGCTGTTTGGAGGGGTTAGTATGGACTCGATGGGCTGAATGTCCTGCTTCCACAGTTGCTGCAAGTGTGAGTTTCAAATGCCCTTCGAAAGGAAACCAATGCATCTCCCATAACCAGTTACATTGAAGAATTTTTGTTGTCTAGTGCTGAGGCTGAAGCAGGAGCTGCTGTGTTCAAGTAATGAATTGAATGTGATAACATACATATATTAGAGATGAAGAAAAAGTAAGCAAATTAATTTGGTATTTTTGTAAACTCTAAAGTCTGTATAAATGAGACTCTGCTGCCATGCCAAAAAAAATGAAATTTTGAACAAAGAACAGTTCAGTACAGTACTGGAAAATACCCTTCTGCCCAGCAAGCCAGTGCTGACACATCATGCAGTAAAAACTGTTAATCTTTTGCCTCTGTGCTATCCATATCCCTCTATTCCCTGTCTACTCATGTATCTGTCAAGATACCTCTTAAGCATTTCTATTTGTTTCTGCTTCTACCACTTCCTCTGACAGCACATTCCAGGCACTCACCACCCTCTGAAGGGGAAAATGAATCTTGTCTTCCTCATCTCCGTTAAACTTTTACCTTTTTACCTTTTTAAATCTATGTCCCCTTGTACTCTACATTTCTACCCTGGGAACAAGACTCCGAGTATTCACTCTATTTGTGCTCCTCATAATTTTGTAAATATCTATCAGTTCACCCCTCAGCCTCTGACATTCAAGTGAAAATAAGCCAAGTTTGTCGAATCTCTTCTCATAGCTCCAAATCAGGCAACATTGCTGTACCCTCTCCACAGCCTCTGTATCCTTTTGGGGAGTGTGGCCTAACTAAAGTTCAATACAGCTGAACGTGACTTGCCAATTTTTGAAGATGAGTGGTACAGATTGCATAATCTTGCTCAATAACTTGCAGATTTTCACATTTAGCTGCACAACTGCACTTGCCTGAAGTTGCTGTCAGATTTGTGTTTAACTAAGTCAGTTGTGTTCTCATCATTCTTGTCGAATGTTGTACTCCTTGATTGCTAATCAGTGTTCGTGGCTTCCTGATTCTGAGTAGTTTTCTGTAATATTCTTAATTCCCTTAAAATATGGAACTTCTCTTCCAAATCATAGTAACCAGCTTAACACAGAAGTCAGAATAGCAAGAACTGAGAAAATCCAAAGTAAAATCACTGTCTGGCTGCAGGAGTCATATGTTGAATCATTGTGTTCTTCTATTCAGAATGCAAAGCTGGCTTGTCTTTAACTGGGAGTTGATGGCTCTCAGGTTTTGTTTTTTTTTCCCCTGCTTTTTCACTACTGTCTTTTGTAACTTTCCTGTATTAAGTTCTATATCTGCTGAATTATGGTTGGCCACTTTTTGGTAGTGGTGATTAGTGGTCTCTATTTACTGATGCAGTATGACTAATTTTACTTTGATATTCGCATCTATCAAAACTTCCCACCATGTTTCTCAGCAATGCATCAAACAGTGGAAGCTGATAAACCTGCGTTTTGATACTTCTATTAAAATCGAACTTCCACTTTCCTCAGCGTGTGAACATAGGTTGTTTTGCCTCAGTGGGAGAGAGGCAACAGTATCACAGCTGAACATATTTCTATTTTCATTTAACATCCACTTTTGTAGTATCCAGCAAGGACCGTTCAATGGTTACCAGGCTTGAATAATCTAATTGCTTTTCTCAGTCTGAAATTACAGGCTCTGGATTTAACTAGAACCCTAATGTTTCACTTAATCTCAGAGTGACTAATTTCAATTTTCTTTTCTACCATTCTTTTGACATTTTTTTTTGTTTCACTAGGGTACCTTAGCACAAGCTGTGAAGAAAGGCGAGTGGATCTTGTTAGATGAGATCAATTTGGCTTCCGCAGAGACTCTGGAATGTCTGAGTGGACTATTGGAAGGGAATACAAGCTCACTTGTGCTGTTGGATAGAGGAGATACTGGTACAAGACTTATTGCCTTTGTGTCCAACATTGTCTCTAACTTATTTATTTTTATGTAGTTATTTCACATGAAACTCTTACAGGTTGCCTTTTTTTTAATCAAAATGCACATCCTGCCACTTGTCCATAATTTAATATGCAGTTTAATATAGATGGTGATTTCAAGATTTGGAAAGTGAAGTAATTTTGTGTTTGGCTCATCACTTTGCACCCCAAGTAGAAATTTTTCTTCTCCTATGTAATTGTTTACAGTATAAGTATAAGGTTCCTAACTTGGATTATTCTATTGCAGAGCCCATCCACCGTGATCCAGAGTTTAGGTTATTTGCCTGCATGAATCCAGCAACGGACGTGGGAAAGAAAAACCTGCCACCAGGCATAAGGAACCGGTAACTAAAATCTAATACATGGAACAGTACAGTACAGCAACAGGCCCTTCCACCTGTTATGTCTGTGCCAACAATGATGTCATTCTACATGTCGATTCATCCCATCTGCCTGCACGTTGTCTATATCCCTCTATTCCCTGCCTATCATGTGTCTGTCTAAATGCCTCTTAAATTTAGCTAACATGTTGGCTTATACCACCTCTGCTGGCAGCATATTCCAGGCACCTACCACCCTCTGTATGTTTAGAAAATACAAGTAGCCTCACACATCTCCTGTTAAACTTTCTCGTTCTCGCTGTCATTAAACGTATGCACCCAAGTATTTGACATTTCCATCGTAGGGAAAAAGACTCCAACTAACCACCCCATTCATGCTTATTAATTTTTATTTAACAGTATTGGTTCACTCCTCAGCCTCTGAGGCTCTGGCAAAAACAATGGCCCAGTGACATTATCGCTGGACTGTTAATCCAGAGGCCCAGGTAATATTCTGGGGACCCAAGAGCAAATCCTGCCATGGTCCTGTCATGGCATGGGTTGCTTTTAGCACAGACAGCCCACTCCCACCCACTCTCAGGCCTAATACCAAATAACATGGGTTACTTTCACCCACTACCCTATCCTCATTAATCATCTTTGTTGTTTCCTGAAAATAACTAATAAAGTTATTCCTAGACCCTTACAGTAAGGAGTTCACCCTCACTGAACTCCTTACAGGGTTGGGATCACTGGTGCTTTCCATTGTTCTCGCCTTCCTTTATTCTCGCCAGATTCCCATAAGATCAGTATATTGGTCAGCCTGTGGCAGCAGCAAGTTTTATTGAACCACTGGCCTTTTTAGAGCCTTTTACCCAGCATGCATAGTTAAGAGAGAAGCCATTCTTTCTGGATTTGTGTACAGCTCTTTCCCAGGAGAGGACTTGACTTCTCTTCACAGTAGAAGCATTCTTTGCAATTGATTTGGTGCCATGGGATCTTATCTGCCCAATTCAGCATAAGACACTGGGTACTGCAGTTTTTGACCCATTAAAGGAAGGAACAGTTTTAATGTGGTGGTTCTTCACGACTGTGTTGAAATGTCAACCTAGGATATAGACTATCTTCTGGAGATCCATATACAAATTTATTAATGTCTATTTTCTGATTGTTAATATGTTTGAAAAATGTCATGAGATATTTATGTTAAATGTTTTCTGAAACTGTCAGGAAATTGAACTGGTTGGATGGCCTAGGTTTGAGTTAAAATGTATGAGCTTGGAATTTGTCATGCTCGCTCTCTCAAGTTCTGGTTTTCATGCCAGCTATTTAGGATGTTTAGTCTTATGAACACTGGCAGTATTTGTCTGAAGAATATGACTTTATTTATTGTATTTTAAACTGATTGCCTTTTGAGGACTTGTCTTTGTTTCTTTTGAATTATTTGTTAATTATGTTCTGTTCAAGTGTTGAGTTTTGTTTCATTCCAGATATGCTTCTCTGAATTTGGTTTGTTGGAGTTCTGAATGGAAAAGACCTTTTATCCCGAATGAGCAATGACCAGTTTTCATGACTCTACTATTAATCTGCTGTTGCTTATTTATGGAATTAGTTATAGTGCATTTTTAAAAAATATTAATATTGTCATCACTCTTATTCTTGGGCTTAAAATCTGTTAGACCATAAGACTGTATGAGCACTTGACATGAACTTAAGATTTACCACTGTGTGAAGAAATTCCTCCCTTTTCTCAGTCCTGAAAAGTCTGCTCCTTACTCTGAGACTCTGTCTCCTTGGTCTAGATCTCCCTCCCTGGGGTAGAGGAAACATCCTTCAGCATTTTCCCAGTTGATCCCTGCAAGAGTTTTGTATATTTGAATGGAATCACTTCTCATTCAAATAAACTGGAAACAGTTTAAAGGCCTTATCTATTTAACCTTTCCTCATATGTCACTCTCTCTATCCCAATACCGTAATTACATTAGTGAACCTTTGTCATGCGCCCTCTATTCCATCTATCTTTCCTTGGGTAACAAGATAATAGACATTAGGTGCAGGAGTAGGCCATTCTGCCCTTCGAGCTTGCACTACCATTCAATATGATCATGGCTGATCATCCTTAATCAGTATCCTGTTCCTGCCTTATCTCCATAACCCTTGATTCCACAATCCTTGAGAGCTCTATCCAACTCTTTCTTAAATGAATCCAGAGACTAGGCCTCCACTGCCCTCTGGGGCAGAGCATTCCACACAGCCACCACTCTCTGGGTGAAGAAGTTTCTCCTCATCTCTGTCCTAAATGGTCTACCCCGTATTTTTAAGCTGTGTTCTCTGGTTCGGCACTCACCCATCAGTGGAAACATGTTTCCTGCCTCCAGAGTGTCCAATCCTTTAATAATCTTATATGTCTCAATCAGATCCCCTCTCAGTCTTCGAAACTCAAGGGTATACAAGCCCAATCGCTCCAGTCTTTCAGTGTAAGGTAATCCTGCCATTCCAGGAATTGACCTCGTGAACCTACGCTGCACTCCCTCAATAGCCAGAATGTCTTTCCTCAAATTTGGAGACCAGAACGGCACACAGTACTCCAGGTGTGGTCTCACCAGGGCCCTGTACAGCTACAGAAGAACCTCTTTGCTTCTATACTCAATCCCTCTTGTTATGAAAGCCAGCATGCTATTAGCCGCTTTCACTACCTGCTGTACCTGCATGCTTACCTTCATCGACTGGTGTACAAGAACACCCAGAGCTCTCTGTACTGCCCCTTTACCTAACTTGACTCCATTTAGGTAGTAATCAGCATTCCTGTTCTTGCCACCAAAGTGGATAGCCATACATTTATCCACATTAAACTGCATCTGCCATGCATCTGACCACTCGCCTAACTTGTCCAGGTCACCCTGTAATCTCCTAACATCCTCATCACATTTCACCCTTCCACCCAGCTTAGTATCATCAGCAAATTTGCTAATGTTATTGCTAATACCATCTTCTGTATCATTAACATATATTGTAAAAAGCTGCGGTCCCAGTACTGATCCCTGCGGTACCCCACTGGTCACTGCCTGCCATTCCGAAATGGAGCCGTTTATCACTACTCTTTGTTTCCTATCAGCCAACCAACTTTCAATCCAAGTTAGGACTTTGTCCCCAATACCATGCGCCCTAATTTTGCTTACTAACCTCCTATGTGGGAGTTTATCAAAAGCTTTCTGAAAGTCCAGGTACACTACATCTACTGGATGTCCCTCGTCCATCTTCAGAGTTACATCCTCAAAAAATTCTAGAAGATTAGTCAAGCATGATTTCCCCTTCATAAATCCATGCTGACTCTGACCTATCATGTCAGAGGAAATATGTACTCTAAGTGATGTTTCGACAAGGCTTTATACAGTTGTAGTAAGACATCTTTACTCCTATTTGCAAAACCTTGTAATGATGTTGTAATGAAATTCAACCTCCTATTTGCCTCTTGAATTACTTGTTGTACTGGCACGTATAATTTGTGATTGTCACTAGACTGCTCGCATGCTATTGGTTTCTTCCTTGGTCCTCATTTTAGCTTTCCCCAGTTCATTTTTAATTTTCAAGTCTTCACTGTGCTGATATTTTTAACTTGCTTCTATATTGACAGGTTCACAGAGCTGTATGTCGAGGAACTTGAAGATGAAGGAGATCTCCGAATCCTCATATCTGACTACCTAAAAGGATTAAATGTCAGCAAGAAAACTGTTCAGGGCATTATTGAGTAAGAATAACTTGGTGATTCTGCCTGGAGATGTTTTGAAGTACATGCAGTGTTGGGAGGAGGTGGGAAGAGAAGTAAATGTTAGCAATGAAGATAACTTTAAGCACAATTTTCTATTTGGATTTACATAATGGAATGGCAATATTTTGTCTGTGTAGCATGGGTTTCATTTTTTTTATTAAAGCAGTCAGCTTGTCATAATGATAAAGAGAGAAATCAATGGTATTGTTCGTTTGTGTTCCTCCTTGATGAGCTCTCTCCAGTTCCTGCCTTGATTGGGTTCTGTTGCTTCAAGGTTTAGTCCTCAGCTCTGTTAAGTCCTATGACAACATCCTTATTGCTGCACTGCAGTGTTGTGATTGGTAATTCAGGTCAACTACATGAAAGGACATTTTGTTGGCTTGTTTTCTGTGCTGATGTTTTAGCCACAAGCCAGAATAGACAAGTGTTTTTTTATAATATTCTTAAAGTACAAGCCAACATTTGAGAATGACACAGTAAACAAGCTGTTATAAAGTCAGCCCAAAAAACGCATTTCAGATATTGTACATCCAACCTCTAAATCCATACATGTTAAACTGTATGATCTAATCTGTATTTATGAGCCCCAAGGACACCAATTCAGCTCAATGATGACATTTAATACTTTCGGCTGGAACCCTGAGTTTCACTCTTGCACGTCCCTTAATTGGTGTGAAATGATGTGCTGTTTAAAGCCAAAACACAGAAAAATGGAGTTTCACCAAATCCCAATTTCTAGATGGGTTCAGTGTTACCAATTCACTGCAGCTTGTTCTTGTTACTATAAATATACGGAACACGTGCAAATTTGTTACATTTTGTGGCACATTGAAGAGATTAGTTGGATCGTAACTTTATTGGAAATGTCAATTTATTTTACATATGCGTCTTCCTCTGAAAGTAAGTCTGTCTTTATTAGGTTTTACTTATCTCTGCGTAAGGAGAAAAATGTCAAGTTAATGGATGGTACAGGCCATAGACCCCACTACAGTCTTCGAACTCTGTGCCGAGCTCTTAGGTTTGCAGCATTGAACACATGCAACAATGTTCAAAGGTCATTGTATGAGGTAACTAGCGAATGCCATTTCTTCATTCTTAACATGTGAACTAAATAGGGCAGTAAATTTGTTCACGTTTTATTGCATACATGAAGCATGCAATGCATTTGTAATGTCTCTGAATACATACATTTAGTTAAAGATATTTTACCTCCTGTGAGAAAAATTTATGGTTGCGCCTAAATGCAAATCCAGTTTCTTGCAGTTTAAATAATAAAAACTATGTTTAGGGAGATTAACGCCACTATTGTGCAGCCTACTTTTGTTTGTTTTACTCTCCTTTTCTCCCATCCCTACTTGTATTGATTTTTACAAGGGCATGGAGTTGATCCCACACCCAAATTAGCCATTGTCTTATCAGATAGTGGAGCAGTTTGATGAGTTGAATGGCTCACTACTCCTGCTCCTGAACATTGTTAAAAAATGTTCCTGTGAAGTAAAAAAGAATGGCATACATTCTGCAACCATACAGTGCAATGATCTCAGCAAGAGTACCGCAAACAGTTTTGGTCTCCTTACTTATGCAAGGATTTACTTGCACTGGAGACATCTCAGAGATGAGGTTCTGGGGATAGAGAAGTTGCCTTTTCGGAAAGGTTGAGTATATTAAGACGTTAGTTATTTAGGGTTTAGAAAAATTGAAAGGTGGCCTTATGCAAACATATACTTATGAGAGACTTGACAGGGTGGCTACTGGGAAGATCTAGAATCAAGGTACACAGCTTCAACATAACCATCTTAAATGAAAGACCCCTTATGAAAGGATTTCTGAGGCACATTAAGCTTTGAAATCTCCCCGTTATGGCTGTACAGACTGGGGAAATTAAATATTGAAGGCTGAGTTAAACAGGTTTTTGCCTATAAGTGAGTTGGGGGTAAGGCCAGGAACAGTTCCATCTTGAACTTAATGGTTTGAGGGGCAAAATGGCCTACTCCTGCTTCCTTTTCTTATTTTCTTATTTCTTTAAAATTCCTAATTATCCACAACTGGATTTTTTGCAGGGTTTCTGCATGAGCTTCCTTACTCAACTGGATCGTGTATCTCATCCAATTGTTGAGAAACTGATTTGCTGTCATATTATTGGGAACAATGCCAAGGCTGTTCTCCAACAGGTATTTGCTTCAGTTTTTATCCATGAAGTTAACTGGTTTGGAATGTGGAATGGAGGCTTATTCAGTGGTCAGTAGTGCTCATTTTCTGCAATTTTAGCAACTCTGCAATATATGCCATTCTGCAGCCTGAGGAAGAATCTTTTAGACAGAACTTGGTATAAACTAACACCAACAAAAACAGAAATTGCTGGCTAAAGACCCTTTTAGAAGGGTAACTGGACTCGATGTTAACCATTTTCTCTCCACAGATGCTGCCAGACCTCCTGAGTTTCTCCAGCAATTTCTGTATTTATTTGTTTCAGATCTCCACCATCACAGTTCTTTGTTTTATAAGTTGAGCTTGATTTCCTGTTAATATTTTTACTGAATGTTCAGAATATGCTCATTATTGGTGTTATTAGCTATCTCTAGTTATCAAACAAGGTGGTAGCAATTTAATATGTCTGAGGGATATTTTTGACCACTTACACAACAGTTAAGTCAACTACTTTGGTGTGGGGCTGGTGTCTCACAGCCCAAACTCGGTAAGAACAGCTGGTTTCCTTGACGAAACTGATATTATTTGGCTCTTACAGAAATGCATTAACTTCATAGTTGCATTGTCAGATTTTATTTATGACTTGTTTCAACTGTACTTTGAGTATAAATTTGTCGTGGAGGAATTTAACTCTCTGTATAGCTAGCTCAGTGATATAATTCTGACAATGCTGAATAACTGGAAGACCGATTACTTGCGATCTTGATCTTGCATTTGACCTGAAGATGATCCATGACCTCGTATACAACTAAAAATACCTATTTCCAATTGCAGCGCATCTGCTGCTGAGGTCCCCATTAATGCTTTTGAATGGACTTGACTATTCCAACGCACATTTTGATGGTCTCCCATACATATACTGCCTTTCAATGTCATGTCATCTATAGCTGTGCTGCTCATAACTTGACGTTCTAGAAGTCCTGTATAGCTGTTGCCCCAGTGTTCACTGATCTGCATTGGTTCACAGTCAAGTATTGTCTTGATTTTTAACATTCTCGTGTTTTTATTTCAAACGCTTCCATGGCCTTACCTCTGTAATCTCTTCCAGTGCCACAATCCTGAGATATCTGCTCTCCTTTTAAATCTACTCTCTTAAGTATTCCCAATTTTTTAATTGCTCCATCAACACTGCCATTAGTTACCTAATGCCGAAGCTCCACTTTGCTATCCTTCCTTTAAAGCCCTCTTTAAAATTTGCCTCTTTGACCAAGCTTTTTGTAATACTGGGGCTCAGTGTTGTTTTTTGCCTTTTTGCGAATGTTTCTCTGAAGCTCCTTTTACGTTTTGATTCATGATTGCAAAAGAGATCAACAGCACACTTTGAAGTGGGCAGCATAGTTTTGCATCATTTCAGATTGTTAATGCGTACTTGTGTTTGGTTTGAAAAATGAAATCAAGTCAGTTTCTGTTGGGAGCAGGACTAGTTTTGTAAATGGAGAAGCAGTGACTCCTTTTGTCTTTAACATTTCAGCCAATACCAGAACCAAAAGGAGGACAGTCTGTACAGATTGAAGGCTACTGGATTGCAACAGGAGATAAGGAACCTTCTGTTGACAAGTTGTATATTCTGACACCCTCTGTCAAACTTAACCTAAGGGATCTTGCAAGAGTCGTTGCTGCAAGGTAGGAATATGTAATTTTCATTTTCAAATCGTGTGGAAAAACTGTTTTGTTTTAGGATTGGTTGATACATACATGCTAGTTATTAGTAGTTTGGCCATGGGAAATCTGTACTCCAAGTTTAGGATAATGTCGTAAGATCTTCATTGTGAATCCGAAGCTCAGGTGGGACCTTAGTTTAATACTTCAAATACGCAGCACTACTTCCATGTTAAAGGATG
Organism: Chiloscyllium plagiosum; assembly: GCF_037043375.1. NCBI lineage: Eukaryota > Metazoa > Chordata > Chondrichthyes > Orectolobiformes > Hemiscylliidae > Chiloscyllium > Chiloscyllium plagiosum. The sequence continues at coordinate 103,889,196 of NW_028270141.1, forward strand.
TGTTCAGGCCCTGGAGTAGGATTTGAACCACAGCCTTCCGATAGATCATGTGAGTAGCACCAACTGAGCTAAGATGACAGCATGTTTTAAAATAGTCTATTTCCTGTTAAATGTGAAAATAAATATCATATAGTATTCTTAACAGAATAAATAATTGACTATAATTCAGGAATTTCCATTGTCATCTCAAATTTTGTCTCTTCTCTACAGTCAGTTCTTCTATAATGCAATGATTGCATTCTTGTGTAACCCTGTGTTATAGAAAATTTCATTTTAGAAACAGCACTTAGTGTTGGCGATGTAATTGCATTACACATTTTAAAAGTTTGCACTTTAGAAACCTCTGTCTGCTCTCTAATCTTGAAACGTCAATAGGTGATAAACATTTTACAATTTTATTTTTGGAAACTAATGTTAGTACTTACTTGTATATTCAACTGACTGTGACTTGTACTGATTTGTGATTTTGTTTTTGTTGAATATTCTTTGTTTAAAATATAACTTTTTGATATTTTGCTAAAAGGATACATCCAGTACTTATTCAAGGAGAGACATCAGTTGGTAAAACAAGTCTAATCTGCTGGTTGGCAGCTGCTACAGGAAACCATTGTGTGCGGATCAATAATCATGAGCACACAGACATTCAGGAGTACATTGGCTGTTATGCATCTGATGAAACAGGAAAATTGGTGTTTAAGGAAGGTTTGTTCCATATTTTTGTTTTATTTTGAAAGCAATACAACATGGTTTGCAATCTTTCCATGAGTGAACTTGATCCATTTTCTCTGAATCCTATACTCTGATGTTGTTTATGCTTGTATTTGTAGTCTGGGCACCCTTTATTATAGAAGCAGATTTTGGTAATGAACGTAACAAAAGTAACTAACTTACTTAGGCTTGCTTCATTTTTATTGCTGTTTGAATAGTACATTTGAAAAGTGCATATAATTCTGAAGGTTCGTACAGCTGTCTTTGCAGACTGAATGACCAGAAGGGGTGCTCAATAGTCACTAAATTAAATAGTGATCAGGAATGTCATTCTGACCCTAGTGTTTCCTCCTAGTTTAATGATTTAATGTACATGATGAAGCTGCACTGCAATACTGCACTTTTGTCTGCTACATCCACTTGTGAATGACGTGAAATCCACAGAATTCTAGAGTACAGAAATGTTCTGCAGTCCATTGAGTCTGCTGGTCAAAATCAAGCACATAGCTATTCTAATCCCATTTTCCAGCACTTGGCCCACAGCCTTGTATGCCTTTGATGTATGTAAGTGACATCTAAATACCATGAGAATGTTATGCCTTTTACAGTGAGTTCCAGATTCCCACCACCATCATCCTGAGTGGAAAGAAAATTTCTCAAATCCCCTCCAAACCTCCTTCTGCCCCTTGCCTTAGATTTATGCCTCTTGGTCATTGATCTTTACCAAAAGGAAAAGTTATTTTCTGTCTACAGCCACAATTTTATATCCCTCAATCATGTCTGCCCTCCATCTCCTCTGTTCCGAGGAAAATAGCCCTATTTTTTCTTAACTAAAACTCTCCAGCCCAGGAAACATCCTGGTGAATCTCCTTTGCACGCTCTCCAATGTAATCCATCCCTCCTGTAATGTGGATTCCAGAACTGCACACAGTACTTTAGCTGTGACCTAACGAACTTGTGATACAGTTCCAACACAACTTCCCACCTCTTAAATACTCTCTGTCTCAGCTAATAAAGGGGGAAGTATCTTACTTGCTGCCTTAACCAATTTATCTAATTATCCTGTGAACTTAAGGGACCAATAGACATGTACACCAAGATCCCTTCTAATCCTCAGTGCTTCCCAGGTTCAACCATTCACCGTGTACAAAGTAACAAAGAGGACTGATGAGTACAGAGTGATGGACATGATCTATATGGACTTCAGTAAGGCATTCAACAAGGTTCCCCCATGGGAGACTGGTTAGCAAGGTTAGATCTCATGGAATACAGGGAGAACTATCCATTTGGATGCAGAACTGGCTTGAAGGTAGAAGACAGAGGGTAGTGGTGGAGGGTTGTTTTTCAGACTGGGGGCCTGTGACCAGTGGAGTGCCACAAGGATCTGTGCTGGGTCCACTACTTTTCGTCATTTATATGAATGATTCGGATATGAATATAGAAGGTACTGTTAGTAAGTTTGCAGATGACACCAAAATTGGAGGTGTAATAGACAGCTAAGAAGGTTACCCCAGATTACAACGACATCCTGACCAGATGGGCCAATGGGCTGAGAAGTGGCAGATGGAGTTTAATTTAGATAAGTGTGAGGTGCTGCATTTTAGGAAAGCAAATCTTAGCAGGACTTATACACTTCATGGTAAGGTCCTCGGGAGTGTTGCTGAACAAAGAGACCTTGGAATGCAGGTTCATAGCTCCTTGAAAGTGGAGTCGCGGGTAGATAGGATAGTGAAGAAGGCGTTTGGTATACTTTCCTTTATTGGCCAGAGTATTGAGTACAGGAGTTGGGAGGTCATGTTGCAGCTGTACAGGATGTTGGTGAGGCCACTTTTGGAATATTGCATGCAATTCTGGTCTCCTTCGTAGCGGCAGAATGTTGTGAAACTTGAAAGGGTTCAGAAAAGATTTAAGCTGTCGGGAGAGGCTGAATATGCTGGGGCTGTTTTCTCTGGTGGGTTGAAGGCTGAGGGGTGACCTTTTAGAGGTTTATAAAATCATGAGGGGCATGGATAGGATAAATAGACATGTCTTTTCCCTGTGGTGGGAGAGTCCAGAACTAGAGGCCATAGGTTTCGAGTGAGAAGGGAAAGATATAAAAGAGACCTCCTATTTCACACAGAGTGTGGTGCATGTATGGAATGAGCTGCCAGAGGAAGTGGTGGAGGCTGGTACAATTGCAACATTTAAACAGCATCTAGATGGGTATATAATAGAAAGGGTCTAGAGGGATATGGGCCAAGTGCTGGCTCATGGGACTAGATTAGGTTGGGATATCTGATTGGCATGGAGGAGTTGGCCGGAAGGATCTAGTTTCTATGCTGTACATCTCTATGACTCTATATAACTGCAAGTAGCAAGGTCCCCAACGTTAATCCCTGCGGAATCCCTTTGACACAGACTTCCAGTCACAAAATATCCTTCGACCATTACCCTCTTGCCTCCAGCCGCTTGGTCAATTTTGGATCCAATTGGCTAAATTTCTTTGAACCTTATGGGCTCTTGCCATCACTGTCAGGCTTCCATGCAGGATCTTATCAAAACGCTTGCTAAGTACAAAGTAGACTACGTCCAATGAATTGCTGTCAACTATTCTCCTGGTCACCTCTTAGAAAAGTCCAGTCAAATTTGTCAGACATCTCGTTAATAAAGCCATATTATTGATTTTAATCATGACCTTTCCAAGGGCAGATTAATTCTATCCCTGAAAATTGCTTCTAGTAGTTTTTCTGCCACTAAGGTAGACTGACTGGCCTGTAGATTCCTGGTTTACCCCTTCTTCCCTTCTCGAACAAGGGTACCACACATTGGATTATCTGGCACCTCCATTGAGACCAGAGAGGCATTGAAAAATGTTTGCTATTTCCTCCCTCGCCTCACACAACAGCCTGAGGTCTGTATCAGCTGGCCCTGGAAATCTTATCTACTTTCAGACTGTCTGATGAGCCAGAACCTCCTGTTTAATACTAATTTAATTAATTATATCATGATTCTCCATGATTTCTATAAACCATATCATCCCTCTCATTAGTGAACACCTTGCTCCGACACACAATATTCCTTTAGAACCTACCCACGTCCTCTGGCTCCATGTAGAAATTACTATCATGGTCCTACTATTTCCCTAGTTATCCTTTTACCCTTCATGTACTTTAAAGTAATTCTGGATTTACCTGTTTTGGTTTTACCTGCTGTTATCATGACCATTTTCTGCTCTCCTAATTTCCCTTTTAATTTCCCCCCCACCCCTTGCACATTCTATACTCCTCTTGGGTTTTGCTGTTTGATCACTGGGTATTTGTCGTAAACTTGCCTTTTTCTCTTTATCCAGTGTCACGGATCCCTTGATATCCAGGATTTGTTTTGGTCTCACCCTTTCTCTTTATTGGAACTTTTTGATCCTCTAAGCTCTGAGTTTCCATCTTGAACACATTGCATTGTCTGGACACAGATTTACCTAAACAATATCTCCTCCCAGTTCATTCAGGCCTCATTATATCTGATCTTATTAAAAGTGGCCATTGCTCAGTTTCAAACTTTGACATTAGGCCAATTGTTCTTTTCCATACGAAGCTTTAATCTAACAGTGTTATGAATGCTCCGGACCTTCGATGTACTGGCTTGAAAAGCTGTCTTGGATGCATTTTAAGAATTCCACTCCCTCTTAACTCCTCATGCTCTGACTGCGCCAGTTAATAATGATGTGGAGGTGCCGGTGTTGGACTGTGGTGGATAAAGTCCGAAGTCACACAATACCAGGTTATAGTGCAACAGAGTTATTTAAAATCACACGCTTTCAGAGCACTGCTCCTTTGTCAGGTGAAGTGGAGGGAAGTGCCCATACACAGAATTTATAGATGGAGAGATTATTACAAGATAATCCCAGGTAATTAAGAGTGTCAAAAGATCTACAAACTGTGAGTGGATTCTAACACCACCTTTGTTTTTGTAATTATCTCTCCTGTCTTAATTAATTGGACCATCGGTCATCCTTTCACGTGCTATTCAGCAGTTGACACTTTGATCACCTGCAAAGATTTGTTATTCAGCTTGTTGACACTCCAGTGCTATTTTACATCATCACCTGTCTGATCAACAGTCATTGTAACTGTGGCAACAAGTCTTAAATTACACAGGCTACCTGTCCTTGGTGCCATACCAGATTAGAACCCTGCCAGCATTACGTCACATCTTGTTATTGTTTAAAGTAAGAGCATCAAACGTTAGAAAGTTTTCATACAATTAGACTTAACTTCTATTAAACAACCAGAAAAGTGAAGAAAAACATACACAAAAGTGCTGAATTTGCTTTTTGAGATAGAATGGATGCTCTTCCTTTTCAAGCAACGTCAAATTTGTAATCAATGAATGATAACTTCACCCAACTCCAATCTTTGGAAGTTGGTGACAGTTAAATTAGTCAGGCTTGTTGCACCTAAAAATGCAGCATTCTATCATGCTGGAAGTGAGTTTTCTCCAGTGCAGTGTCATCTTCATCCCTGGAAGACACCTGCTGTCACTCACCCACCTCTTCAGCATCCAGTACGTGTCATCTTTGCCTGCTCCAGTTGTGCAAGGAACAGCATATTCAGTCCAGACTGTACTGCAAGCATTGGAACTCCCTTTCTAGGCGGCCTATTGTCTACTCCATGATGGACCTTAATGGAAAATGCACAGTTGGGCACTATATGCAGTTCACAAACAGGATTCTGTGATTTTAAAAAAAGAGTTCACCCTATACAGTGGAAATGCCCAGTTAATGCAATTACCCCTTGAACAGCTTCACATTGCCAACAGTAGAGCCCAGGTACTCCAGGATAGTGAAGACTGCAAATGCTGGAAAGTCAGAGTCGATAAAATGTGGAGCTGGAAACAACACAGTTGGTCGAGCAGCATCAGAGGAACAGGAGAGTTGATGTTTCAGGCAGGACTTGACAAAGGATCCTGCCGGAACCTTGGACTCTCCTGCTCCTCTGTGCTGCTCGACCAACTGTGCTTTTTCCAGTTCCAAATTTTATCGAGCCTCTGTACTCAGACAGGAGAAAGAAAAACACTTCGCTCAATCTGGGTAAGGTCATAGCTATTATCTGTTTCAGGTTCCATTTGTGATTTGGATGAGCATGGAAGACAACATTTGGATGTACTTTGCAAAGCAAGGCTCAGTCTGGTAATTCAGGAGCGCACCCACCCCCCAAACTTTCATGAACTTTGTGCTCACTGTCAGACTTGCCATTGACTAACTGTGGCAATAGCCCCTGACTAACAGCCGTCCCCACTGATTTGACCAGGTTCACCTCAATTGAGGTTCGAAATATATGTTCTCATATTTGTTAAATGCATTTTGGGGACCATTTTGTGAGTTCAAGGGATGTTTACTCCCCTAAGCTGATCACAAAATCCAGTCCATTTAATGTTTACAATTAATGATTTTGTCCTGCGTTGGAGGAAATTTAAGTTATTAGAATGAATAAACTAATATTTCAAAACTGAACATGTCTTCATTTAATATAATCAAAGTGGTGATGTGTCTTTTTTCTCTCTAGGCGTGCTTATCAATGCTATGCGAAAGGGCCACTGGATTATCCTGGATGAATTGAATTTAGCCCCTACTGATGTCTTGGAAGCTCTTAATCGGCTGCTTGATGACAATCGAGAGCTCTTTATAACTGAGACCCAGGAGGTGGTAAAAGCACATCCAAGATTCATGCTTTTTGCAACTCAGAATCCTCCTGGACTATATGGTGGTCGGAAGGTCTGTTTTTGACTTTTTTGGTCTTTCTATTCACAGGTGTGATGGGTGTGGGCTGAATGTCCTAGATGGACAATGAATGCAGGCTCTAATTGGAACTTTATAGAAGGCAGAGAATTATTCCTCAGCATGACACACCTCAGTATATTACAACTGTAAATGAAGTTAAAAATCACACGACACCAGGTTACAGTCCAACAGGTTTATTTAGAAGCACGAGCTTTTGAAGTGCTGCTCCCAACCACCTGATGAAGGAGCAGTGCTTTGAAAGCTAGTGCTTCCAAATAAACCTGTTGGTTTGTTCGTTTCTGATGAAGGGCTACGGCCTGAAACGTTGATTTTCCTGCTCTTTGGATGCTGCCTGACCTACTGTGCTTTTCCAGCAACACACTATCAACTCCGATCTCCAGCATCTGCAGATCTCACTGTCTCCTTCCACATAAACTTGTCTGACTGTAACCTGATGTTGAGATTTTTAACTTTGTCCACCTCAGTCCAACACCGGCACCTCCAAATCATGACTCTTTAAAAAAAAAAGACAGCATTGTGGAACAGATATTTAAATTAACTGTCAGGAGCATATAAATCTTGGAACTTACTTTTCGTTTAATAAAAATCGGACAGTTTGTCTTCTAAATATTCTCAGGTACTATGTGGGGACAAGAGAGCAAATGACAGTGCTGCAAGGAAATATCAGGGCAGATGACCAGAAGCAGAATCAGTGAAGTAGTGGTGTAAGGAGGGTTGAGGGGTTGAAAGAAAGGTTTAGGGAGTGAGTTTCACACATTGTAAGGCCTAGGTACCTCTGAGCATTGCAACAAATGGTAGAGTAATTAAATTCTGAGGTACTCCAAATGCCCGAATTAAAGGAGATTTCTGAGGTAAGTGAGATTGGAAGAGATTAAAGATGAGGAGTGGGGTCGTGGAGAAATTTGAAAACCATGAATTTGAAAATCAAGATTTTGCTTCACTGGGAGCTGGTATTGGTCATTTGAGGACAAACGTGATTAGGTGAACCGTATGAGTGAAGAGATGAGCAGTAGACTGTTGTATGGCTTCCGAAGTTTATTGAGGGTAGAATGTGGGATGGTGACCAGGAATGTGTAGGAATAGTCATGCCTGGCGATGGTAAAGGTATGTATGAGGACAGTAGTTGAGCTAAGCCAGGATGGTCAGGTGATGTTACGGAGATGTGAAAGTGTTGGTCTTTGTGATTGTGCTGATATAGGATTTGAAGCTGATCTATAATTCAAATATGACAGAGATTGTGGGTTAGCCTCATTCTCCATAGAGAGGAGTTGAGTTGGTTATTGGGAATGGAGTTTGGAGCTGGCATTGAAGGCATTGGCTTTGGTTCTCCTTTCCCATCTCGCTGCACTTCCCCCACCACGACCACCATTTAAATTAGAGGAAGTCGCTGCTCAACCAATAGTGGATGTCAGGTGCTGTCTAATAATTGAAGGTTAGGTATGATTAGGAATATATCTGTTTTTATATTATGTTGCCAGAGGGCAGCACAAACACGAGGAATGAGTCAATGAGGATAAGTTCTTGGGGGACTTATGATGTCAATGTGTCTGAGCGAAAAGAGCAACCATTTAAGTTATTGATTGAATGGAACCAGACAACTGCAGTTTCACCTATAGGAGCAAATTACTGCAGATGCTGGAATCTGAACAGAAAGCAAAAAATGTCAGAGATCACAATGGGTTAGGCAGCATCCATGGAGAGAAAGCAAGCTGACGTTTTGACTCTGGATGATTCTTCATCAGAGACACATTTAATTTCAGCTCTGATGAAGACCCATCTAGACTCGAAACATTAGCTTGCTTTCTCTTCAGGGAAGCTGCATAACCTACAGAGTTCTCCAGCAATTTTCTGTTTTTAGTACAGTTTCACCTGGTTGGACAACTGGTGAGATATTGGAGGCAGGTCATATGGTCAGCATTTTGGAAGGCTACAGACAGGTAGTGAAGGATACTTTCTCTTTGTTATACTTGCATAGGACGAAATACGAGATTTTGGATTTATTAATGGATTTAAGTGTAAAATCTGTTGTATTTTGCAGTTGAGACAGGATGCCATTGACGTGCGTTTTGTGTTTCTATTAGTATTTTGACCAAGTATTTTTGCTTTGCATGTCTACACATTTAGTTTAAGACTCCAAAAATGTTGACTGTATTATATGATTTAGAGAAGTATTTGGTACTACAAAATATTATCCACCAGTTCTATATCAGTTGAGTCTGTAATGCTATGAAAATCCTGGATTAATTTGGGACAAATTTTATAATTGTTACCATTTTGTTTTAACTTTGACTTTTAAATTTTGTTTCTAGATGTTGTCAAGGGCATTCAGGAACCGTTTTGTGGAATTACATTTTGATGAACTTCCAAAAGCTGAATTGGAAATTATTCTGAACAAGAGATCCAGTTTGCCTCCATCTTACTGTGCAAAACTCGTGAAGGTTATGCTGGAGCTGCAGGTATTTCACAGAGCACTGTTCTAAAGTTTTTGGAAGGGCTTTCTGAGAGCTCCCATAAGAAGAGATTTTGAATATTTAAAAATGCCATTTGGGGAAAAAAGTTCTCAAACTAATGAAGTAAATCTTGAAACTAGCCATTGGATTTCTGACAGCCTATTGAAGCATGATGTAAATGATACAGAAACAAGGGTTGAAGGCAGCAAGAGGTTATTTTGCTTCACATCATACTTTAACAAATGTTTCTTTCTTAAAACAGTCCTATCGTAGGGGATCAAGTGTTTTTGCTGGAAAACATGGCTTCATTACTCTGCGTGAACTGTTTAGGTGGGCTGAACGTTACAGGTTGACTGAACAATTGATGCCTGGTTATGACTGGATTAGACACATAGCCACTGATGGTGAGTTTGTCATTGATTCTTGTGATTACCACTTCTTTTTTTCTTTTGAAGTCACATAGTCCTATGTAGTTTCCCTATTCTTGGGAAAGGCTTGAAGGACTTCGTCTGGAATAATGAATGATTTGGCCCAGGGTAATTTGACCTTGATTGCATCTCCTTTTGAGAAGGTCTTGCTTGGCTCTGGTGATGGAGCTTGTGAATATTGTGTGGACAAATGACTGATGTAGATACTTCCTATCTCTGTTAAAAGTCTGACTTGTCTTGCCATCCTCGGTGTGTTTATTTTTGTTGTTTTATTGGTTTGTTCCATTCTTCTCCAATTCTCCTGTCCACTTTTCTATTGAACGCGCCCTGCCTCTTGTATGTGAGTAGCTACCAGAGGCATGGAAATCAGCTAGCAATAATATTCCCTGTTCATCTCTGGGGTGGTATGAAATGGGAATCTCACTTTTGCTCAACGCATTGTCACATCTGTGGTTGGGTAGATTCTATAAATTGTTTCTCGTAGACATTGCCAAAGTAAAAATGTATGTTTATTATGAAGTGATTTTTTTTTTTGCACTTTAAGCCATGTTTTTGCTAGATGCTAGAATTTAAGACTGTGTGTTTGCAGTTTCAAACTGAATTTTTAAAAAGATTTCCACTTTGTTGATCTGAACTAAGAGTTAACTGCTCTTGCAGCTTATATGCTTTTGGCAGGCCGTGTGAGGAAAGAAGAAGAAGTCTTTGTTATTCACCGTATCCTTGAAAAAGAATTTAAAAGGAAGCTTGTTCCTGAAGTTATGTTCTCAAAAGAAAGTCTTCAAAAAAGAATTGGTAAGTTTTTTTATTGTTTTAAACAGCTTTTTTCTGAGATTTTGTGACTGCCAAGTGGCAGCCATGGTTTATTTGATGGCATGTTATCCTAAGTCACAAGGTTGTGGGTTTCAAGGGCCATTCCATGATTTAAAGCACAAAAGTAGAGACTGACAGTAGAGTGCAGAACTGAGGGAATGCTGCACTGTTAGAGTTGCTATCTATCACGTGAAACGTTAAAGTGAGAGTCCAGCTCCCTCAGTGAAGTAATAAATCCTACAGTACTAATTCAAAAAAGTACAGGAGTTATTTCCAGTGTCCTGACTGGTTTTAATCTCTCAATCAATATTAGATTATCTGGTAATTACCACATTGCTGTTTATAGGAGCTTTCTATGTGCAAATTGGCTGCCCATATGTTTCAGTTGCTTTCTTGGTGTGTTTTGCAATGTCTATGATCATAAAAGGCACAATTAATGCTTTTTTTTCTTCTACCATACAAATAATTACATTAGCTAGTTTCTGTGCCATATATCCATTTGACCCAAACAGTCCATGCCGGTCTTGATGCTCCACTTGGGCTGTCTTTGTCTTTGCTCATGTAAATCTACCATTGTAAGCATCTGTACCTTCTGCATATGTTCATTTAGTTTCTCCTGAGGTGGATCTGTAATCATATTCCAGCCGTGAATTCCATATTCTTATCCTTTTGGTAAAGAAGTTTCTTCTGAATTCCCTATTGTGGTTCTTGATGACCATCTTGGATAGATGGTCGCTAATTATGCTCTTTCTTGGACCAAAGAAAACCAGGTTGTTGCTCTTCTGATTTTATGACTGACTTATGTACATAATTCTGGGATGATTCTTGCAAATCTTCTCTGCACCCTCTGTACACCTCTATATCCTTTTTTTAAGGTGAAGGTGACCAGAACTACTTGCAAAATTCAATGCAAGCTTAGTATAAACTTCCCTACTTTTCAGTTCTATCCGTCTAGATGGAAAATCTCATGCTTTTTTTGTGTGGATTTGCTAATCGGTGGTACAGCGTTAGTGATTTGATGCTTTTAGATTCCTTTTTTGTTCTTCTACCTGCCTATACTTGCGTGTTCAAATAGTAAGTGATCTCTTTATTTGTCAGGGCAGAATATACTACCTCATTTATTTGTTTTGGACTTCATTTTACCATTCTGCAAGTTTATCCATATTTTTCTGTATTGAGTATCTTCCCTCTAACCTCAAATTTGGCATAATCTACAAATTTAGAAATTTGGGTTGATTCCAAAGTCAAAATTATTCATGTAAACTGTTAATTGCAGTGGTGTCATTTCTAATCATTATAGAACATCTTTTTATCTATCTCAACAACTCTCCCAGCACTTTCCAAACCCACAATCTCTACCACCCAAATGGACAAGGGCAACAGATTTATGGGAACAACACTATATGCAAGATACTGCCCCCCCTCTTCCCCCCCCCCCCCCCCCCCCCCCATCTTCAACATGCACTGTACTGACATTGTTTCACTATCATGTCAAATTTCTGAAACTCCCTCCCTTTGGGAGTATCTACATCATGTAAACTAAAACAGTTCTTGAAAAGAGGTTCACCATCACTGTTCTCGAGGGCAATTGGGGATGGCCAATAAATGCCAACCTAACCTATGAGTTAATGAAAAGAACCTTCTACCATTTTGAATAACTCTCCACTCGTTGATTTACATGACAAAGCACTCTACTCTGCATATTTCTGACTCTATGATTTTATTCACTAGTCTCTTATGGTACCCTTTTAACAAAGGCCTTTGAAAGGTTCAGGTAGATAACATCACCTATGTTGCTATTACTTTGTTACCTTCTCAAGATTCAGTAAAGTTAGTCAAATAAGGATTTCTATTTTGAAATCCATGCTAACTTGTTGTTACTTTTCTTAATCCTAATTGTTGTCCTACTTTTTGGAGGAATTCCGTTCAGTTTCTACCGCTGATGTTAAGCTGCCTGTTTGTGATTCCTTCAAGGCATCTTATTTAAATCTAGGAAGCAGAAATCCACCAGTCCTCTGGCAGATTTTTGAACTGATGATTAAATGAGAGAACAGCTGTCTCTACAACCCCTTTTTCATTTGGATTGCATACAAGTAATTTTACTTACTTTGACCAGGAGCTTTATCATCTTGAGTTTGATTAGTTTACTCAATCCACTTTTTAGCATTGCTGATTTTATCACTCCATGCCATGCCTATCTGTTCTATTTCTTTTAGAAATACTGAAGCAAAATGATATTTCTGCTCTCCAGCATTATCTGTGATATCATCCTATCTATCCTTAATTGTGTGCACTGAACTGTTAATGTAGAAATTTAGTTTTTTAGGCTGGGCACTTTTAAGTGGTGCCCACAAAACTTCAAAAATGGGTCTCCACTTATAGTTTGGGTCTTTTTAGTGAGATTGAATGGGTTATATATCAGTTGAATAGGTGCACACATTCATGCTGATTTATAGCGCTTCATTAAACTGACTTTCCATGACTTGTCAAAGTAGTTCTCTTCTGTCCCCCTTTCACCTGGTTTCCCACTCTACAGATCAGTGGCCAAGTCTGACATCAAACATGTCTGATGACTTTCGTCATGTTGTGTGGACATATGGAATGCGGAAGTTGGCAATTCTGGTGGGACAAGCTTTGAAGTTTCGCGAAGCTGTGCTAATTGTTGGAGAAACTGGGTAATTATCCAAAATTTTAATTAAATCTATCCTCACGTATGATACATATATGCTGGCATGACTATAAACTGTGGTTGTAATGATGAAACCAGAGTAGAATTTAACCCAAGTTTTTGAATTTCAAGCAATACAGACCAGATAAAACTCCCATCAAATATATCAAGGAGATAACTTAAACACTACCTTTTATGTTATCTAAAGGCAAATGTTAGGTGCTTTTGTTTCAGATGTAATTTGATTGGTTACACTAGAAGGCTTGAAGTAAAACACACTTTATTCTTACCCCTACAATTAAAATACAAACAAAAGAAAGGAGAATTGATATAACTTTAACTCTATTGGAAAACTTAACAGGATGATAGATTATTTAATGTCTAAATGGTAACTGTTCCAATATAATAACATCCCATAAGTACACCCTTGACAAAGGCGAGATCGGTAAAACAGATTTGCCTCAAATGTGATTTTGGCAGCAAAGAGAGAATTCAAGATTTTAACTGTAGTAGAGAAAGAGAGAAAAAAAAAGAGCGATGTCGCAGCTTCCACAAAACTCCAACAATTAGTGAAAGCTTAAGTAAAACCCTTCTTCTGTAGGAGATGGAAATGTGTTGCTGGAAAAGCGCAGCAGGTCAGGCAGCATCTAGGGAACAGGAGAATCGACGTTTCGGGCATTAGCCCTTCTTCAGGAATGAGGAAAGTTGGTCCAGCAGGCTAAGATAAAAGATAGGGAGGAGGGACTTGGGGGAGGGGCGTCGGAAATGTGATAGGTGGAAAGAGGTCAAGGTGAGGGTGATAGGTCAGACTGGGGTGGGGGCGGAGAGGTCGGGAAGAAGATTGCAGGTTAGGAAGGCGGTGCTGAATTTGATGGATTTGACTGAGACAGGCTGGGGGGAGGGGAAATGAGGAAACTGGTGAAATCTGAGTTCATCCCTTGTGGTTGGAGGGTTCCTAGCTGGAAGATGAGGCGTTCTTCCTCCAACCGTCGTTTCGCTGTGGTCTGACGATGGAGGAGTCCAAAGACCTGCATATCCTTGGTGGAGTGGGAGGGGGAATTGAAATGTTGAGCTACAGGGTGGTTGGGTTGGTTGGTCCGGGTGTCCCAGAGGTGTTCCCTGAAACGCTCCGCAAGTAGACGGCCCGTCTCCCCAATATAGAGGAGGCCACATCGGGTGCAAAGGATGCAATAGATGATATGTGTGGAGGTACAGGTGAATCTGTGGCGGATATGGAAGTTTCCTTTGGGGCCTTGGAGGGAGGTGAGGGGGGAGGTGTGGGCGCAAGTCTTGCACCTCCTGCGGTTGCAGGGGAAGGTGCCGGGAGTGGAGGTTGGGTTGGTGGGGGGTGTGGATCTGACGAGGGAGTCACGGAGGGAGTGGTCTTTACGGAATGCTGATAGGGGAGGGGAGGGAAATATATCCTTGGTGGTGGGGTCCGTTTGGAGGTGGCGGAAGTGACGGCGGATGATGCGCTGTACATGGAGGTTAGTGGGGTGGTAGGTGAGGACCAGTGGGGTTCTGTCCTGGTGGCGGTTGGAGGGGCGGGGTTCAAGGGCGGAGGATCGGGAAGTGGAAGAGATGCGGTGGAGGGCATCGTTGACCACGTCGGGGGGGGAAATTGCGGTCCTTGAAGAAGGAGGCCATCTGGGATGTGCGTTTTTGGAACTGGTCCTCCTGGGAGCAGATGCGGCGGAGTCGAAGGAATTGGGAGAATGGGATGGCGTTTTTACAGGGGGGCAGGATGGGAGGAGGTGTAGTCCAGGTAGCTGTGGGAGTCGGTTGGTTTGTAGTAGATGTCCGTGTTGATTCGGTCGCCTGAGATAGAAATAGAAAGGTCGAGGAAGGGGAGGGAGGAATCTGAGACTGTCCAGGTGAATTTGAGGTCGGGGTGGAAGGTGTTGGTGAAGTGGATGAACTGTTCAACCTCCTCCTGGGAGCACGAGGTGGCGCCGATACAGTCATCGATGTAGCGGAGGAAAAGGTGGGGGGTGGGGCCAGTGTAGTTGCGGAAGATGGATTGTTCCACATATCCTACGAAGAGGCAGGCATAGCTGGGGCCCATGCGGGTGCCCATGGCTACTCCTTTCGTTTGGAGGAAGTGGGAGGATTGGAAAGAGAAGTTGTTCAGGGTGAGGACCAGTTCAGTCAGTCGAAGGAGGGTGTCAGTGGAAGGGTACTGGTCGGTACGGCGGGAAAGAAAGAAGCGGAGGGCTTTGAGTCCTTCGTGATGGGGGATGGAGGTGTACAGGGACTGGATGTCCATGGTGAAAATAAGGCGTTGGGGACCGGGGAAGCGAAAATCATGGAGCAGGTGGAGGGCATGGGTGGTGTCCCGAACGTAGGTGGGGAGTTCTTGGACTAAGGGGGACAGGACGGTGTCAAGGTATGCGGAGATGAGTTTGGTGGGGCAGGAGCAGGCGGAGACAATGGGTCGGCCGGGGCAGTCAGGTTTGTGGATTTTGGGCAGGAGGTAGAAGCGGGAGGTGCCGGGTTGTGGGACTATGAGGTTGGAGGCGGTGGATGGGAGATCCCCCGAGGTGATGAGGTTATGGACGGTCTGGGAGATGATGGCCTCATCTTCCGGCTAGGAACCCTCCAACCACAAGGGATGAACTCAGATTTCACCAGTTTCCTCATTTCCCCTCCCCCCAGCCTGTCTCAGTCAAATCCATCAAATTCAGCACCGCCTTCCTAACCTGCAATCTTCTTCCCGACCTCTCCACCCCCACCCCAGTCTGACCTATCACCCTCACCTTGACCTCTTTCCACCTATCACATTTCCGACGCCCCTCCCCCAAGTCCCTCCTCCCTACCTTTTATCTTAGCCTGCTGGACACACTTTCCTCATTCCTGAAGAAGGGCTAATGCCCGAAACGTCGATTCTCCTGTTCCCTAGATGCTGCCTGACCTGCTGCGCTTTTCCAGCAACACATTTCCATCTCTGATCTCCAGCATCTGCAGACCTCACTTTCTCCTTCTTCTGTAGAAGCCTGACTCCATCCATTCACGCTGCTTCTATTGTTCCAACTTTTTAAAAGAAAGCCCCCAAGGCCTCGCAACGTGTTTACATTATTGACTTGGAAGAGAAGCTCGGCTCTTAATTGCTGAAGTCTTTCTTCAAAAAAAAAGGACAAAATATGCCTTTTCAAGCCATAGTATCGTCACTGCATAAAGTTGCAAAATTGCACTATTTGGAGGAATTTGGGCATATTATTGCATTTACAATATTAATACATCAGCTCAAGTGCTGAGTGGATGATCCACCTCTTCCTGAGGTCCTTATAAATGAAGCAACCAGTATTTAGCTGGTTTAATTCAGCCTACAGAACATCAAGAGGTAACTCAGCACCCTATATATAACCCAGGTTACAGGTTGGGGCAAAATTCCAGCTGCAGTGCTGAAGACGTGTGCTCAAGAATTATCCATTCCTATAATTTGTTCCATTAGAACTTCAACATTGACTTCTGCCTTCACTCTGTAAAGTTGCCCAAATATGACTTTTCCTTAAAAGGGGTGAATCTAATTAGTCCAAATGTCCACCCTACCCCAGTAACATAATGCTGACCATCAGCAGAATGATGAAAGGGGGTTTGTTGACAGTGTAATAAAACAGCCTTTACTGTTCACTTGCTTAGTTTGGTTTCTGCCAGACTAATGTGGTTCCTGACATCTTTCACATATGGATAAAAGAGCCGAATTCAGAAATGGCTGAAAGTTACTGCCTTTGACAGTGAGGCAACATTTGACCAAGTGTGTCATCAAGGAGCCCCGATAGTCTTATATAACCCTAATCGAAGTCAAAGGGAATCGGGTGGGAATAAACATTATATTTTGGGCACACCTTAACTCACATCAGCCCTGGACAGTATCCTTGGCCCAAGCATCCTCTGCTGCTCGGAGCATGATCTTCATTACATAATGTCAAAGTTTGGGATGTTCAATTCTGAGTAAGCATAATCAAATACTGGCCCAGCCAATATGCTCACATTCATGAATGAATAAAACATTTCAAAGAATTTTTTAAAATTGCATAATGAGTACCAATTGCAACTCTTCCAGATAATGAAGCATTCCACATTTAATGTTCTGCGGCATGTAGACAAGATTTGAACATGGGTTGTTGTGTGGCAAAAACATTTCACTTAATCTTATGCAAGTATCAAACAAGTAATGATCTCAAACAAGAGAGAGAATCAAATAATATCCTCTTGACATTAAATGATACCAATAACATTTTACAGTCACAATTGACCAGAAACTTAACTGGCCCGGTCTTAAATACTGTGGCTGCAAGAAGTGGCCAGATGCTGAGGATTCTGCATAAAGTTACTCCCCTTACTCTCTAAAGCTGATGTAAGTCAGAAGTATGATGGAATACTTGCCACTTGGATGATTTTCGCTCCATTAGTCAAGAAACTCAGTGCAGCGGCCTACTTGATTAGCACCCCAACTACTATCTTATATATATGCTCCCCCTGCTATAAACGTGGCAACATTGTGTACCTTTTAAAAGATGCATTGCAGCAACTTACCAAGGCATCTTTGATAGCACCCTCCAAAGGCAAGCTGGATATTCACTGACTTGGAAAATATTGCTTTACCTTCACAATCACTGGGTCTAAGTAGTGAACCTCCTTATCCACAGCACTATCTGTGCACACAGATTGCAACAGTTTGAGAAAGTGGCTGACCGTCATTTTCTCCACAGCACTTAAGAGTGACCAATAAATGTTGGCCCAACCAGTGCCAACTTCCTGAGAATGTACAAAAAGAATCCAGGGCTACCTCTGAAGAACTCTAATAGCTGTCATATTGTCTTATGATTTGTACTGCCTATTTTCTTACTTATGAAATCACCATGTGGATAGCTTTTTATTGGACTGCTCATGAAATCTGACCATTGTTTTCTCACTTTAATTCCTGTCCTGGTATTGTCCCAGCATTCTGTATGTGCCTCAACAATGCCCTGACCATCCCCTACCATTTGGCATTGTTCTGGGGAGAAGGCAGGGAGGTGGAGTTAAGGATGATCAGATCAGCCATGATCTCTTTGGAGCGGACTGAATGGGCTGAATGGCCTACTTCTGCTTCTAAAGCTTATAGTCTTATGTGTACTGTTTCCATGTTATCCGTTTGATGCAAGAATCTGCATTTCAGTGGGCTTGGCTCTTTTTTCTTACCTGCATCCAAATGAAGTCTTTCAAGAATTTAAGATGTAATTTGTTGCTTCCAAATCTGTATTGGTCATTGTGCTATTGCCCAATCAGTTCTCCACTGTTTCCCATTATTTTGCTGTCTAATGATCAGATAACTAAATGTGAGATTTTTTTTTTCCTTTTTTCATAGGTGTGGTAAGACCACAGTGTGTCAGATGTTTGCTTCCTTGTTCAATCAGAAGCTGCACGCAGTGAATTGTCATTTGCACTTGGAGACATCTGACTTCCTTGGGGGTCTGAGGCCTGTCAGACATAGTTCCAGCGAAGAGGTAAGTTGATTATCCTCTTTTAAAGCCAGTAATCCAATTGTCAACCCTTGTCAAGTAGTTAATGAAAGGTTGAAAATGCCCCCATCACCACCAGATTACGTCATTACATTCCCAAACTAGCTGCTGGAGTTGCTGACCTGAATTATTTTCTTTGGCTGTGCTCCATGGCTCAAAAGTGGGGATAGAAAGTATAGAAAATAAACCTGAAGAATTATGCTTGTACAACAAATCCGGTTGTGTACTAACTGTGGAACGGAAAGTGCAGGTTAGGACCTGAACTTGTATTAAGCTGAAACATGTTTTGAGGAGCAGGGAGTAAAATTGAAGAGAAAATGCCCCAGTTCTGTCTGAATGACTGGTTATGGATTGAGGTGTGCCCATGTTCTGTAATGGTCTGCGGATAACCTGCATCATAATTGTGGGCAGTGTCTTGAAATGCATTAAGATATGCATAAATCACACTTGGAAATGGGTGTGCTCTTTAGTTACCCATTAGTTACCCAATGTTGACATAGTGCATCTGCTCGATTAATAAAAGATTTCAAATTTCTGTTCAGTACAGCCCAGGGAAAAAAAGGTACAGCAGTTTGCCTTTAACACTGCCATTCTGTTCAGTCAGAGGGCTTCATAGATGTGTAATGAAACAAAATGGGCGCTGATGTAAAGAGGTTGAGAAGCCGAATCTCGCAGCCAAGTGATAGGTTTAGGAAGGAATTTTTCAGAAAATAAATAAGATGGAACATGTTAATATTCATATTGCAAGCAATTGTCCAATCGTTCTTTTTCTCCAGTTAGACATCATGTGAGAATACAGCAATTCATAACAACGTGTTTCAAAAAGGAACTAAACAGCAAGAAATCTGATCAATGGTGGTGGTTGGCACTATTTTTCAGGCACAATCATGGAAGCATAGGCCACTCTACCCTTTTAAGTCTGTTTCATTGGTTGGTGGGATTCTCATTGATGTTTTGAGGAGCTTGTTTTGTTTCTAAAGACGATTAAAGATTCAGTGACTAGACTGTGTGCATAGAGTAGTGAAGTAGTGGGTGAACCAGCTAGAAATATGAATTGGTCAGGAATTGAGACAACTTTGTACAGGTACTGCATGGAAGTTGTTGCCTTGTAATCTAGTGAGATGTACCAGATTTATCTGTGTTAATAAACGTCCTATACATGTGACACAAATTGGCAAGCAGTCCTGTTCTCCAGGCTTTTTTTTGTTTTGGAGGTTAAGTCTGCACCTTTTTAAGATTTGTTTCTTGATCGATAGGATGATGCCAACCCCAACAGACTGTTTGAGTGGCAGGATGGACCTCTTGTGCTTGCAATGAAGGAAGATAACATGTTTCTGATGGATGAAATCTCACTGGCGGATGATTCTGTTTTGGAAAGACTCAACAGGTGTTGTTAAAATCAAATTCACCAGCTCATTTTCAGTGTGTTTAGAGCAGGAATTGGCTTGTTTCTAAATGTTTTTCATCTGTTTTCTAAAAACTTGTATTTTATGTTTCAATGCACATATAGTGTCCTGGAAGATGAACAGTCACTCTTGCTTGCAGAAAAGGGGACTGGGGAAGATGATACTGTGGAGCTCATTACAGCTGGAAACAGATTTAGGATACTTGCAACCATGAACCCTGGAGGGGATTTTGGGAAGAAAGAGGTAAGTGCATGTTTACGATACTATGATTTGAATTGATATACAGAAGAACCTCTATTATCTGAATGAAATGGGCGGGCACTATTTTGTTTGGATAATTGATTATTCGCTTAATTGATTTCCCCTGAGGCTCAGTTTTCTGTGAAGTCTGCTCCCCATTCAGAAGGCTAGACAAAAGCACACTGCGCACGAGACCTCACCCCCTACGACTGCCCCCAAACCCGCAGCCCCAACCCTGCACTCTGTGCATTCCCACCCCCCAATCCCATCTCCAAGCAGCCAGACTGTACACCAACAGTGAGACTATTGTTGATTTTGTGGCTTAAGTCTCCAAATAATGAAATAGCATGCACACACGAGAGAGAAAGAGAGAGAGAGAGAGAAGGAGGACAGTCATTTAGAGATGATGCCTGGACTGTCCTCTGCAACATTTCAGTGAGCCAAGTTCGTTTTTAATCATTGTACCTGTAAACAAAAGACGCGATCAGGATTGAAACAGCTCTTAGAAACATTGTCAAATGGGACCTTGAGATCCCCTTCAGATAATCCGATATTCGGATAATTGAGGTTCCGCTGTAGTATGATCAACAAAATATGTAGATGGCTAATGATCTAGGCAGGAAGAAAAGCACTGCTTTTATAACCAGTGTTTCACACCCTCTCATAAACCACAGCACTTGTAGCCAATGTAGTTTTGTTTTGAAGTAGTTATAAGTTGCAACATGAATAGAAAAAATCTGGGTGCCAATTTTCACAAAGCAAGCTGCCACTAATAGCACTGTAATAGTGACCAGGTGAATTTTTAAAAATTATATATTGGTTTGAGGGATAAACATTAACCAGGACACTGAGAGCCACACCTTGTTAACTTTTGACTGATTTTAATGCCATATGACATTTCCATTCATGCAGTGTTCTCTCCTTCCTGCTGAATGGTAGCCTAGTTTACATGTTCATGTATGCTTGTGTACTTATCTATTCCTTTGTGAAAGCATTGCATGTGCTTGTCTGAAATATTCCCAGAAGTAGTAAGTTTTACTGTTTTTGTTTATGGAATGCGGGCATAGGCCAGGTCACACTTATTGTCTGTGTGTATCGCTGTGGAGAAGGTGTTGATGAGCTGCCTTATTGAACTGCTACTGTAGATATCTTGAGTAGCTTATTTGGTTTATTTGCAACTACCTTGAATTTTTGACCCATTATTCGAATAGTATGTTGGACTTCATAGTGAGGGGACTCCAGTACAAGAACAGGGCTGACTTGTTGCAATTTTACAGGACCTTGGTGAGCCCAAGAGTAATGTGTGAAGTTTGGTCTCCTTTATCTGAGGATGGGCATTTTCGTTACGGAGGGAGTACAACAAGCATTCACCATACTGAATCTGGGGTGGCAGGACTGAAGTATGAAGAGATCTAGGTTGGTTAGGACCATATTTACTGGAGTCCAGTAGAATGAGGGGAAATCTCCTTCTATAACATCTAGAAATCTGTAAACACTCCAATAGTACTAGGTAGCGTAAATGTAGGAAGCATGTTCGTGATTTGCGAGTGCAAAACCAGAGTCACCATCTGGGAATACAAGGTAGGGCATTTAGGACAGAGATGAGAAGTTTCTTCATCCAGGACTATATCGAACTCCTCCTTGGCAAATATTCAATGTTTTCACCTCAACTGTTTTCTGTGACAAAAAGGGTATGGGGAGAAAGCAGGAGTAGGTACTGAATTGGATGATCAACCATGATGCTATATTGAATGGCGGGGCAGGCTTGAAGGGCTGAATGGTCTGCTCCTGCTCCTGTTTTCTGTTTCACTCTTGTTTGCCCACTCTGGTTCCTATTTTCCTTCCTCTGCAGCACTAGTGAACACTGAGGATATTAGTTCCTGTCCTGCTGGATACAACCTGAACAATTTCTACAGATTCTATTTTCCCTAGAATTGATCCCTCTCAACAGTCTATCCCTTCTACACCAGGCCTCAAGTCAAGCAATGAACAGTTCTACTCTACAGTTCCTGGTATCAACAGCTTGTGGCACTGGGAGTGATCCTGAGATCATTTTATTTTTTTATTAATTTCCTAGCTCCTGATATTCTGCTTTCAGGTCCTCATCCCTCTTGTTTTATTTGAGAGTTGGAACCACCATGGACCATCACCTTTGATAGTTTGCTTTTCCCCCTTCAGAGCATCCAGTTGCTGCTCAGTGAAATCTTTGACCTTCATTGTAAGGGTATCAAGGGTTATGGGGAGAAGGCATGAGAATGGGGTTGGAAGCATATCAGCCATGATGAATGGCCTAATTCTGCACCTGTATCTTATGGTCTTATGACTGAGAGAGGGAGCAGGTGCTGGTGTCATGTCTGTGGCTGCAGAAATGTCTATTTGTTGCTCTTACAATATATTTCCATGTCACTAATGCTCTTCTATCTACCCCCATTCCACCACAATGTGCAGCTGAGTTGCTTCGGATGCCATGAATTTGGCTCTTGTCGCATTCTCAGAGATGCCTTCTCCCCCATTACTTGGGTGTCCAAATACAGCAAGACCTGGACTGCACCCATCATTAGGCTGATAAGAGACCAGTAACATCTGTGCCACAAGTGCTAGACAATGACTGTTTCCAACATGAGAAAATCTAACTGGCAGCCTTTGACATTTATATGGCATTGCCATCCCTGAATACCCAGTTGAATATCCAGAGGGGTCACCTTTCACTAGAAGCTCTATCTAAGTTCTACTAAGGCAACAAGAGCACATCCACTGCTAGGAATTTGACAAGTAGGTTTCTTCTAGTCTCCCCAGTAATCTATCAACAAGGCACAAGCCAGAAATGTAATGGAATATTCTCTTCTTGCCTGGAAAGGTGCAACACTCAAGAAGTTTGACACCATTTAGAAAAACCAACCACTTGAACATCCTGTTTATAACCTTAAACCTTCACCAGCAATGCACATGGCAGCTGTATGTACCATTTAGACGATGCACTGTAATAACTCACCAGAACTCCACTGATAGCACCTTATGATCCCAAGGGCTTTACTATTCAGAAGGACAAAGACAGTAGATGCATGGGAACACCTTCACTTACAAGTTCCTGAGCCAAGTCAGTCAGACCACCCTAACTTGCAATTACGTCGCCATTCCTTCACTCCCTCTTGATCAAAACCTTGGAACTCCCTTTTTAACAGTATTGCAAGTGTGCCTCCACTCCAAGGGCCATAGTGATTCGAGGGAGCAGCTCACCACCTGTTCCGAGTCAGTTCAGGGTGGGCAATAAATGCTGGCCTAATCAGGGGACACATCCTGTGAAAAAACAAAAAATTGTTTCCTATTGTCTCAATGTAATATTAAAAGATAATTTTTAAATCTAAAGCCATGAATGCTTGTAAAGTGAATTAATCCATTGCTTCCCTTTCAGCTTTCACCAGCCCTGAGGAACAGATTTACTGAGATCTGGTGTCCACCTATCAATAGCCGTGAGGATATGATGGCGATAATTCAACATAACCTAAGCTCTGGGCTGTCTTTCGATGAGCAAGATCATGAAGGTGCGATGTGCTGCTGACTTTTCTTTTTATTTTGTTGGATGTTTTGTGCATTTTGAGGAATGGCATGGGATGAAAAATGTAATACTTAGAATTATAGAATCCCTGCATGCAGACAGAGGCCATTCAGCCCACTGAGCCTGCACCGACCCTCCGAAAAGCATCCCACCCTGGCCCAGACTCCACCCCTGTGTTTGCCATGGCTAATCCAACTGGCCTGCATATTTCTGCACACTACAGGCTAATTTAGCATTGCCAACCTGCCTACATCTGCAAGTTTTTGGGCTGTAGAAGAAACTGGAGCACCTGGAGGAAACCCACACAGACACTGAGAGCAGTTCCAAATTCCCCCCAGACAGCCACCCATATGTGTCCTGATGAAATTCCATCAGCTCATCAGTTTATTGGTTACATGAATGAATCCTGTTCTTTGTGAAGTCTTGTCAGTTATTGCAACTTATTGTGCATGTATTGTACTGGAATAGATTTTAAAAGTAGATTTTCCTCGTCTTTTAAAAAGATGTTCTACAGGCTCTTTGGGTTTTGATAGTTGTGAGGCAGCAATTACTCCTGTACTCTTAAGCCTATGCCGGAGATGTGTTGCTGGAAAAGCGCAGCAGGTCAGGCAGCATCCAGGGAACAGGAGAATCGACGTTTCGGGCATAAGCCCTTCTTCAGGGCTGAAGAAGGGCTTATGCCCGAAACGTCGATTCTCCTGTTCCCTGGATGCTGCCTGACCTGCTGCGCTTTTCCAGCAACACATCTCCGGCTCTGATCTCCAGCATCTGCAGACCTCACTTTCTCCTCTTAAGCCTATGGCTGACTTAATTCAAAGTAAACATAAAATAGATGCTCTATGTTAGGTCTGTCACAGGAATGCTTTTGTGATGTCAGCTATTCTAGAAGGTCAGAAGACTGGTGTTCATTGTACATCATGCACAGAGAATAAGACCTTAACTATCACTCTAATTGTGACATTGGGTAGGAAATCTTTGGTGGGTTGAACGATAAGAGGATGGAAAATTGAGTTAATTTATGCTCCACTGTGTATTCTTACGATGATTCAAGGCCAACAACTTCCAAGAACTGTGAATGGGTTTACTGTAGTCATCTTATTCCAAGACTGTTGAGTGTATGAGGAAATGTAAGAAACAGTGAGCGAAATGAGAAACAACATGTTTAAAATGTGTAATTCAAGTAGATGGTCATTTTTTTCCTGTCACATTTTTTCTCCCCCCTCCCTCCCTGTATATCGCAGGCAAAGATATAGCTGAACTTATTTTGGATTTCATTGACTGGTTAAAGAATCAAGAGTTTGGGCGTCGATGTGTGTTAAGTATCCGAGATCTCCTGTCCTGGGTGGAATTCATGAATGTTACAACAAGGGATGTGACTGCAAATGTCGTGGACTTGGATGAAATTGGCAATTTTCGGCTTGATCCTGTGACTGGATTCATACATGCTGCGTGTCTCACCTGTATTGATGGAATTGGAGCAGGTATTTTTGACTGGTGAAACTTCCACTGAGCGGAAAGGCTGGAATATTTTTTCCTTAAGGCTAGAATTTTTAACAAGTTTAAAAATTGAGTGTAAAATTCAAATTACAGATGTTGGACTGTTTATGGTTAATGAGCGCAGTATGTTTTAATGAAGTTTGTTCCTACTGAAAGAGCTTTTGAAAGTTTCTCATCTTGCAAGTAAGTTGACTTGACATGTTTTGCATTTCGGATTCAAGTTGCCAGCATCTGAAATTGTGGTTTTCTGGAAATGTAGTTGTCTGATGGAATTTATAACATAGCTACTGTTTCCTGAACAAGCTGCCTTGACAAAGATCCCAGGGCAATTGCTTATGTTTGGTGATATCTGTTTTTGTGAGCCGTGAACATTCCACACTTTATCTTCTGCTTTGCCCTTGAGCTAAGGTCTTGCTATGGTCAAACATTTTTTTTTAATATGAATCTTTGCATGTGTGTGTGAGAGAGTTTCGAGGAGTAAAGATTTATATTTTCAAATTGCAATCCATTTGTTTATTAAATACATTGTTGATTTTTTTTGTCTATTTTAAGTCTAATAGACATCATGAAAAAGTATAATACTTCAAGGAAGCTGGAGATCTGAAATTAACAGAGACAGCAAATGCTGGAGAAACTGAAGATCTGGCTGCACCTGTGGAGAGAAAACCAAAGTTAACATTTAGAGTTCACTGTGATTCTTCCTCAGAATTTATTTCCACTCCAAAACATCATATTGAACTCAAATTGTTAATGCTGTTTCTGTCTCTGCAGATTCTGCCGGACTTCCTTCCTTTGTCCAGCATTTTTTTTACTATAGAGGAAAGATATGATCAGTCACATCAGTAATCAGATAAAATTCATGTTATTACCATGGATTAATGGAAATAGCGAAAGACAGTACACTCCTCCCATCGTGGTCATTGCATTGAACACATTAATATTGACAAACTGTTCACCTTGAGGCTGGGTAATCCAAGATGAGGATCAGGAAAAATTGTCGCTGTAACAGCAGCTCCTTTTTCCAGTGTTTGAGCTGATTTATTTGATTTTCTTTTTGGAGCAGTAATTAGTGTTTTATAAGCTGTTTCATTGTTGAGGAAGTGTGGGGTGAGAAAAATAATCAAACAACAGTACTCTAAACCGGGAGAGCAGGTACTATTTAGGAGGTGAAAAGAAAGGAGCAGTGAACCTGCACAGCTGACTGACCAGGCAGTGAACCTGCACAGCTGACTGACCAGGCAGTGAACCTGCACAGCTGACTGACCAGGCAGTGAACCTGCACAGCTGACTGACCAGGCAGTGAACCTGCACAGCTGACTTGCCTGTACTGTGTAGTTTCAAGCATCTCTGGACAGTGGAGTTTGGTCTAAGCAGAGAATGGTGCGTGTATGGAATGAACTGTCAGAGGAAGTGGTGGAGGCTGGGACAATTACAGCACTTTTTTAAAAGGCACCTGGATGGGTATATGAATAGGAGGTGTTTAGAGGGATATTGCCAAATGCTGGCAAATGGAATTAGATTTATATAGGATACCTGTCAGAATGGACAAGTTGGACCGTGGGGTCTGTTTCTATGCAGTACATCTGTGACTCTAAGTGTACAGTACATGTGTTAGAGGTCTGATCCTTTTTGCTTTCATTCTGTACTAGGGTCTGCATTTTCTTCTCCAGAGACTACTTTGGCTGCTCGCAAAGCATGCCTGACCTTCCTTTTAAAGAAACTGTCCAAGATTACAAAGTTGAACAAAAGAATGTGGAATATGTCAAACAGTTATGATCAGAAAAGAAAGAGGAAAGTTGTATGGACTGCAAGCTATTTTGGAATTCATCCATTCTACATTCCCATAGGTAAGCATGAGTGGTCAGAGAAAAATCATATAAGTCTCACTATCCTCTCTGTCATCCTGTGACAACACCAAATACTTTTTTAAGCTGTTCGGAGTTCTCAATGTAAGTCAGTGTTCTCAATGCAAGTTAGAGTTATTCCATTAGCTCTTGTCAAGAAGGTGAAAAACTCTAGATAGCTTATTAAAACTTTTGCAGTATTTAATTGAAATTGCTTTGGAAAGAATTGGGATCATCACTTCCCCAGACAAGGTAAAGGCCATGTGCAAGTAGCAGTAGGCATGCATTCAGATTCTTCTATATTTTTCTTTAAATAGCTTACTGATTGTAGTAAGAACTCACATAAATTAACCGATACATGAGAATCCAGCCTTTTGCATGCTCTTGACTTGTGCGCTCAATATTTATCACTTTCCAAATTCCTTGCCAAATGCTCTGTCAGCTCATTCAAGACATGAGCAATGGTAGATTTCCATGATGTGAAGGAGTCGGTGTTAGACTGGGGTGGACAAAGTTTTAAAAACCACAAAACGCCAGGTTATAGTCCATCACGTATATTTGGAATCACGAGCTTTCAGAGCGCTGCTCCTTCATCAGGTAGCTGTGAAGGAGCAGCACTCCTAAAGCTAATGCTTTCAAATAAATCTGTTGGACTATAACCTGGTGTTGTGTGACTTTTTAACTATGGTAGGTGTGTTATTCTTCAGAGAGACTGGTGGCTTTGGATTAGTGGTTGAGCACGTTAGACTTGAGGTAGAGACGCTACCACGACACTACAAAACCTCTTATAGCAACTATTACAATTGTAAATATTGCCAGATTTAGTTTACAGTTTCCAAAGATCCTTTCATGAAAAGGCAATTTTAATATAAAAAGCAGTGACCTCTAATCCCTTCAAGGTTGACATCTGTGTTGAGTTGATTTCTTGAGTTGACTTTATCCGAAACACTGTATCTTACATAACAAGTTTTATTCAATTGAATATTCAGATTTTTAGAGTAACCTAGAATAAAGAGATACTTGTGTTTCATCTAAGTAATTGTCTTTTGTCTGTACACTAATTCCTAGCTGTCCTGTTTATCTTTATTAAACTTATTTGTATTGTTACAGTCTACCCATAGCAAGACTTGATTTTCATATTTGGGTAGAGTTGATCAGATTTGCCTCATTTGATCGATTCTGGGGTTTGTGAGTGTGGTTTGAAACAGGGCGTTATTTTAATGTGAGCACATATGTAAATGTGTACACATATTGATGTTTTCAGTAGGGGCTGTTGGAGAGAAAACGGCAGTCACCGACTATGCACTGAATGCTGGCACAACAGCAATGAATGCCCAAAGGCTGTTGCGAGCAATGAAGTTAAAGAAGCCGATTCTATTAGAGGGATCACCAGGAGTTGGCAAGACAAGCTTGGTCGCAGCTCTAGCAAAGGCCTCTGGAAACCAGCTAGTCCGAATCAATCTTTCAGAGCAAACAGTAAGTTTGTATGATAACATCTTGAATTCTTTCTTCCCTCTCCCTCCCACCCCCCCCCTCAAATCTACTTGAAATCTATTTTTTAAATGGGCTGCATTCTGAGGACACGATATGAAGAATATTATTCGAGCTTTTCACAAAACAGCAGGACTTTGATGTACCAAAATTACAGTGAATTATAAATCAGTCAACAGGAGTAGTCCATAGCCCATCAAGCCTGCTTTGCCATTCTAGGTTATGATGAAGAATTTCATCATGTCATTTTCCCACACTGACTCCATATCCCAAGTCATTAGCCTCCAGAAGCCTATCAATTTTTGTCTTGAGCCTGATTGAAAATTAACTTCTACAGCCCTCTGAGGTAGAGTCCCAAAGGCCACCATGCTCTGAATGAAGAAATTCTTCCTCATCTAGTCTGAAATGGTCTGCCCTTTATTCTGAGAATATGTCCCCTGGTTCGAGAGTCGCCCATCAGAGGGAACATCCTATCTATATCCACCCTGTCACACTGTAAGAATGTTAGGCTTTGATGAGATCATTTGCCTTTCTTCAAAACTCTTGGAAATGAGGTCTCTATTCTCTCCAGTGTCTCCAAATAGAACAATTCTGTCATCCCAGGGATTGATTTTGTGAATATCTGTTGCTCATCCTTTATTGCAAATATAAGGAGACCAAAACTATCGATAAGGATATACAAAATGCCAGGTGATGTCCCACCAAGGTTTTAAACCGTTGCAGCAAGGCATTTACTCCTGCACTCCAATGCCTTTGCAATGAATGCCCACATGCCAGTTGTCATCCTAACTGCTTGCTGTACCTTCATGATAGCTTTGTGACTCATGGATAAAGGACACTGACATCTTTTTGGACACTTGCGCTCCACAAGCCCGCTCTATTTAAGCAATATTCTCAACCTTTTGTTTTAAACAAGTTGAATTGTTTCATAATCCAGTATCTGTATTGTGCTTTACACAACCTTTTACGTGATATCAAAACTGTACAGGTTGATTTGAAATTATCTGCAGAATATGTGGACATCCTAAAATGTTTCATCATCTCATGAACTGACTTCTAAATATAGCCAATATTGAAATATGGGAAAAACAGCAATTAGTTTTAGATAAGAGGTAAAAGAACAGATCTCTTGTAGTGTATTGAGTTTAATTTGGTTGGAAATGATTTGAGTGCGCAGATTGTGTTTTTATTCATGGCTCAATGGCATTACGTGTTCCCCATGTGACACTTCATTGCAATAAGTCAATATTTAGCATTGTTGGCTTAGGAAGTTATATAAAGTTGTGACTTAAGCATTCTTGTGACACAGTAGTAGTGCCCCTACCTCTGAGCTAGCAAGTCTGGGTTTGAGGTCAACTTGTGTCAGCGGTGTGGCATAATATCCCTGGGCAGGTTGAGGGGAAAAATAACTCTCAAAATTATGACTGTTCAGTGCTGCACAGTTGGCAGCGAAGAGAGTTACCTACGATTACAACAGGATCTGGACCAGATGGGCCGATGGGCTGAGAGGTGGCAGATGAAGTTTAATTCCGATAAATGCGAGGTGCTGCATTTTGGGAAAGCAAATCTTAGCAGGACTTATACACTTAATGGAAAGGTCCTAGGGAGTGTTGCTGAACAAAGAGACCTTGGAGTGCAGGTTAATAGCTCCTTGAAAGTGGAGTTAGACAATAGGTGCAAGAGTAGGCCATTCTGCCCTTTGAACCTGCACCACCATTCAATATGATCATGGCTGATCATCCTTAATCAGTATCCTGTTCCTGCCTTATCTCCATAACCCTTGATTCCACTATCCTTGAGAGCTCTAACTCTTTCTTAAATGAATCCAGAGACTGAGCCTCCAATGCCCTCTGGGGCAGAGCATTCCACACAGCCACCACTCTCTGGGTGAAGAAGTTTCTCCTCAGTTGCAGGTAGATGGGATAGTGAAGAAGGTGTTTGATATGCTTTCCTTTATTGGTCAGAGTATTGAGTACAGGAGTTGGGAGGTCATGTTGCGGCTGTACAGGACATTCATTGCGCCGCTGTTGGAATATTGAGTGCAGTTCTGGTCTCCTTCCTATCAGAAAGATGTTGTGAATCTTGAAAGGGTTCAGAAAAGATTAATAAGGATGTTGCCAGGGTTGGAG
The DNA here is from genome assembly GCF_037043375.1 of Chiloscyllium plagiosum. NCBI lineage: Eukaryota > Metazoa > Chordata > Chondrichthyes > Orectolobiformes > Hemiscylliidae > Chiloscyllium > Chiloscyllium plagiosum. The sequence continues at coordinate 103,919,703 of NW_028270141.1, forward strand.
GATCTGAGCTATAGGGAGAGGCTGAACAGGCTGGAGCTGTTTTCCCTGGAGCGTCAGAGGCTGAGGGATGACCTTTATAGAGGTTTACAAAATTGAGGGGCATGGATAGGATAAAATGACAAAGTCTTTTCCCTGGGGTTAGAAGGCATAGGTTTAGGGTGAGAGGGGAAAGATATAAAAGAGACCTAAGGGGCAACTTTTTCTCACAGAAGGTGGTAAGTGTATGGAATGAGCTGCCATAGGATGTGGTGGAGGCTGGTACAATTGCAACATTTAAGAGACATTTGGATGGGTATATGAATAGGAAGGGGTTGGAGGGATATGGGCCAGGTGCTGGCAGGTGGGACTAGATTGGGTTGGGATATCTGGTCGGCATGGACGGGTTGGACCGAAGGGTCTGTTTCCATGCTGTACATCGCTGTGACTATCTATTTTCTCCTGTCTGCAGTCAGAGATTTCTACACCAAATAAAATTAAAGTCAATGACACAGATTGCGTTTTGTTGTAATTCTTCATTTTGGTGTACCTACGATCTGTATTGATTATTGACTGTCTCCTGTTCCTGCAGGATGTCACTGACTTATTTGGAACAGACCTGCCAGTTGAAGGAGGTAAAGGAGGTGAATTTGCCTGGCGTGATGGCCCTCTGCTTGCAGCCCTCAAGGCTGGACATTGGATTGTCTTAGATGAGGTGAGTGTTGTTGAAACAATTTGATTAAACTAGTCACCATGTGGTGTAACTAGACTAACTACAAGACTTTAAAGTCAGCACAGATGTGTGATCATCATGGATGGTTTCTCCTGTGGATGTGAGTTTTGGGGGTTTTTTTACACTTTGGAACAGGAACTAGTAACAGTGATGTCCATAATGCATTGAGGGCTTTGGTTTTGCTATGTACTGCTGAGTAACAGCCAAAGTTAATTTGCAGTTACGAGATATAATGGCTTACTTGCGTCTTTGCACTCTTCTGTTCCCTTCATCTCCATCTCTTTGGTCTAACCATTTAGTGAAAGGACAGTGTGTTCACAGATCCTGTGTTAGCCTGTCACATATCCATGACTGCAAAATAGGTCAATTTGGTTTTATCACTTTTTTTACCCCACCTGGTTATAAATATGGAAGATTCCCTGCTAATGGGGGCTGACTCTGATCAGGAATTCATGGAATGAAGAACTTTTGATCCAAATCTGCATCTTGCTGCGCTCCTGTGGTCAATCTGAGGATTACAAGGCAAGCTGCTCAATATTCTGTAAGACGGAGGAAATTTCTCACCTATTTTCACATCCCTGTCTTACGTGATGGCTTCATTCCATAGAATAAGGGACATGTAATTTTTAGAATCAGTAGAATATAACATCATGAATTATAAGGCTGTATTGGGCATTAGGTTTTCAGTTCTTAATATTTTGTTAGTAATTGTGTGTCTAGTCTTTTGAAATATAACGTGAGTTTAGCTGCTCATATTCTGTTCTTGTTGTGCAAAATGTTCTGTGCATTTGTTAAGTACCACAAAAATCTGATGATTTCACACAGCTCTATATTCAGTGCTCTTAAAATGTGTATCCCATCCGGACTAATACCCAAATTTTGAACTCCACAGTGCCGTTTCACTATTGCCAGCAACAATAATCTAGAAACAAACTCTGAATGACATTAATAAAGTCAGCAACAATTGTCAACCTTATTCTTTCAGTTAAACCTAGCTTCCCAGTCTGTGCTAGAGGGGCTGAACTCCTGCTTTGACCATCGTGCTGACATTCTTATTCCCGAGTTGGGCCGTCGCTTCGTTGTGGAACATAACAGGACCAAGATTTTTGGTTGTCAGAATCCGTATCACCAAGGAGGTGGAAGGAAGGGCCTCCCCAAGTCTTTCCTCAACCGATTCACACAGGTAAGGCAAGAAATGAGTGTAATTCATGAGGTCTTCCATTGAAGCCCAAAAATTACCTGTTTTACAGATTTGTGATAAGATATTTGGCGTCATTAGTACCAATGAATAAAAGATGTGCAGATTCTCAGCTGCTGAGCTTTTAGTTTGATTGAAAAGGTTATGTTGATTAGATTACTTGCAGTGTGGAAACAGGCCCTTCGGCCCAACAAGTCCACACCGACCCTCCAAAGAGCAACCCTACGTTTACCTCTTCACCTAACACTACAGGCAATTTAGCAAGGCCAATTCACCTAACCTGCACATCTTTGGACTGTGCGGGGAAACCGGAGCACCCGGAGGAAACCCACGCAGACACTGGGAGAACGTGCAAACTCCACACAGTCAGTCGTCCGAGGCGGGAATTGAACCCGAGTCCCTGGCGCTGTGAGGCAGCAGTGCTAACCATTGTGCCACTGTGCCACCCTGTTGCAAGTCGGGTGAGGTGATTTTGATACTTCCCCTTTGAAAACCTTGAAGCAAATTCCACAGTGATTTTATCCTTTCCACATAGACCGGTACAGCGCAGGAACAGGCCCTACAGTCCACCATGTCCACGCTGACCATGAAGCCACCCTAAACTATTCCCATCTGCCTGCCCATATACCATATCTCTCTGTTCCCTGCCTGTTCAAGTGTGTGTCTAAATACCTCTTAAACTTCGCTATCTGCTTCTACCGTATTCTCTGGCAATGCATTCCAGGTGCCTAATACGCTCATATTTAAAAAAAATTCTTATCTCACACATGTTGCCAGGGTTGGAGGATCTGGGAGAGGCTGAACAGGCTGGGGCTGTTTTCCCTGGAGCATCAGAGACTGAGGGGTGACCTTATAGAGGTTTACAAAATCATGAGGGGCATGGATAGGGTAAATAGATAGTCTTTTCTCGGGGTCAGGGAGTCCAGAACTAGAGGGCACAGGTTTAGGGTGCGAGGGGAAAGATATAAAAGAGACCTAAGGGGCAACCTTTTCACACAGAGGGTGGTACATGTATGGAATGAGCTGCCAAAGGAAGTGGTGGAGGCTGGTACAATTGCAACATTTAAGAGGCATTTGGATGGGTATATGAATAGGAAGGGTTTGGAGGGATATGGGCTGGGTGCTGGCAGGTGGGACTAGATTGGGTTGGGATATCTGGTCAGCATGGACGGGTTGGACCGAAGGGTCTGTTTCCATGCTGTACATCTCTATGACTCTATCTCCTTTAACCATTCCCCCTCTCACTTTAAATCTATGCTTCCGAGTATTTGACATTTCCACCCTGTCCATGCCTCTCATAATTTTGTGTGCTTCAAACAGGTCGCCCCTCAGGCTCTGATGCTGTAGTGAAGACAAGCCAAGTTTGTCCAACCTCACCTTATTGCTAATACACACCAATCCAGACAGCATCCTGGGAAACTCCTTTTTCACCCTCCCCAAAGCTCCCACATCTTTCCTATTGTGTGGGACAATATTTTCTCACATTTCTCCCAAGATGACCTAACTAAAGCTTTTTACAGTTACAACATGCCTTACCAATTTTTATACTCAGTGCCCTGACCGATGAAGGCAAGCATGCTGTACACTGCCTTTGCCATTTGTGTTGCCACTTCCAGAGAGCTATGCACTTGGATCCAATATTACTCTGTCCATTAATACTCCTCATAGTCCTCCCATTTACTATTTTTTCTCTTGCATTTGACCTCCCAAAATTGGAAGGAGGCGAATGTGGTAATAGGGAAATCTCTGGCAATTACAGACCAGTCAATCTTATGTCTGTGGTCAGCAAAGTTTTGGAAAGAATTCTGAGGGATAGGATCTATGACTATTTGGCAAAGGATAGCGTGATTAAAGGCAGTCAGCATGGCTTTGTGAGGGGCAGGTCATGCCTCAAAACTTACATTGAGTTCTTCAATGAGGTGACAAGACAGGTCGAGCAGTGGATGTTGTGTATGTGGACTTCAGCAAGACCTTTGATAAGATTCCCCATGGTAGGCTCATTCATGAAGTCAGGAAGTATGGGATACAGGGACATTTGGCTATCTGGATTCAGAATTGGTTGGCTGACAGAAGGCCGAGAGTGGTTATAGATGGAAAGTATTCTGCCTGGTGGTCAGTGTTGAGTGGGGTCCTGCAGGGCTCTGTTCTTGGGTCTCTGCTCTTTGTAGTTTTTATAAATGACTTGGATGAGTGGGTTGAGGGGTGGGTTAGTAAATTTGCAGATGACACAAAGGTTGGAGGTGCCGTCGATCATATTGAGGGCTATTGCAGGCTGCAGCGCGACATAGACAGGATACAGAGCTGGGCTGAGAAATGGCAGATGGAGTTCAACCTGGATAAATGTGAAGTGATGCATTTTGGAAGGTCAAACTCGAATACTGAATATAGGATTAAAGACAGGATTCCTGACAGTGTGGAGAAACAGAGGGATCTGGGTGTGCAAGTACATAGATCCCTCAAAGTTGCCACCCAAGTGGATAGGGTTGTTAAGAAAGCATATGGTGTTTTGGCTTTCATTAACAGGGAGATCAAGTTTAAGAGCCGTGAGGTTTTGCGACAGCTGTACAAGTCCCTGATGTGACCACACTTGGAATATTGTGTCCAGTTCTGGTTGCCCTGCTATAGGAAAGATACAGAGGTTTTGGAGAGGGTGCAAAGAAGGTTTACCAGGATGCTGTCTGGACTGGAGGGTTTGCCTTATGAAGAAAGGTTGAAAAAGCTCGGACGTTTCTCTCTGGAGAGAAGGAGGAAGAGAGGAAACCTGATCAAGGTGTACAAGATAATGAGAGGAATATATAGAGTCAATAGCCAGAGACTTTTCCCCAGGGCAGGATTAACGGGAACGAGGGGTCACAGTTTTAAGATTTTAGGGGAAAGGTATAGAGGAGATGTCAGAGGTAGGTTCTTTACGCAGAGAGTTGAGAATGCATGGAATGTGTTGCCAGCTGTGGTGGTCAAAGCAGAGCCATTTGGGATATTTTAAGCGATTGCTGGACGTGCACATGGAGAGCAGTGAGGTGAGGGGTGCGTCGGTTAAGTTATTATATTTTACATTAGGATTAAACCTCAGCACAACCTTATGGGCCAAAGAGCCTGTTCTGTGTTGTACTTTTCTATGTTCTAAAATGTATCACATCAGATTTGTCCAGATTAATTCCATATGGCTTTTCTCTGCTCAACTGCTGTTTTCTTTGACAACTTTCCTCATTATCCACAATTCCTCCAATATTTGTGTGGTCCAGAAACCTGCTAATCAGGCCACCTATGTTTTCATGTAAATCATTTTTATACAGGTGTATAAGCAATGGAGGTTCCAGCACTGCTGCTTGTTGAACACAGCTGTAATGGTGTTAAATGAACTTAAATACAGAAGTGAAACTTGAGCCGACAGATTGGTCTTTGCTGTCATTTTACATACAGCAATAAGTTTTTCTTTTTGAAACACTTTGATAATGATATTTACTTGTTTGCCAAAGTGTAAAGAATGTGTTTAAAGTATAAGCAATTCAACTGCACAAGGTAATGCCGAACATACCTGGAATAATTTCTGTGCCTTCTTGGCAATTGTGTGTAATGTTCTGTTTTAAGGCTAATAATGATCTTATTTTATAGGTTTATGTGGATCAGCTATCAGTTAAAGATATGGAGTACATTGCTGACACCATGTTTCCTGCAATTGGTAAAAATATTGTCAGCAAAATGGTTCAGTTTAATTACAAGGTAAAGGATCCTCTATTCTTTTGTTTACAATACATGATTAAATAAAAAGTTCTGAACACTTCCTAATTTTAGTTCTTTTTGTTTTTGGAAGATTAACCAAGAAGTAATGGTGGAAAGAAAATGGGGACAGAAAGGAGGACCGTGGGAGTTTAACCTGCGGGATCTTTTTCGGTGGTGCCAGCTGATGTTGGTAGACCAGATGCCTGGATGCTATGATCCAGGCCAACATGTTGCTTTGGTATATGCAGACAGAATGCGATCCAATGCAGACAGAAACCACGTAAGCATGTTGATGGATCTTTAGTGGTTTGCAGTTTATTTAAATTGCCCGTTACCAGTAAAAGTAAATCTATGTCATGAAAAATCTTTTGCATTTTGGTTGGAAGATACATTATATAACTTGTATGTCTTTTCTGAGTTTGAGAATTTTTGTTTAATGTGGGATTGCTGCATGAAACTTAAATAAGTATAATTCAAGAAGAATGTTCCTAATAACTAGAGAGTTCAGAATCCGGGATCTTTGTTTAAGAAAATGGTGAGGCTATTTTGGACTAAGATGAGGAGAAACTTCTTCAGTCAGAGTGATAAGCCTGTTTAATTCTTGGCCACAGAAAGCGGTTGAAGCCAAAACATTGAATGCTTTCAAGAAAGAGTTAGATGGAGTTCTTGGGGCTGAAGCGATCAAAGGATATTGGAATAAAACAGGAGAAGGACACTGAGTTGGATGATCAAGAATGGCCATATTGACTGGTGGAGCAGGCTTGAAGGGCTGAATGTAGATTAGAGTGGTGCTGGAAAAGCACAGCAGGTCAGGCAGCATCCGCGGACCAGGAAAATCGACGTTTTGGGTAAAATCCCTTCATCAGGAAGGGCTGAATGGCCTACTCTTACCTATTTTGTATTTTTCAAGCCTTCTCAGGACACTAAGCTCTCTAAGTTAGTGCTTTGATATTCAGCCTTGTAACCCAAATCTGTTAGTTTTAAGCAGGGGTAATTGAGATGCATCATGTGAATTAAAGCCAAAATAATTCATTTTGACTCCTTCTTTAATTGGTAAATTGTTCTTTCCACTGGAGCGCAAGTGCATTTGAGTTGATTGATAGATCATCAGGGAATGATGGATAATACAGGGGAATTTTAACTCCATTTAAAACCTGTTTAATTTTTATCATAATAATCACTTCAGAATAAAATTGCGGTTGAAATTGCCTTTGTGCAATTGACTGATTTGGCTATTTTAAAATATTATTTCTCTTTCTTTCTCTGCAAGATGTTTTCTGTATTTAAAGAAATATTTTCTTCAAAAGATGTTGGCATTCACTCTCATCCCTACACTGGGTCCAGAAAATTCCACATCACACCACAACAGGTTCAGGTTTGTGACTTTGCTTTGTATACTTTTGGGTAAACCAGTGTTCAGTCTTTGCACAAGGTAAAAACACGCTCAACTTCTTTTAGTTGCCTGGAGAGCAAGCAGTTGGAGCATAATAGTAAACATTGCTTTTATCCTTTTTTCCTTGTTTTAGGTTGGTTATTCTATACTTTCTCGCAATGGGTTTGTCATTCCTGTGACAAACAAGCAGCTGTCCATTCTTCACCATTCGCTTCAGCCACTGGAGTCCATTATGAAATGTGCACAGATGGGCTGGATGGTTATTCTAGTGGGGCCAGCTGCCTGTGGGAAAACTAGCCTCATCCAGCTCTTAGCTCTTCTGACAGGTCAAAACTTAAGAGTAATGGCAATGAACAGTGCTATGGACACAACAGAGCTTCTTGGTGGATTTGAGCAGGTGAGGTATTCATTGGAGCAATTAGAGTTTCAAGCAGCATACCTCTGTCAAATTTATTTATACGGTGATGGGTTTTGTTCACTTATTTCAGTTACTCTTATTTGTTAAAATTGATACTCATCAGGCGGAGAAGGATATTTCTGTTTGCTTGCAGTATTTGCAAAAATCATTAGCAATGATGTATTTGTCACTTCGAATACAAACGTGTGATTTAGTTCAATGAGTTTGTTTTGTGAATTTTCTTCCACTTCAGTCTCATTTTGCTTTAACCAATTCATGATTTGAATTTATATCTTGTGTCCCTTTTTAAATTTTAATTAAGCTCCTCTGCTTCACCAGTCTGAATATTATTTTCAAAGTATTGTTTTGACTTTATTTGTACAGTTGCAAACTTGCACTATGAACACTGCTTGTTTTTATTGCAGTTTCAAACACAAATGCTGCCAATTCATTTGTACAACCAGGTAAACTTGCTGCGCAGAAGCTTTTTGACCCCTGGACTGTTCATGTTCTTAGACAATGCAAAACTAACCCTGCTGCTGTTCTCTTCACAATGGCAATATAATTCTCCTTTCCTTCAAATTCCCCCAAAGTTCAGTGGTCACTGAATCACTTCCTGTGAATCATCCTGTTCCCCAGCAAGCAAAATTGTACAAAGATCTTCCATATTCTGTCTTTGACCCTGCAATTGTGTGAAAGTAATGATCCTCTAACTCCTGAATAGGAAGCAATATGCTCTCTTTTTTTTTTCCTTCTGTGTTGCCAGCACACATACAGTATCAGATCTTTGCTGTTGCATTTGAGTCCTGATTATCTCCAGTCTTTTTTCACAACTATGGTTTCCCATTTTTGGGATTGTCCCATTGAACCTTCCCTTCTTAGGTCAACAACTTTAGTATAATTTCTACACTTTGGGGAAAAAAATCTGCCTGCATTTAGTATAACCAAGTTGTTGGTTTGCACAAATGTTTTATAACCTATTTCTCTTGTAGTTTGTGCACAAGTGAACACAAAACTGTTTCGGAGACATGAGTTTCTGTCGTCATCTACTGTTGCATGCTGCTTGTTAATATATCTATCATGCCATACCTTTGGACATTTTGTAACACTGCAGTTTTATCCAATATTGCCAGTGACCTTGTATAATGAACTTGACCTTCAGTAAATCCTTTTGAAATCCCTTCCTAGTCCATTACTTCTGTTGTTTTTTATTAATATGAGTAGAGTTGAAAAAGAAAGAGACCAGCTGTTGAAACCTTTTGTCATGTACTTATCAGCTTCAAGCACATGTCTTTTTAATTCCAGCAATACTTCCAAATGACAGTCTATTATTATATGTACTTAACATCAATTTTGAATCAAAAAAGGCATAATGGTGATTGCCCTCTTTCCCTCAACTCGAGCTGTAAGATTGAAGATTGTGAAGGTGGAGAAAACATATCAACTGACTTTGTGTGTGTGTTTGCAGGTTGATATTTTACGTCCATGGCAGAGTTTAGTTGAAAAGGTGAAAGATGTTGTCAATGCTGTTGCCAGAGATGTTCTGCTCTCCGTGGACTCTGTCCCCGATGATGGTGTTCTCCTCAAACTCTGGAATTCATTCCTTCTCAGTCATTCGCGCTGCCTGAATGAAGATCGTGATTCTGCCATTTCTTCTGCTGCAGTCAACAAACTGGAGAGTTTGCTAATTCTTCTCCAGCGTTTTAACAACAAATTTAGCACTCTGTCACCTTCAGGTAGGCATTTCAGGGGATATATCTAAAAGCAAGGATGTGATTTGTGATATTTTGCAAAAATAAAGTATTTGACTTTCTTAGCACATAAAATGGGAGGCAGAATGGCTCAGTGGTTAGCACTGCTGCCTCACAGCACCAGAAGCTGGGTTCAACTCCAGCCTTGCGCAACTGTCTTTGCACATTCTCCCTGTGTCTGCATGGGTTTCCTCCCACAGTCGAAAGATGTGCAGATTAGGTGGATCAGCCATACTTAATTGCCCATCGTGCCCAAAGGTGTGCAGCCTAGATGGATTAGCCATGGGAAATGCAGAGTTACAGGGAGAGGATAGGGTGGGGGTGTGGGTCTGTGTGGGATGCTGTTTGGAGGGTTGGTGTGGACTTGATGGACCGAAAGACCGTCTTCCACACTGTAGGAATTCTGGGATTCTAAAATATCTTTAAAGGTGTTGGCCAAATTACAGAATATTGTTTATACAGCTCATATGTTTTGGTTGAATAAATTTAGACACATTGTTTACTATGAAGATATTCCCAGTTTCAAAGTTATTGACTTCTTCTGGGGATAACCGGCTTTCACTGATTTGCCTTCCCATATCTTGCCCGGAGTCATTAATCTGGAATGACACATTATGGAATTTAGAGGGTATCTTACTGATCACTTGAAGCAGTTTTTAAAGAATGTATTAATTCATGAGATGTGGACGTTGCTGGTTGGCCATCTTTTATTGCCCGTACCTAGTTGCCCTTGAGAATGTGGTGGTGAGCTGCCTTCTTGAACCGCTGTAGTCCACGTACTGTAGGTTGACTTTAGAGAGGGAATTTCAGGATCTTGATCCAGCGATAGTGTAGGAACTGCAGTAAATTTCCAAGTCAAGATGGTGAGTGGCTTGGAGGGGAACTTGAAGGTGGTGGCTTTCCCGTATATATGCTGCCCTTGTCCTTCACGGTGAAAATACTCATGGGTTTGGAATGTGCTGTTTGAGGATCTTTGTTGAATTTCTGCAGTGCATCTTGTAGATAGTACACACTGCTGCTGAGAAAGCGGATACTTGTGGATGTAGTGCCAGTCAAGTGGGCTGTTTTGTCCTGGTTGGTGTTAAGCTTCTTAAGTGTTTTTGGGGCTGCACCCTCTTCCACCACACTCCTGAGTTTTGCCTTGTAGATGGTGGCCAGGCTCAGGGAGTCAGGAGGTGAGTTACTCACGACAGTATTCCAAACCTCCGATCTGCTCTTGTAACCACTGTGTGTATGTGGCAAGTCCAGTTGTGTTTCTGGTCAATGATAACCTCCAGAATGTTAATAGTGGGGGAATTCAGTGATGGTAACACCATTGAATGTCAAGAGGCAGTAGTTAGACTGTCTCTTGTTGGGCATGATCATAGCCTGGCATTTGTGTGGCACAAATGTTACAGCCCAAACGTGAATATTGTCTAGGTCTTGTCGCGTTTGAACATGGACTGCTTCAGTGCACTGACTTTGTGCAATTGTCAGTGAGCATCCGCGCTTCTGACCTTATGGTGCAGGGAAGGTCATTGATGACACAGCTGCAGATGGTTGGGCCTAGAATGCTACCCTGAGGAACTGATTAGATTAGATTACTTAGTGTGGAAACAGGCCCTTCGGCCAAACCAGTCCACACCGACCCGCTGAAGAGCAACCCACGCAGACCCATTCCCCTACATTTACCCCTTCACCTAACACTATGGGCAATTTAGCATGGCCAATTCACCTAACCTGCACATTTTTGGACTGTGGGAGGAAATCGGAGCACCCGGAGGAAACCCACGCAGACACAGGGAGAATGTGCAAACTCCACAGAGACAGTTGCCTGAGGCAGTAATTGAGCCTGTGTCCCTGGCGCTGTGAGGCAGCAGTGCTAACCTCTGTGCCACCGTGCCGCCCTACAACTCCTGTAGCGATGTCCTGAGCTGAGATGACTGACCCTCCAACAACCACAATCATCTAACTATATGTCAGGTATTACTCCAACCAGCGAGAGTTTGCCCCCGATACGTATTTATTTCACTTCTGCTATGGGTCCTTCATGCCACACTTGGTCAAATGTAGCCCTTGATATCAAGGGCTGTCACTCTCACCTCACCTCTGGAATTTAGCTCTTTTGCCCATGTTTGAACCAAGGCTGTAATGAAGTCAGGGGCTAAGTGGCGCTGGTGGAACACATTGTGAATCTCAACCTTTAATGTGTGCTGGGTATGGTAGGAAGGTTTTATGCATTTAATAAACCCACCTGTGAAATTATAGTTTAACTGCATATTAATTTGCTTCCTTTTCTAAATCGTGTTGTCTTAAGTAATTGCTAGAAATATTCTGTTTCTTTGGTGCTTTAGAATTTTCAGATTTGATCTCAGAATTCCAACATTTTAAGCACCAACACAGTGAATTCTTGGACGGCCAAAGTCGTGGTACTTTTGAGTGGGTTGATGGGATGCTTGTTCAGGCTTTGAATTCTGGTGATTGGCTACTACTGGACAATGTTAACTTCTGCAGGTAAAATTTATATCTGAAAAGTACATGACACTGCCATAATTTGTAGATTCTGAATCTTTTGTTTATAAATGTTGTATCGTAGAATTAACTGCTTTTACGCTTGCGTAAAATGTAGGGAAAATGGATCGTGTTTCTTTTCATATCCACATTTGGTATTGCAGTTTCAAAGGTCCAAGAGCTCGCAGCAGCTCTAAATATAGCTGCAAGAGGATTGATTGTACTGGTGTATAGGGACTGTTGGGATAAAATGTGCATTTAACCATTTGCTAATCATGTAATCCATTTTGTACATTTTTATTTAGTCCTTCTGTGCTTGATCGTCTAAATGCTCTTTTGGAACCTGGAGGAGTGCTTACCATTAGTGAAAGAGGAGTGATTGATGGCACCACCCCAACAATTGTTCCACACCCAAATTTCAGGTATTCTGTGAAGTAGTTTTCTGTTTTTTGGTAACAGAACAGTGCAGCACAGGAACGTCCCCTTCGGCCTACGATGTTGTGCCGAACATAATCCCAAATTAAGCTAATCCCTTCTTTCTGCCCTTGGGTCCATATCTCTCCACTCCTTGCATATTCATGTGCTCAACTAAAAGTCCCTTAAACGCCCCTGTAGCACCTGCCTCCACCACTGCCCCTCTCAGCCAGATTCTTACCACTCTGTGTGGTTTGAAAAAAAAACTTGCCCCTTACATCTCCTTTGAACTTTTCCCTCTTGCCTTAAATGCATGTCCCTTGGTTTTAAACATATTAACTCAGGCTTGACAGTCAGAATCTTTTTCCCAATCTTTGCATCTCATAATTTTAGACTTCTCTCAAGTTTCCGCTCAGCCTCAGCCGATCCAGATTTCAACACTGGCAAAAGGAAAAGATTTGTGATTATTTCCAGTTGTTTTAGTCCACATTTGCTGGTGTATTTTACTGCCAGTCTGAATTATAATTGGAGCCAACCTACTACTACTTCTTACAAAATACTTATTAGTGCAGTCACAGGAGCAGTTTGTATTTTTGAGGGGGCGTGAGTAAACCCACCAGGGATATATGTTACTGGCCTGAAGTTAAATGCAATTTTATGTACAATGAACGTTGTCTTAACTTTTCTGTCTTGTTAATCTGTTCAAAATGCAGTAGAAGACCCTATGTTTCAACTGCCCATAAATCCTTGCAGGCATTAATGTGATTAGTTTTAGTGTTGTACATCACTGTGTAAACTTATGTTTTAAACTGGTGTTTCTTGTGTGGAGTTCTGTGTATGTCTGATAACTTAATGTATTCAATATTTTTTAAATCAAAAGTATTGGGCAAATCAAAATTCTACCAATGTGTGTTCCATTCCTGTCCATCCTTGTCCAATCCTCCAGTCAAAAAATATTTTTCTTTCTTTGCTAAATCATATTGCTAACCAATTCCCTTTTGAGTGATCTTTCTACTCCTAATTCTGCATCCAATTATCTCTTGGCCTCAAAAATGGAAGGCCAGTTTGTATTACGATTTGTTGCGACATTATCCTGTTGAACTCTGCTCGCAAGCCTTTTTAAGATCACTTTGGTTTATGTCAATTATAGAAAGTAGGAATGTCCAAATGATAACAATTAACTAATGCTATTTTCAATTTTCATGTTTACCTTTTTTTTTAAATTTAAAAATAGACTCTTTATGACCATGGATCCAGCACATGGGGAAATCTCTCGGGCCATGAGAAATCGTGGAATTGAGATTTATGTTGCAGGTGAACTCAGTGCTGACCCTTTAGATAAACAGGACATTAAAACATTGTTACATGGCCTTGGTTTCGTGGGAGAAGAAATGTGCACTGAATTGATGAAATTGTATTCTGAAGTAAAGGAAATTGCAGCAGGTAAACTGAGTATTTTAAATTGATTAAATTCACATTTTCTTGATAAACTGTGGTTCGAACTGCACTATCTGACAAGAATAGGAGTGTACAAATGTTGAATTGGAACTTTGCAGCTTGCTCAGCTTTTATTTCATTTAGGTTTTATTAGAACTGTAAATGTAAAATGTTTGGTTCCGGTTACTCTGTAGCTTGAGGGTTTCTGAAAGATTGATTTATTTTACCACCTAAGCTATTTCTCCTTTTCTTTACTAAAGGCACTTTTTATTCCATCTCTTCGCTTCTCCACTGTGCCGTCCTTATTGTTCAGCAGCTGAAACATGGTCTCAGTCTGGCGGACGCATTCCATCAAGCTTGCACAGAAGTCTTTGCCCTTTCACAGTCTGCTCAAGCTCAGCAAGAGGTGAGGGTTAAGGTCTTATTTTTCTGAAGGAAGTTCACAAGTTCTCACTTTATACTGAAAAAAGTTTTAGTGGAAGATGCTGTGAATGTATATTTTATGTTGGCAAATAGTGAGTGGTCACATATGCTGTTATTTGAATCATGATGTAGAGATGCTGGTGTTGGATTGGGGTGAACAAAGTTAAGATTCTCAACACCAGGTTCTCATCCAACTGGTTTATTTGGAAGCTCTAGCTTTCAGATCTCTGCTCCTTCATCAGGTGGCTGTGGAGCAGGATAATAAGACAGGATCTTATGATTCTGCTCCACAGCCACCTGATGAAGGAGCAGTGCTCAGAAAGCTCGTGCTTCCAAATAAACCGGGTGGACTATAACCTGGTGGGAAATTAGATTAGAGTCCCTGTTGTGTATTGAAACATGCACAACCTGGCAAGTCGCTTTTAGGTCCTATTAAAATGATTATGAACAGGTCTTCCCCTGTAAAGCTAACTTTTAGTTTTTCAGCCTTGGTTGTAATTACTGAGCTCAAAGTAAAATCACTGTATTACAGCAAGTACGAGAGCTGGTGGAGAAGCACCAACTTAAATTGACGTCTTCCGAGTCCTGGGGTGACTCCTTGGTCTGTTTGGGATTGTGGCCGGATTCTGTTCCATCAGCAGTGTTTGCAGCAGAGGAATCAATGTTGTCCATGGTTCATCGAGATGGACAGGTCCTGTCCTACTGTTTAAACCGACTGAGCCTGAGCAATAACAGGTGGGCTGAAGGCGTTCGGGGAAAGACCATGTTATATTAATGTAGCCACTTCACTATAATTGAATTGATGCCAGTACATATTGTAATCTTACTTGGCATCATTATTTCATATCACTATTTCATATGTATCCTGGTGATAAATGACTACTTGCTGTCACTTGCAATAAGTGGAGGTTGCTTGAGATGTACTCAGCTTATTAGGAGTGTTTTTTATTCTTATATGGGCTGTGAGTATCACTTGCAAGTCTGGCATTTGTTGCACTTGAACAGATTGGCTGTCTAGGCTATTTCACAGGGTAGCTAAGAGGCATCTGTTGTCCAGACAAGGCAAGGATGGAAGATTACCTTAAAGGTCAGCAGTGAATCAGATGGGTTTTTGTGACATTTGACAGTGGTTACATGCTTGCTAATTGACTAGTCTTCCATTCTAGACGGTCTTAATTGAATTCAAATTTCGCCATCTGCCCTGATGGGATTCAAATCAGTGGCCCCAAAACATTATTATCTATTAAGCATTTACTTTATTCTAGGCATCAATTTAGCTTATTTGGCTGGTTGGCTGATTTTAAGATGTGGTGTCGTGCCAACAGCTGAGGTTACTTTTATTACTTATTCCCTGGCTCACTATCAGCAAGCCTTTCTGTGTCCCTGCCTTTCTGGCTCTCTTACCACCATTCCCCCAGCTGCTGTCAGTTCTGACAAAGTGTCGTTGGACTTTTCTCTCCATTGATGCTGCCAGGCCTGATGTGTTTCTCCAGCACTTTGTCTTCGATCCCCAGAGAATTAGCCTGATGTTCTATGCATTACTAATCCAGTGATGTTACCATTACTAATCCAGTGACGTTACCACGATGTCACTAACTCCCTCTTGTATCATCTTGAGCAATGAAATAACCTGATCTGTATTTAGCATAGAAATGTTTCTGTATGATGTGATTCAGTTCAGGAGGAAGGCAATTGCAGAACTGACCTGATCCTATTGAATGGCAAAGCAGTCTCAAGGGGCCGAATGGCCTGCTGCTGTTTCTGTTAATTATGGGCCTCTCATATCTGGATAAAACCCATTGGAGCTCCACCAAGGAGGTCTGCAAGAAAGATGCTTTGACATTCTGCAAGTCAGGTTGTACTTGAAAGACATCTAGATAATCCAGAAAGGTCGTTGCATTTTAGCTCATTGGGAGTACAAATGCACTTTGAGCAGACGACAAGTATTTGATGCAATAAACATCAGTACAAAAATGAGAAGAATATCCACTTGGATTCATTTGAGGCAAATTGTACAGATGTATCGCAGCAGAAGTCAGATAACAGGAAGGAAGAAGGTTGCAGTGTGTGTTGCCAGCATTAGATGAAGTAGAATGAGAGCTGATTCCAATCTAGCAGAAATGGTGGCAGATGTGTGTTCAACTACCCTGCTGTCGGCTTCATTTCTGTCCGCTTCGGTTAGGTAAGGTGAAGAGCAGATGTCTTTTCCCTAGGGTGGGTGATTTCAAGATTAGGGCCAAATGTTTTTGAATGGTTCATGTGCAGAATGAACTTCCAGAGGAAGTGGTGGGTACAGTTACAACATTTGAAAGACATTTGGATAAGTACATGACTAAGAAAAGATTGGAGGGAATTGGACCAAGTGCAGGCAGGTGGGACAAGTTTGGTTTGAGGACATGGTCAGTATGGGCCAGATGGACTGAAGGGTCTACTTCCATGCTGTATGACTCTATGAATGTAATCCCACTAAAACGACCTCACCATTACAAGAAAAAATATAAAGAAAGGATCTTTCTCAAAAAAAAACTGATCAGAGGATAGCACTTTTTTTTTTGATGTCATGGAAGAAATTGCATATAAGAGGAGGTATGTAGTCAAGCCAACCTCTCACTTTGACATGAGACTTTGCTGTAGAATAGCAGTTTAGCCTAGACTGACCGTATCAAATTTTATATGAAAATATGACTGAGGATCTCAAACACAATCTTTTGCATTTAATTAAATCTTGGCTATTTTGTTGGCTTGTTTGAGTCCAGGTTGTGATTATTTTGCTTCTATTAGATTACTTTGCCATAGTTTGGGACAGATTTGCAGTCCTGATAGAGGACTAAATTTACATGGGTGACAAGAGCATTTAATGCATCATGGCTACTTGGAATTTCTGTAGATACTTGGAGATATTATTTGGGCAGATTTTGTCCAGCAGTTCCACACTGGAACAGTTTGCACTTAATCTCCAGGTTTTCCTATGAACTTAGATCCTTTTTTTTTAATATATTGCATCCTTTGAAATATCTACCTGATTTTCTCTTAAGAGGTATTGGCCCTTGCCACAGGAATTGGTCATAATAAATTATGCTCCAACACCTAACTTTAGCCCAACCTGTCCTTGATCTAAGCAGTTTTCCAAGAATTTTTTTTTTCCTTTAAAATACTACCTGGTATTTTCTAATGGAGTATGTTATGCTCCTTTTTGTTTGAATGCTAATATGAAATTTAATCAAATGCTCCCTGGACAGAAACACAAAATAAACTGACTTAGTAAAGGTATAGATGAGAGTAATTTGCAAATTGGAAATTTGCATATATTCAGCTGTGGAAAGCATTCATTATTGAATACAACATTTTACACTAATCGATGCAATATATTACAGTTTACAAAATAAAACCAAGTCCATTGGTTAGCTTTTCTGCTCCTTGATCTGTTGAGGAACCATTCATGACAATTCCATAATAGTGCAGGTGTAACATTGGAACTTCAACACTCAAAGCACAACATTGTTACAGTGCAGCTTTTACAATACTTCTTCCATTTGGCCAATGGTGCCTACATCAGCTCTTCAAATAAGCATTTTCACCGAGTCGAAGAGTGTGGTGCTGGAAAAGCACAGCTGGTCAGGCAGCATCCGAGGAGTAGGAAAGTCGATGTTTTGAGCATAATGTTGACTCTCCTGCTCCTTGGATGCTGCCTGACTGGCTGTACTTTTCTAGCACCACACTCTTCAACTCTGTTCTCCAGTATCTGCAGTCCTCACTTTCTCCATCATTACCTAGTGTCAAAGGTTTTTGTCCATACCTCAGTGCATTATTTTGATCCAAATAATCGTTCAACACCCTCTTGAATGCCTCAGTTGAGCCTGCCTCCACCACACTTCCTCGCTGAGTCTTCCATACCCTAACGATCCACAGTGTGAAAACGACTTTTCCTCATATCATACTTGGTCCTTTTGCAAATCACTTTAAATGTATGTCAAATGGGTGGCATGGTGGCTCAATGCTCAGCACTGCTCCCCTCAGCGCAATGGACCCAGGTTCAATTCCAGCCTCAGGGTGATTTGTCTGTCTGTGTGGAGTTTGTTCATTTTGCCCGTGTCTGCATGGGTTTCCTCCAGGTGCTCCGGTTTCTTCCTACAGTTCAAAGATGTACACATTAGGTGGATTGGCCATGCTAAATTGCCTGATAGTGTCTAGGGATGGGCAGGCTCAAGTGGCTTAGCCTTGGAAAGTGTAGGGTTACAGGGATGGGTAGGGGGTGAGATGCAGTTTGGAGGGTTGGTGTGGACACAATGAGCCAAATGTGACCTGCCTGCACTCTAGGAAGAGATTCTATGATATGACTCTATTCTTGTTCCATTACGAGGAGGATCAGTTTCTCTTTGTCTATCTAGCACACTTGTAATTTTGAAAACCTCTATCAGATCTCTTCTTCACCACCACCTTTTCTCTAAGGAGAACAGTCCCAACTACAATCAGTCTTCATTTGAAATTTTCCTGGACCTATTCTTGTAAATTGTGTCTGCATTGTCTCCATTGCATTCACATCCTT
The DNA here is from genome assembly GCF_037043375.1 of Chiloscyllium plagiosum. Classification (NCBI taxonomy): domain Eukaryota; kingdom Metazoa; phylum Chordata; class Chondrichthyes; order Orectolobiformes; family Hemiscylliidae; genus Chiloscyllium; species Chiloscyllium plagiosum. The sequence continues at coordinate 103,938,181 of NW_028270141.1, forward strand.
CCGATAATGTGATGCCCACAACTTTACACAACATTCCAGCTGAGTTCAAACAAGTGTCTTGTACAAGTTCAACATCTCCTCCTTGCTCCTGTACTCTCTGCCCCTAGTAATAAAGCTGAGGACACTACGCTTTATTAACTATTTTCTCCACTTCAATAATCTGACCACATACACAACCAGGTTTCTCTGCTCTTACCTACATACCCTTTAAGAATTGCACCTTTTCTTTCTTGTCTTTCAGCGCTTTTCTTACTAAAACGCATCACCTCATAGTTCTCTGCATTAAACGTTACCTACCATCTATTGCCCACTTCACCAACTTAGAGTCATAGAGTCCTATAGCACGGAGACAGCCTCTTTGGCCCAAACTGGTCCATGCTGACCAAACTGTCTTTCTACACTAACCCCATTTCCTTGTACTTGGCCCAGATCCTTCTAAACTTTTCCTATCTATGTATTCGTCCAAATGCCTTTGAAATGTTGTTAATGTACCAGCCTCAACCTCTTCTGCTGGCAGCTCATTTCATATGCATACCACCCTCTGTGTAAAAATAAAGTTGCCCCTCAGATTCCCATTTATTCTTTCCCCTCTAACCTCAAACTGATGACCTCCTAGTCAGCGATTCCCCAACCCTGGGAAAAAAACTGAGTGCCTTCACCCTATCTATGTCCCTCATAATCTTATACACTTTTGTAAGATCCCCCCCCTTAGTCTCCTGCTCTCTAAAGAAAAATGTCCTAGCTTGTCCAACATCTTCCTATAACTTGGTCCTTTGTGTCCTGGCAAAATGCTTGTAAATTTCTTCTGCACTCATTCCAGTTTAAAAACATTCTTCCTGTAGCAAGGTGTGACCAAAACTCAACATCATACTCCCAAGTGCAGCCTCACCAACATCCTGTACAACTGCAATGTCGCTTCCTAACTTGTATACTCAATGCTCTGACTGATGAAGACTAGTGTGCCAAAAGTTTTGTTCACTGCCCTGTCTACCTGTGACTCTACTTTCAGAGAACCGTGCACCTGAACTCCATGGTCCCTCTGTTCCACTATACTCCTTTAAGAACCTACCATTCACCATGAAACTCCTACCTTAATTTGACTTTCCAAAGTGCAAGACCTCACACCTATCTGTACTAAACTCCACTTTGCCATTTAGAATCTCAGAGTCAGAGATATACAGCATGGAAACTGACCCTTTGGTCCAACCTGTCCATGCTGACCAGATATCCCAACTCAATCTAGTCCCACCTGCCAGCACCCGGCCCATATCCCTCCAAATTCTTCCTATTCATATACCCATCCAAATGCCTTTTAAATGTTGCAATTGTACCAGCCTCCACACTTCCTCTGGCAGCTTTTCCCCAGCTGCTCAAGGTCCTGCTGTTATTTCAACTTATCTGAGTCCTGTTGGAGTTTCATGCTTTCATCCTGATAGTTTACAAGTTGTCCAAATTTCACGTCATCTGCAAACTTTGAAATTGTCTCTTGTCTCCAAGGTCCAGATCATTAATATAAATCAGGAAAAGCAAGGGTCCAAGTACTGATCTCTGGAGAGCTCCACTACAAAATGCCCTTAACCGTTATGCTGTTACCTATCACTCAGCCAATTTTGTATCTAATTTGCTCCTAACCCTTTTATCCCATGACCTTTATCTTTCCTCACAAATCTGTTGTGTGGTTCTAAATCAAACACCTTTTGAAAGTCCATGTGCACCACATCATTAATACTCTCATCAAACTATTCTGTTACTGCCTCAAAAAACTCACTCAAGTTAGTTATGAATGATTTTTTTTTTCCCTTCAAGAACTGGTGCTGACTTTCTGTAATCAACCCACCATTTTCCATGTGACTGCAAATTCTATCCTGAATGATTGTTGAGGAAGCTTCTAAAAACAGTGACATTGAACTGACTGGACCATAATTGCTGTGCTTTTTTTACTGTCCTTCTTCAACAAGGCCCTAATGTTTTCAAATATCCGGTCGTCAGTCTTTTTCAGGGATGCCAGAAAAATTATGATTTGTGCCTCTTCAATTCTCACCTTGACTTTCTTCTCAATCCTCTGGTCCCAGTGTCATTTCAACATTTGAGTACCAGCAGTCAATCCAACACTACTTCCTTAAAATTCTGAACTCTTCTGCTGATAGAGTATCCTCCTCTGTTACCATGGCCTGGTCAGCATCTCTTTTTGTAAATGTAAAGTATTCACTTAACACCTCAGCCATGCCCCCTGCTACCATGTGTAAATCGCTTTTTGGTCTCTAATTGGCTTTACTAATTTTACCACTAAATTTATGCCTAAAGAAGACTTTGTCAAACAATCCAAATTCTCTGACAGATGAAAATATATCAGTTCAGGGAAATTCTACCTACAGAAATGGAATGAAGACCTCCGAGACCAATCACCATAAGGATGAGCCAGAGATAGTTGAAACTTTATTGCTGGAACAGCACAACAGGTCAGGCAGCATCCAGGGAACAGGAGATTCGACGTTTCGGGCACAGGCCCTTCTTCAGGAATGAGCAGAGAGTGTTCAGCAGGAGAAGATAAAAGGTAGGGAGGAGGAACTTGGAGGAGGGGCGTTGGAAATGTGATAGGTGGAAAGAGGTCAAGGTGAGGGTGATAGGTCGGAGTAGGATGGAGGCGGAGAGGTCAAGAAGACGACTGCAGGTCAGGAAGGCGGTGCCGGGCTGGAGGGATTCGGCTGAGACAAGGTGGGGGGAGGGGGGATGAAGAAACTGGTGAAGTCCAAGTTCATCCCCTGTGGTTGGAGGGTTCCCAGTCGGAAGATAAGACGCTCCTCCTCCGACCGTCGCGTTGTTGTGGTTTGGCGGTGGATGAGTCCAATGACCTGCATATCCTCGGTGGAGTGGGAGGGGGAGTTGAAATGCTGTGCTACAGGGTGGTTGGGTTGGTTCGTCCGGGTGGCCCAGAGGTGCTCTCTGAATCGCTCCGCAAGTAGGCGGCCTGTCTCCCCAATATAGAGGAGGCCACACTGGCTGCAGCGGATGCAGTAGATGATGTGGGTGGAGGTGCAGGTGAATCTGTGGCGGATATGGAAGTTTCCTTTGGGGTCTTGGAGAGAAGTGAGGGGGGAGGTGTGGGCACAAGTGTTGCACCTCCTGCGGTTGCAAGGGAAGGTGCCGGGAGTGGAGGTTGGGTCGGTGGGGGGTGTGGATCTGACAAGGGAGTCGCGGAGGGAGTGGTCTCTACGGAAAGCTGATAGGGGAGGGGAGGGAAATATATCCTTGGTGGTGGGGTCTGTTTGGAGGTGGCGGAAGTGACGGCGGATGATGCGCTGTACATGGAGATTGGTGGGGTGGTAGGTGAGGACCAGTGGGGTTCTGTCCTGGTGGCGGTTGGAGGGGCGGGGCTCAAGGGCGGAGGAGCGGGAAGTGGAGGAGATGCGGTGGAGGGCACCGTCGACCACGTCGGGGGGGAAATTGCGGTCCTTGAAGAAGGAGGCCATCTGTGTTGTACGTATTTTGAACTGGTCCTCCTGGGAGCAGATGTGGCGGAGACGAAGGAATTGGGAGAATGGGATGGCGTTTTTACAGGGGGCAGGATGGGAGGAGGTGTAGTCCAGGTAGCTGTGGGAGTCGGTTGGTTTGTAGTAGATCGCCGCCATCACTTCCGCCACCTCCAAACAGACCCCAGCACCAAGGATATATTTCCCTCCCCTCCCCTATCAGCTTTCCGTAGAGACCACTCCCTCCGCGACTCCCTTGTCAGATCCACACCCCCCACCGACCCAACCTCCACTCCCGGCACCTTCCCTTGCAACCGCAGGAGGTGCAACACTTGCGCCCACACCTCCCCCCTCACTTCTCTCCAAGGCCCCAAAGGAAACTTCCATATCCGCCACAGATTCACCTGCACCTCCACCCACATCATCTACTGCATCCGCTGCAGCCGGTGTGGCCTCCTCTATATTGGGGAGACAGACCGCCTACTTGCGGAGCGATTCAGAGAGCACCTCTGGGCCACCCGGACGAACCAACCCAACCACCCTGTAGCACAGCATTTCAACTCCCCCTCCCACTCCACCGAGGATATGCAGGTCATTGGACTCATCCACCGCCAAACCACAACAACGCGACGGTCGGAGGAGGAGCGTCTTATCTTCCGACTGGGAACCCTCCAACCGCAGGGGATGAACTTGGACTTCACCAGTTTCTTCATCCCCCCCTCCCCCCACCTTGTCTCAGCCGAATCCCTCCAGCCCGGCACCGCCTTCCTGACCTGCAGTCTTCTTCTTGACCTCTCCGCCTCCATCCTACTCCGACCTATCACCCTCACCTTGACCTCTTTCCACCTATCACATTTCCAACGCCCCTCCTCCAAGTCCCTCCTCCCTACCGTTTATCTTCTCCTGCTGAACACTCTCTGCTCATTCCTGAAGAAGGGCCTGTGCCCGAAACGTCGAATCTCCTGTTCCCTGGATGCTGCCTGACCTGCTGTGCTGTTCCAGCAATAAAGTTTCAACTTTGATCTCCAGCATCTGCAGACCTCACTTTCTCCTCTGAGCCAGAGATAGGAAAGTGTAGGAATGAGAGACTGAGAATAAATTGTGTACATTAGGCAGATTGAGGACAAAAGGCAAGGAAGAGCAGCTTGCAAGAATCCATATCCTTGAAAGTTTGTGTTTATTTCCTAGAGCCAATTATTTTCAAAAGTAAACAAATGTTTGTCACAATTCATCATACGGTGTCTGTAAAGGATGTTGTTCTCTCCCTTTCCTTATTCAGATCTCGACCCCTAACTCTGGCTGATCTTGAGTTAGTTTTGCAATCGTGTAACATGGACAATCTTGTATTTCATGGCAATAAGACTGCAGTTCAAGTGACAGATGAGCTCTCAATGGTTCCTGCTGCTATCAGGCTGGTCACAGAGAAAGCATCTAATCAAGATTGGCTGTTAAGGGCAAGATGGTTGTGTCACGCAGCAAAATTCTACAAGCAGCTACCAGGTAGAGTATTGTTACCAGTGTTCTAATACTTAAACCTGATCGTACAACTTTGTCATGCCTGTTACTGAAATCATTCATATAGTGACTTTTTACATTACTGGGGTCATTTAGGTGATGCACAAACTAACAACCCCTCTAGTCACACCGGAGTTACAATGATCTTTTTAAAAAAAAACACACATTGCTCACAACTTTTTCTGAAGGGCTTTTAAGCATGAGCAACAAATATTGGCTTTGTTACAGATGCTTGTATCCTGTGAAAGAATAAAAGCAAGTGCCATTTGACAGGTTAAAACCTGCTTGTGCACAAGATTATTCCCTGTTATGGTCAAGTTGTAGTTTTGACATGTGCGCCACTTTTATATCGATTAGTTAGATTGCTTCGTAATTATCATTGCACATTCTTGTGTTTACTTGATATAAAACATACATGAAAGTATAAGTTAGAAACTTAATTTTACACTTAAATTCTTCACCAGTATGAATAATATTAGTTATAAATACACAACATTTAAAAGATGCCTGATTTTTATATGTATTCTATAGATATTCAAAAAATCAAAGGTTCTGTATAGATGTAGAGTTGGCGTCATGTGGGTGATTATAAATTGTGTGCAATTTTAGTTGATGGCTTTTTTTTAACCTACAGAGTTGGTGTGTGCCCAACTGGAGGCAGGGGCAAAAGCTCTGAATGCAGTTTACTCCAGTGTACTTCCCACAGGAATGAAGGAAGTTGTACAGCAACTACAGCTCGATGCCAATGGTAACATTGTTTAGATCATATACTTTCTAGTTTTATTCATTTTCTTAGATGAGCTGTTTACAGAGGAACCTTGATTATCCGAAGGACATGGGTGGGCAGTATTTTGTTCATTAATCGAATGCCGGATAACATAGTTTAGCTGAGCATTGGGACATTGCGATCTTGCCAGATAATCCGATTTTTGGATAATCGGATAATCAAGATTCCTCTGTACTTGTTTGGGGAATGGGAAAAAGTTGGATTTTACTGACTACCTGGTGTGAAATTAGTTCTTTGTACTAAAGTTAACACAACAATTTTCTTTTGTTGCCCTGACAAGTGGCAAATTTATGGATAGGAATTTAAGCTCTTGCATTCAAGATATTCAAGTGGCATGTTCCTATGTCTAAACTTTAATGTCTTTAAGGATAGTGGTGCATGTTGTCCAGCATTGGATGCATTTCCATTTCGAATAGAATATTGACATCTTTTATAGTTACCTGTATGAATGGTTATGGCAGAGAGGATTTTATCTGGAAAATGCAACCTCCAAGGTGTTGCACTTCTGTATTTTGAGTCAGTTTTATTTTAAAATAGCCTTAAAATAGAACTTGGAGCAAGACATTTATGGTGAGAGCAGCACTTTCTAACCTAAACAGAAATACAGGAAAAGTTTTATTATCCAGTACCTATGGGGCCAGGAGGGTGCCAGTTGATCAAATATTTCAGTTGCTCAAGAGGTCATATAATCAATATAAAAACAGAACTAAGTAATAGAGACATAATGCAGGTGGTATGCAAATCATTGGTATTCTTTATTTACATCATAAGTCACAAATAATCTCTCTCTCTCTCTCTCTCTCTCTCTCTCTCTCTCTCTCTCTCTCTCTCTCTCTCTCTCTCTCAACTGACTAATATAGTAAAGTATTAATTTTTGCACAGTGCTGGTTAAAACAAACTGTCGGTACTGAATTTTGCACATCTACAAATTCCCATCTTCCTATCAGTGGTTATAGAGTCAGAGAGATGTACAGCGTGGAGACAGAGCCTTTGGTCCAACTCCTCCATGCTGACCAGCCTATCCGAAATTAATCTAGTCTCATTTGCTGGCATTGGACTCATGTGCCTCTAAACCCTTCCTATTCATTTGACCTTGATAAATATAGATATGTGTTGCAGTTAGTTTTCGGCTGAGATCTGATGCAAGCAGTTTGATCCTCCCCTTTCCTGCCGCCTCTACCAAACAAACAAATGCCTGCTTTCCTCAACTGCTTCTTGGACCAATTGCATATTGCTTATCTTCTCAGAGAACGCCTCAGTTCCTTTGGATTCACGATGGAACCAGCAGCATTTGGATATTTTACTAAATTCTATGGCATATTCTGGGCTGCATTGTTCAAAAGAGCTTCAAGCACAGCTCCACTCCATTGCTAACAGGTAAAAATTACCTTTGCAAAACCTATTGTTGGCATCTATGTCAAGGAATGTCTTTGTACTTAGTATTTTACTTGTTCCCTTTTCAGTTCAGTTCCAGCGCATCTGTTCTGCTGCAGATCACAGTACATTATTAGCCCAGTCGTGTATGTAAGACTGCAATTCCAGAGGTCAAAGTGGCAACATGGCTTTGTGGCATCAAAGACTCCTAGGAAAATAGAAAATGGTGGGGTTGAAAAGGCACATTCCTCACTGGCCAAAGCCATATCCAGCACAAAAACATTGCTGTGGTTGACCAGTCATTTGGTCCCAAACATCACGACAGGAGTCCCTCAGCACAATGCCCTGCACCCAGTTCCCTTCATGGAACTTTCTTCCATTATCAGGTTATTAGAAGTGATCCTGTTCGCAAATCAGGTTTGTGTGGAATTCTTCAGCAAAGTAGACTGAATTTGCATGAAGCAAGACCTGTTCAGTATCCAGGCAATGGCATTTGTGCCGGGCGATAACTATCTTCAATAAAAGAGGATCTGACTACCTGCACATGCAAGCGCAATAGCAAAAACCCCCACCATCCTGGGAAGTCATCATAGACCAGGATCTATAGCAGACTAGCCACATCAATATTGTCTGTGCAAAAACAGGTCAAATGGGTGGGAATTGTGGTAAGCCACTCACTGTGCTCTCTCTGCTATCAACAAGGCACAAATCGGGACTGTGATGGGATAGTTTCCAATTACCTGTAATCTTCAACAATGTATATGAAGTTCAAAACAATCCAGGACAAAGCAACTCACTTTATTAGTCACCAAACAGACCTAAGTTTGCATTTGAGTACTCTTAACAGATTATGAAATGTTAATGTGATCTTTCAACTTTGTAAAATAATGATTCTCTGTGTACTAATTCCGAAAACAGGTTGTTCCATGTTTTTGTTGTTTTGTAGGATGGCACTTCTGATGGACAGAGAGGAAAGAGGATATATGGAAAAAGCAGCACTAACCTCTGATGCTGCAAGAAAATCAGGCAGACAAAGTGCTTTAAGAGTATCCATTGCATTCCAGAAAGGTAACCTTAGCAAGACTTGCATCAAACAAGGAAGTTAAACTGAGTGTTTTGTAATATTTTTATTGCAAAAAAAATTGAAAAATTAAGTTTGTTTTATTGATTCAAATGCATCTTTTATCAGAGCATGGGACAATTTATTTGATGTTTGTATTTGGTCTGTTTTACTGGACAGAATGTATGGCAGGAAACTGGGCATGGAAAATCTTGTACCCATAAGAAAGCCACCTTCATTTTCCAGCTGTTAATGTAAATTCTGATTGGTTATTTTGGATCCTGCTCTGGTTTTCTGCTCTTGAGATGTACATTGGTGTAATAGAAAAAGAAGTAATCTCATTCCGGCCACTTTTACGATGGACTATGGAGAGTAATTTTGAAGCCATGGTTAAACTACTGTTAGCACAGAATGAAGCTACATGTTCAAACATAATTGTACCATTGTTTGGATTTCTTTTTTATGCTATTCGGGTATTCTGTGTAAAAATAGTTCCATAAAAATAATCGAGAGGATGAATATTTGCAAGGGTTGTAAATGCTAAATCTAAAATATTAAAGGCTTTGGTTCACTTGTTTAGGTATGATGAGCTTTGATGACCTGCCTCACCCAGTCTTGGCTCACCTTGCTGCTTTCTTTGAAGCCTGGGATGCTTGCATTGTGCAGTGCATAAAGTCTTCATTTTCCAATCTGGAAGATGATGCCTTCCATGGGGCAAGTATTACTCACCTTCTTTGACATGCATCTTGCACTTGTTCATCTGCTGCTAGTTTTGGAGTCCATTCCCTTGGAGAGGTGTGGTGCGCAAAGCCGGCCAACTGATAATCTTCTTCAGCCCTGCCAGTATGAATGTGTGAAATTGCAAGTTGTAACTATCCTGCTATTTCTGATGAAGTTCCATCCCTAAATTGTCACTGGAATGTTGTATAGTAACTAGCCACATGCTAAATCCGAGTCATGTTAAATGCTATATAATTATATAATTATAACTTTAGCTCCATTATAAACTCGTCTCTGTCTATTTTGTATTGTATTGTAGACAGTAAAACTTTTAATTTGGGAACCAAAGAAATCTAGGTTGGTTGAAGGACAGTAGTTACTATGCAGTACAGGCTGCGGAACTGGGAGACAAATGCAAAGACTTCTGTCAGTGTCTAGAAAGTCTAAATTAAAATGAAATTAAGATTCTTTATTTTATAAATTGTTTATTTTCTAATAACCATGCACATAGATATCTGAGTTTAAAACTATTACAGTTGGATATATCGGAAAGTTTGAATAGATGTAGGAATAATTCTAACTGTGTGGAGATACTGAAAGCTGTTACCTCTCTTGCATGGCCAGCCTCAATAATAGGGCATTCTTGAACATTTTCTGATCTTCCTAGGTATTGTGCAGCATTTTGTGGCGGGATCGATTCTGGATAATATCTGACAGAGTTGTAACAGATACTGAGGGAATAGCACTCCTCTCTCTCCACTGGCATTGGGTGATGAAACACCTCCTGAAAGATCATCTCTGCCAGCTAACTGACTTTTCCCAGTATGTATGAACATTGTTTATACTTAGCATCTTGGTGGTTTGACTGTACAATTCTGTTGGAGTATCCCATCTCTAGTGCTCTGTCAAAGTAATATTTAAGATGTATCAACTTAGCAAGGTTCTTGGTTCATGAGTTGGAAGGTTCGTTTTCTTTGTCTGCATAATAGCTAAAGCAGTTCAGAGGCTGAAAATATTGTGAGTACCTCGAATTGTTAGAAACATATTTTGCATAACAAATTTGACAGCAGTTTCTTGACCTCATTTGAAATCTGGTGACCAGGAATTGCATGCTGTTAAGGGTTGACATGGTGATATGTTAGGATTAGAGTTCTGCTGTTCTTCAGATTTTGCCAATCTGTTTCCAAAACAAAAATTGTACAAATATTTAACAACAACCTGGATCAGTAATACTAAAATAAAAGGCATCGACTATCCAAAATATCTGTTTTAGACAAATTCTGCTGTGTCTGAAACCTGTGAAACACCCTTTATTATGTCTCCATAATGCTGCCAGACTTCAGATTGTACAGATAGCTGTGTCACAATTTCTGTGTAGGCAGATGTTCGTACCTCACTATTTTATTTTCTTGGCTTAATTCTTTTTGAATTAATGTTGAAGTATGTAACTCCTCTTGAGCTTTTTCCACCTCAAGTCCTGTTATAGCATTTTTAATGGTTATAGACTGGTCGATGAATGATATTATATCTGTTCTAAGCCATTATGTTGGTATGAAATGAAAGCATTTCTAAAACGCGCAATTAAACACAATATAAATGAATGCACAATTATAACCTTTTGATGTGTGACTACATTGTTGAAGGGATTAGTGCCCTCCAATTACTATTGAATGTTGAGAAGAAGTTAATTTTGTACAACTCAACTTGGATATTATCCATAATTCCTAAAAGGAGTAATAATTATGCAGTGGTTTATTCTTCCTAAAGATTGAGTAAGTTCTCTTTTGTGTTTCCGGCATATCAAATCAAGAAGGAAACTTATCAGATTGTAATAAAACAATAAAGTTGAGGTTTGACAATCTGAAGTATTGGTTGGTGGAAACTGCCAAAATAATAGTGCGAGAAAAATAAAAGATGAAATCTAGTGATAGTGTAATATAACATGAGCAGAAGGCACAAAATGGAGAAGAATAGGTAGCATTAAATCTTCAGCAATAAATTTATATGATGACACAAAGCAGAAGTTGGGTAGAAAACAAAAGGAAAAGGGCTAAGTAGAGCATGCAATGTGGGAACAGAGACATAAATCAAGATAACTTGGGTTCAGACTTCAGGAGAGCAGTGAAAATTAGTAAAGCAACTGACAGTTGTATTGACAGTGTTATGGTATTGCTATCTGTACAAGGTTGGAGTTTGAAGCATGGAGATTAGAAAAAGGATGTTTCACATGGTCCTGTTGTATCTTGGGGCTTTCATTGACAGTTTCTGTGCCACCCATTTTGGATGTATTTGGGTTTGGGTGTCTGTTCTCTTTTTGTTTTTGCACCCCTTGCCTTACAGTTGTGGTACCTTTGCAATGCTGATCTGTTATTTCTCTTTCTTTGGTATGAATGCTCTTCTTTAATGAATAACCGGGTTTGTTCCTTTTATCACTTTTTATTTGGTTTGGTTTCTCTTCATGGTTCTGAGGGTTTTTTTTTAAAAAGAGTTTTTTTTGTACATAGCTCAGGTCCAATGAATAATGCCATCCTTAAAATCAGATTTGGATTTAACTTTTTTGCCACCATCTGTGAGATCCAAAACTCTTGAAGTTTTCATCATACCTGGGGTTATTTGTACTGTAATTTTTGTTCTTTTCACGTCAGAATTCCTCAAGAAATTCACACTATTTCAGAGAACCTGCAGAGCCATCTGACTAGTCCTAATGAAATGGCTACCAGTGTCAAGGGTCTGCAGAAATGTTTGGGTCGTCCTCTTCCATTCAAGGTTAGTGAAGTTTAACACTGTCCTGTTTGATGGTTCTGCCTGACCTTTGGGGTAATACACATGTCAGACTTGAAATGGAGCAAAAAAAGCTTCTGATTGTCCAATGTGTTGAGATATTGGTAACCAGGCAAGAGTTCCAGATGGTGAAAGTGAACTTTTGATGAGGTTTCACGAGTGAAACTTTGTTATAAACAGCCAAATTGAAATAATTATTAAACATTTTTTTCAGATGTGGAGAAAAGTCTCTCCCTCCCTCCCACTCACTCCACTCTTGTACTGCATAACTCAAACCCAAGTCATAGAGTAATGTGCATTGATGAGACCACATCTGGAGCATTACGAACGGTTTTGTTCCCTTACTTCATGTAATTGCATTGATGTCAGTTCAGAGAAGATTCACTAGGTTCTTTCCAGAAAGGCTTTATTGTGAGGAGAGATTGAGCAGCTTAAGCCTGTACTCGCTAGAGTTCAGAAGAATGAGTGGGGACATAATAGGAGTATCTGAAGTACTAAAGGAGGTTGACAAAGTAGATGCAAAGTGATTGATTCCCTTTGGGAGTTAATCTGGAATAAGAGGTCACACATAGTCTACCAATGAGTCTAAAATGAAGGAGTGGCATATTTGGAGCAGTGAGAAAGGGTCATGCATCTTTTCAACTCACTATCCTAGAGTGTAGTGGCTGCTGGGGCGCTGAATAAATTTAAATTTATGGAGAAGATTGACAGATTATAGATCCATAAGGCCCATAAATGAACACTTATTTCACCCGAAATTGAGTAGAATGTATAACTTGCCACCATCAGGACTAGTAAAGCACAGACACTGTTAAGACATTTTCACTTTGGCCACAACAAGGAAATGTTTCACCGGTTGTCTGGGTAATGTATCACCGATTGTCTGGGTAATATAAATTCAGGTGTTCATGTGAGAATTTTCATACAGAAGTGGCTTTTAAAACAGGAGAGGCTCTCATCAGTACACCTCACCTTTGGAGTAACGAAAATTTAAATAGTCTCCTATCTGTCGTATAGAGCATTAGTATCTAGTCATTATATATTTTTAATTATAAAGTGAACATGTAAATTTTAAGTTCCACTTTACTTCGAACGAAGACAAGCCCCACATTACTAGATGCTCTGCTAGCCAATTATTATTCTTGAACTGTGTCAATTGCAGCAATTAAATATGGCAAATGTTTACCTGTTTGAATTGAGGGGTAGGAGTTTATATATAAGATTAACTTAGAATGTTCGCACTTTTGCTATTGCAGAAATGTTGCTTTATTAGGGGCTGTGTTCCTGTAAAAATTAAAATGTTGATTAAACTTCTCCCACCTTTTTAGGTTGGATCTGTTGTGGAATGTGTGTCCAAACTGAAAGTGATGAGTTCTGTCCTGGATGTGTTGAAATTGAGGCCAAAAATGATGGATGTAACTTGGAAAGAACAACTGTATAGAATTAAAACAGCTGCTACTGACTGGAAGATTAAGCGGGGCTTGATGGTGTCTTGGGGTCTCGTAATTCAAGCAAATCACGTAGTCGGATATGATGCTGGTATGCTTTTAATAAAAGTAAAACTAATTAATGCATTAGAATATCCTGTAAAGTTATAATTAAGTGCTAATGTTTTAAAATGTGGGTATAATGAGTATCCAGTTCAGTTTGGCCTTTTTAAAGCAGCTCATCTTCTCAAGGAGAGTTGAGATAGATATTATGCATCAGATCAGACCTCCTCAGAATATATTAGGAAGATGGTCTAAACCAAACTTGTTCTGTCTTTAAAGATAAATGTAGTGTCGTGTTCCAGATGTAATACAATTGCTCACACTATGCAATGTTAAGCAAAGTGGAATTTATTCAAACACGCATAGCTAAAATAAAAGAAAAGAAAGAAGGAATTGGAATAACTTAACTCTCCTGGAAAACTAAACAATCGATGCAGTAACTATTATTAATTAACTGTACCAATATAACAACATCTCATAAACATACTCTTAGCAGAAGGCAAATTCAGAAAGCAGATTTGTCTCTCTTGCAGTTCTCTAATCCAGCATGAAAGAACATCAAAAGACTATTCTGAGAGAGAGAGAGAACTCCAGCTTTCAGCTGTACAGAGAGAGATTTGGTAGCTTTTCACAACCCCAGCAGCTTCTGCTGAAAGCTGAACTAAACATCTTATTCTGTGGGTGGGAGGTTAACCACACCCACTCAGGATGCTTCTATGGTTCCAACTCAGGCTGCTTCCATTGTTCCAACTGTAAAAATTATCATACAAGGCTTCACAAGTTGTTTACCTTCTCATTGACTTCTCATAGGCATCTGTCCCCACCCCACCATCTCTAGCTAAAAGAAACTAGGACAAAACCTCTCTTAAAGCCACGGCATTGTCACATAAGCAATAGATGTTGAATGGCCAGCAAAGCCCACATTCCCTGAATGAATAAATAGAAGTGGTTTAACAATATGATTTGAGGAAATTAACTCGTGCATCATATTGAGGTGATAAAATGAATTGCAGCACTTAATGCTGTAAAGACATGAGTCATTCTGGCTGAATAAATAATCACTTGTTATGATGTTGCCATATCAATGGGAAGTATCAACTTTTTCTTATTGATCGGAAAAGACAGGAACCAGAATTTCTGAATTTTACTTTGTCCTTAGAAACCATCTCTCAGGTGGCCAAGCTTGAACTGAGCAAGCTTTCGTCGTCAAGGGTACCAGTTTATCTGATAGCGCTTAAATAAAATAACAGTGAGACCACCTTCCAACAGGGAGAGATTAATGTCGATCAAGGAGTGAAGGACAGTAAGTGGCCAAGTCAAAGACATGGTCAACGTTTGGATTTTTGCAGAGTTCTTTGGAGATGGCATGATACGTTCTTTGGAGATGGCAAGTGAAATCCAGGAAATTGACAACCAAACTTTCAGCCATGATATGTCAATGAGGGGCAATTGAGACTTTTTTGTTAATAATTTAAAGTTGCATCAACTCTAGTTTTTTTTTACAACTGATGATGCTCAATTAGCTATTGATATTTAAGGATCTACAGTATTTGCACTTTGTGTTCCAGGTGTTTTGCAGTCTGTCGTGGACTCCCAAGCTTCAGTGATGACATCTCAGGGTCTTCTAAACTCTCCGGATACCCAAAGTCTTGAGGCAGGTCCACCTGAGCTAAATGAAACATGCTTGAATCAGTTAGCAAGCAGAATTCAGCTGTGGCCTGTACTGGAATATCTGGCATTACTCTGCAAGTATAAAGTGGTGGCAGACCTTATGGATCTATCATTAGTCTCCAGGTAAGCAAAAGAAAGTAAAGTACTTCAATAGCTGTTAAACATAATTGCTATCTTAAGAAACGAACAACCAAAAAGATTGTTAAACACTAGCAGGCAGGTCAAGAGAACTATGGTAAAATAATCTCTAATTTCATGACACACACAGCTTGTTTGGAAGACAATAAGTTGAATGGTACACTACCCAGTTCTGCTCCAATTTCAAAGATGTTCAAAATAGTGGGAAGTTCTTTCTGTACACCCCTGAAACTGTTTTGCTGTAAATAATGAAAAACATTCTTGGCTAGGCTAACCTAATACTTTGGTTTTGCACTTATCTCTTCAACCCCATTTCCTATTCAGCCTCCCTCTGCAGGGAAACACCTGTCATTAACTTCATAATATTGAGTTCAATCATGCCATTAACTGAAGGATTGAACCATGTTATTCTGCGCATGTATGTGATACTATTATCTATAAACCTGCCCTGACAGTAGAATGACCTTGATTATAAAATCAATCAGTGCAGTTAATTTTATGACTGACTTTGGAGCCATACGTAAATTTTAAAATATGCAACTTGGAGATTACACAGTGAACTTCTGTTACCAGATGTTTTATTGTTGAGCCTAATATAGAATCATAGAAGTGTGGAAGCAGGCCATTCGGCCCCCAGAGCATCCGATGGCTAATTCACGTAATCCGCACATCCCTGGACACTGGGCAATTTAGCACAACCAATCCGCCTAATTTGTTTTTCGACTGTGGGTGGAAACCGGAGCACCCGGCAGAAACGCACGGTAACACGGCCATTTGGGCAAAGTCCACCCAGATAGTTGCCTGAGGTTAGAATTGAACCCAGATCCTTGAGAATGTGAGGCTGCAGTGCTGCCTGTTCAGTATAAATACTACTAAACTTTTGAGCATCAAAAGTTAGGAAGCTCGGAGCATAATTTCTAGGTTTAGTTAATTAATCAAAAGCAGAATTTAAGCTGTACTCTTTTTTTTGGTCTGTCGATGATCTGGACCACAACCTTGAGATCGTGGATGAGGGTATTTGAGATTTTCCATACCTTGGGAGTGTGCATTAGATTATTACATCGCAATATGTACGTCATACTATCGTTTGCCTGTAAATCCTGAAGGTGAAAAATCACTTTAACACCAACAACAACTCACCATACCCTATGATGCACATTCTTCATTATTCCTCTTTATTGCCAACCATTAACTATAAATGGGCGATATGAAGGGAATTAGGATAGACTCATTGGTTTAGAGCAGTAAATTAGGTTTTTCATTCTGTTTCTAATAAATGTTAATTTGAAGACCAATAAAGGACAACATGAAGTGCATTAGCATCATAAATAATTCTGTTCCATCACCAACAGTGCCAGAAGTAAGCCAGATCAGTCAATGGCTAGTGCTGAACTTCGTCAATTAATTATATTCTGCTTAAGATCTACGCCCGTGGCTGCTCAAGATCTCCGAGAATTCTGGTACTTAGCACAGGTTGATGAGGTGAGTGCACATTGGTCAAATCACACCTTGCAGTACTGCGATTATAATAGTTATCTTTTCCTGGGCATCAGAAAAAATGTCTTGCTTCACTTCATAGAACCTGGTGCTGGTAACTAAAATGGAAACAATTGGTCATAAAAGCATGCTTTGTCAATTACTTGGTATTGCTATATAATGGATTCCCGCTAATCGTCACAGGAATTTTTTTTACTCACTCCTGGGAAATGGGCATTGTTGGCTGGCCAGCATTTATTTCCCATCCAAAGTTGCCCTTGAGAAGGTGGTGCTGAGTTCCCTTGTATTGCTGCAGCCCACACGCATATATCACTTATATCACGTACACTGTGTGAGTTAAATCATGAACTGGAGTGATTTGATTGAAACATTTTCTTGTTTTAACTGGTTTTCCACTGCAATGCTGCACAGTAGCTGCAGTGGACAGGTTTCTCTTGTTGTGAACCATAATTAGTCTGAAACTGGTAAAATTGGCTCACTTATACATACTTAATATCCGGTCAGATTATGGAATTTGGATCATCAGTGCCCAACTGGAAATTTATCTTGCAAGTCAGTTGGCTGAAATTTGGAGTATTTAATGCATTCAGAGTGCTATTCCACTATTGGAAACAGTGTAACACTGACAGATCTGTAATAATGCTTTATTCCAAATTGTATATAAATTTGGGCATATACATTGAAGGTAATGCCAGTGAAAGGAATTTTAAAGATGCAACTTAAAATCAGCTTTAATGTGTTTTCATATCTCAGCTCTCTCCTGAACAATTAAAGTTGCTGAGTTCAGGACTGATGATGACCATGTTTGGAGCATTTTGGAGTAGTTCTATCACAACCAATCCTGACTATTGGCTGACATGGAAACCCCCAGCAATTGTAGGAGATGACACAATTCCAGAAAACGTCATTGACAAATCATTAAAGGTTGGTCTGCTTTCTTTTATAAGTTAAATAACGTGTGGATATTCAGTTTGCACACATGTTGGCCATATTAAACCTACAGTTCCCAACAATCTTTTGAAGAATCTTCATGCAGACAATTTGACCTCTGTACCCCAGGAATAGTGCCCGTTCTGTGAATTAAACAATGTTGTGTCCGAATGTGATCATGATGCTGTTTCTTTATTCTTCCCTAATTCCTCTGCTCCTCTTCCACTTGATTTATTCTTGGCAGTTTGTATTTAGCCAAATGATTTTTCAATGGCTTCTCCTCCCATTTAGCACAATTACCTCTACAATCTACAGAGGATTCACCTTTTTAATCTAACTTATGTCCCTTAGTAACTGCATGTATTTGGATAGCATTCAGCCCCAATTCGATATTGCTTTGTCTTAGTCCTGTCTGATTGTTTCTTTGGCTTCCAAGTTATGAATGAATCTTGACTTTGTCCAGCTCAATGTGAAGATGAGTTTCGTTTTCAAACTATTTCTTCTAACTTGCATCACCTTTCCTGATAAGTTGTTTGATTTTAAACAATCTGTTGAAAAATATCAGCATTTTGTTCAGTCTGTGTTTTATGCCATATCCCATCCATCAGAAAGATCTCCAACTTGACCTCTTTTGAAATTGCCACCTCAACCTTTTTGCTGCTCAAGACCTTGCATCTGACAGCCTCCAACATAACAACCTAAGGGTATTTGCTGAGTTACTCAAGATTCACCTGTCATGAATTACAACTGTTTATATCTCTTCTCCATATTCCCTACCTCTGAACAAGGAGGCCTGGGTTCAAGTACCATCTGCTCCAGAAACGCACAAGAGCATCTCTATACAGACTGACTGACTAAAAATATCTCTCTTCTCCATGTATTGTCCACTGGCCCCACCCAGTCCCTGCTGTCTCAACTTGGCTCCTTGTCATTGATTTCAGTTCTTCTACAGCCCTTTTTCAATCTACATTCACAGTCTCCCCCAGTTTTCTACTTGCCCTCACATCCTTGCCTCACTTTGTTCTGCCATTAACTTCAACAAACTGAATCCAAATGATTAGCATTCCCGGTTCATTTTCATTCTTTTCTCTTTGATGGGATATGGGTATTGTTGGAAAGGCCAGAATTTGTTGCCCATCCTAAATTGTTCAATGTTTGTCAGAGGGCAGGTAAGAGTCAACCACGTTGCTGTGGATCATGGTCACACATTGACCAGACTGGGTAAGAATGGCAGGTTGTCTTCTGTGAAGGACATGAGTGAACTAGATGGGTTTTTGCAACAATCATTGGCAGTTTCATGTCCCCATTCCTAAAGTTAGCTTTTTTATAATTCCAGATTTATTAAGTGAATTCAAATTCCACCAGCTTCCATAGTGCGGTGTAAACACATGTAACCAGAGCTTTAGTCTAGATCTCTGGATTACTAGCCCTTTTGATATTACCACTTCCTCCACTTATAATTTATGCAACCCTTACCTTCCTGCCTGACAGTCTCTCTTCTCCCTATATCTCCCCTGTGTCTCAAGTCTCTTTTTTTTTAAACCTTTTTCTTTGAACAAACCTTTGACCACCACTAATCTAAATTTCTGATTTTGTTTATTTTCCATTTCAAGCACCCTGATTTACCTTGTCTTGAAGGCCATGTGTAAAGTAAATAATGCGATGTTGCAGCAGTTTGATGGGATTAGATTGTACATGTGATTCTCTGTGATGGGTTACCTGATCTCCAGATAGTATATAGAATGGCATTGACTGTGACTATGATTGGGAATGGATTGCCTGTGATTTTGGCTGTAAGTGCTGCATTGTAGAGTGAGCAAAATAATGGAAAAACTAACTTCTCAACGGAAGCAGTTGTGTAGAAACCATATAGTCAAATTCAATTGCTTGGCAATTGAAAGCAAGTTTTGAAAATATGCTTATTGCCCAGAGAACATTTATTTTCCTCCAACAGGGGCCTGGCGTTTTATGTCGCGCTATCCAATCGAAGTGTTTCTTTGAAATTCTGGCCAACAACAATCAAAGCCCTTCTGAGTCCTTCAGTGGAATTGGTATGCCAATGGCAACTCATGTGACTCTTGGAGAGTGGCTGGAGCGAACTCGACAATTACAAGACATCAGTTCGGTGTTGTGGACCAACATGGCTGTTGGTTCCTTTGCTGAATTCAGGTATGTCATAGAAATGGCATTTTACTTTTGACTCCTTTTCCATTAGGAGATGTTTGTAAAAAGCATGCATGGTCATGTTCTTCATTAGGATACTTCCAAGATGAAAATTAGATTATAAAAATAAATCCCCACCAAATTAGTCTGTGAGGGTGTTTCATATTCCCTTTTTAAGTGAATTTGCAATCCCAACCACGCCGTAAATGTCAGAAGGTAGACATTTGTGGGGGGAGAGGGTGTCATAAATGCAGACACGCAGAGAGAGACAGACCAGGAAGGTCCCAATAAAATAAACCTTTGAAAATTTGTGCTCTGCTATACGATACTTGTGCTAAGCCTGTTTTGTTAGAATTGAGTTCCATTAGAAAGAGCTTGATTTTGCTGCCAGTAAGCCCAAACAGAGCAGCTCCAAAATGTAGCCATTCAATTTACCCAACAATTGCTTGCATCTCAGCACCCATGACCATCAATGTCATGACCGACAATACAGAGTTCTCCATGTGAAGCTACCAAGTTCTTGTGCAGAACTTGTGAATTTTAGTGATGCAGTGGTGAGGATTGATACTGTTAGAACGGTTTCTTCAGAACCCAATCCCTCCTCCACCAATATTGACTTAGATTAATTTTGGATGGTGTATTTCCATTCATAAGAGGCATTAGGGATGTAACATACTGTACGTGGCTTAGTGGCTTAACATGTTTTAGCCTGAGGTGAATTCCAGCGTAAGGATCATAACCCATCTTACTACATATTTTTGAATGTAGTCTAAAAAAGATGCTCACTGATGCAAATGTAGGCTTGAAGTGTATTTCAGGTTTAATTTCTGATCAGAAAATCATCAAGACTATTGACGTTCTGAAGACATTCTGCAATTTATTGAATTCATAATGCTAAAATCAAAATTTAAGAACCAAATAATTTCATTCAAATCTAACTTGTAAGTTTTGGAGAAAACCTGAGGATCTGGTTATTTTACAGATTCACTGATTCTAGATTGCAGTGCACATTGCTGCTCAAACAGCTTCATGCAATAAAGGACTTTTTGCCAAAAGAACTTCAGGAAGAATATTTACAGACATGCGACCAACTTGCCATTGACAAAACCAGCATAGCCAGTCACAGCATTCAGAGTTTGCTCAGCAGTCTTGCAGAGCAGGAATTATTGCCAGAAGATGTTGTTTCACTTCTTGTGACCTGTGTACGGAAATTTGTGGGTAAAGAGAAGGATTTTAGAAGCCTTTCGGAGAAAGCTCAGAGAGGCTGTCTGTGGGTACACCTGGGATTGCTACAGATTCAGATTTGGACACCGCACACTACGTTTGACCCTGCTGTCAAAAAACTGTACAAGCTGAATTATCTCAAGGAGGAGGTCAGTTATTCTGTGTATTTTTTTGTTTAAGTATTATTCACTTATTTGAACAGACAATAAGTCCAAGTTTTGGATAATATTCATGTTCATATGCACCTAGAAACGCGTTATTGAAGACAGGTGGTGCTGTCTGTGATGTCACAACTTGGGCATTTACCGCAATGACTTAAATGCCTATACTTTGATTCAGTGAAGGGTCCCTGGACCTGAGATATTAACTCTGCTTTCTCTCCACTAATAACTGCCCAGACCTACTGAGATTTTCCAGCAATCTCTGTCTCTGTTTCAAATTATGAAGAGAGTCTTGTTGTAATTAATCAATAAATGACCTAGTGGTTGAGTTTTTCCACTTGCCCATGATAGTTGCTTCTGTTATAGGGAGACCTTGCTTGGAGCATGGTATTCATATACATAATTGGCTTTGATGTCATTTTCATAAAATAATGAAGACTGTCACTTGCACACAAGTTGGAAATTGGTGCATTGAAGTAATAGTCATATAATTTCCCCTTGTAATCTCTACTTTAATCTTTTTATGTAAATGATAAGGTACTGTTGGGGCTGTTTTTAAATTGCTTGTTAAACTGGGATCCCATCTGCCTATTATTTACATTGACATGGATATTAAAAATCTCATGGCGTTATTTGGATGTGTAAAGTCCTTGCAGCCAACTTTGGCTCATTTCTCATTGCTATTTGGGTCATTCACCAAGGTGACAACCCCGATGGGTGGCAGCGGAGGATGGTATAGGAAATCACTTGCAAATCCTGAGCACTGAGGTCAAAGATCTTGGATTTTTTTATTGTTTTATATGTAGTTGTTGCTTTCCCTGGCTTGAGATGTTTTAACAAGTCAAAGAATTGCAAATTGTTGATGTTGTCTGTTAATAGTTTCTTTTTCTCTTCCTAGTTGCAACAATTGCAATGTGAATGGAAGAGTCGCAACCTGTCTGAACAGTTGTTGACTGGCCGAGAGCTATTACAAGATGGAGAGAATAGACATTGTCATCCCCGAATTAGGTACGTCGTTTAGTATCCTGTCTGAAATTGACATTTATGTAGATCAGTGCTTACATGAAACCATGACTTCCTTTCCTAATCCCTCACTTTTTTCCAAGCCAAGCAGACTGGTTGAAATTCTGTAGCAGATTGCCTCTGCCTCTGGGGGTAGCTGGCCAGCTTGAGTGGCGGATCTTGGTGGTTCTATTTCCCCAGTAAGGGCTATTATGGGCGTATGAGGTTGATTAAAAACTTGGCTTGTGTATTAGAAGTTTTGCTTTCGATGTTAAAAAAGCAGTGGGAACTAACATAGTAATTTTAAATATGGATGTTTGTGAATGCAAAAGTCAGTTCACTACACAAGTGAAGGCTCCTCCATTGAATTTTTTAATGGAAAATATGATCATTGTATACAGTATATCAAGAATTTTTAGTTTTTTATTCTTGTAAGAACCCAATGCCTCTGATATTTACTAAAAGAATGCAACTTCAGCGTGGTCACCTTGGGTCAGAATTTTCCTGGTTGCAAAAGAGCCCTTCAGTTAACAAGCATTTTACTTTCCCATAGCTAGTGCATTAAATTTAAACTGGGCACTGTTAGAGGTTTTGTTTTAATCCATAGCGAGCTCAGTTCAAACTAAAACTGTGTTTTCCAAAATTTCCCACAATGGCTGTTTCTCGAAGCCTGGAAATAGTTGTGACCCTGACCGTGAGAACTTGTTTGAGCGGGAACGTGGCTGTTGTAACTTTGGTCTGAGCTCCACAGCAGCCATCGCCGCTTTGAATCTTCACCTGCGAACTTCAATTGGCGTCCAGCTTGGTAGTCCCAGATGTAAAATGTAACTGAATGCAGACCACCCCCTGAAATCATTTTGTTATTGTTTATGTCCCTGGTCAACAAGTCATGTTGACCATTAACTGAAAGCTAGGTGTTTTACCAAACATTCCCTTTAAGAGAAATCTAGTTCTTAAAGAGACAGTATGAGAGCAGGTATGTTGGGATCTTGACTAAGTGATTCTGCGTTGCAGCACATGCACTTGGAAGCACTGAGCAGGAGAGTGCTAGAGATGATCAGCTGTTTACCGACTGTACTTTGCCATAGTTAAAAGGCCATAGCCCCTTGTGCGGGTTAGCAGATTTGATTACAGTGAGAGAAAATGAGTGAGAGAGTTTGAGTGGTATTCAGGTGAAAAGCAAACTTTGCTTTGAATGGCTATTGTAGAAATATAACATCAAGCGATAGATAAATTTCAAATTTGGGTTAGAGTTGTTGAGTCTGATTTAGATGGTACTGTTCACACCATGAGCAGAAGGCTTCTGAACAGACGCTTGATAGTGGGATGTAAGTAACGAGAGACTGTGTCGATGCACATGTTCCATTTTTCTCTAGTTATGGCGGGTACATGGGGTTATTCTACTGTGACCCACCAACTTAATTTTTTTTTTGTGTCCTAGGTTTTTGCAACAAAGAATTAATCTCCTTAAGGAACAGATTGCAGTACTGTCTAGAAAGCAGGCGCACCGCCCCAGTGTACCTCAATATGATTATCTCTTCCAAGATATCCACCACTACGTGAACAGTATTGCGCAGGAGTCCAAAGTCAAATCCCTTGTCTCTCGACTGTTACAGCTCCTACAGGCAAAGCGGCCTAAATCACGTCAGAGCATCCAGGTCATACTCAATGAGGAGGCAGCTTGGCAGCAATCCCATCACCACTTCAGGAGACGAATTGCAGAAGAGTACTGTCAATACCCTGACATTATCGAACCCCTTCTTGCTGCCATTTTGCAGATGCAACATGGCATGAGGCTTCTGGCATCTGAGGTTCACCTGTCGCTAAATAATAAGCTTGTTAAGCAAGCTGACCTCACTCGACTTGTCACTTGCCTTTTGGCCTTTCCTTCCATCAGCTTCTCATTCCCAACTTACCTTGCTCAGGCAGATGAGTTGTGTTCAAAGGCCTCCATGGAGACCCTCAAAGGGCTTAATCAGTTCTTGTGTAAGAATTCATCAGACGAAAAGTCTCTGGCTAAGGAACAAAGATCGCTGCCAACACAAGAACAGCTGTTGATGAATGCACTCCTATATCTGCGTTGCCATATACTTTCATTGGGTGAACTGGATCAGGCATCACTGCAACTTTTCAGACACATCTGCCAAGTAATTAGAACTTGATGCTTTGATATTATGATTTCCCCAAAAGGCACATGTTAAAAAGTTACATTATCCTACAAATGTTGTGTTTTATTACCTCAGTAAATTATTTTTGTCCTTTCTACTCCTGTCCATCACCTTCTCCCTGTTTACCTCCTTTTACCCCCTCCCCTTTCCTTGACAGTCCAAGCTATTCTGATAGGTAAAAACAATGACTGCAGATGCTGGAAACCAGAGTCTAGATTATTGGTGCTGGAAAAGCACAGGTCAGGCAGCATCGATGAAGGGCTTTTGTCCGAAACGTTGATTTTCCTGCTCCTCGGATGCTGCGTGACCTGCTGTGCTTTTGCAGCACCACTCTAATCTAAGCAATTCTGATAGTTCATCCATTTGCTTACTTGACCACTTCTGAACCTGTGTAATTAATAATCAGCCAGTACCCAAACCTATCCATACCAAGCTCTCCATACAGCCGTTGTTCCTGAGAAATGAAGAATGGAAATTGTCTCTTTTTCCAGTTTGGTTATAATGGTATCTTTTTTGGAAGGCTTGTCTACCTTAATGCTTTTCAAAATACCTAGCACCTTTTTTGCAAAAACATGCCTTAGGATATCAATTTGCGCCTTTTTAGACTCACCATCTAGCATGTCCTTTTCCTGCCTTAGTCCTTTCCTTAGTCCTGTTTTCTATGGTCATGTCATGTTCCCTTTAGTGCTCCTCTGTCCTTGTTTAAGTTCTTCCTGCTTTCTTTGTATTCCCTGAGGACTCTGTCTTCAGTTTCCTTAGCCTTACATATGCTTCTTTTTTCTTTCTGACTACGTTCACAATTTCTCACAATGGGAGGAGGGGGGCGTGGCTGGGGAGAAGATAGGACTCAGCTACCTTCTTCCCATCCCCACACCCTCCAATTTGTCTCTGAACACCCAAGGCTCCTACTTTCATTCCTGATGAAGGGCTCTGGCCCTAAGTATCGATTTTCCTGCTCTTGAATGCTGCCTGACCTGCTGTACTTTTCCAGCAACACACTCCTTTTTGTACTTGAGCTATTCACGTATTGCTTCAGGAAGTCCGACTGCACAAACCTAACAAATCCCCCCCCCCCCCCCCCCCCCCCCCAATCCAAGCCCCTGGCACTACGCTAGTCCCAGTCAATATAGGGGAAATTACAAACACTCACCACAACAATCCTGTTTTTTTTTTCCATAATCTGTATACATATCTGCGCTGACTGTTTGGAGGCCTGTAGTACAACACCATCATAGTGATTGTACCCTTCCTTGTCCTGCGCCCTATGCGTATGGCCTGTCTGGATAAGCCCTCTCAAGGTATCTTCCCTCAGTACTGCTGTAATATTCCTACTAGTCAGTGACATAACTCCCCCACCTCATTTACATGCCTCTCTTTCCCACCTGATGAACCCACATCCTGGAATGTTAAGATGTCAACCTTGTCCCTTTTACAACCAAGTCTCTGCAATAGCTACAACATTAAATTATATGCACTAATCCATGCTTTAAGTTCATTTGCCTTACCTGTCATACTCCTAGTGTTAAAACAAGGCCAGTCCTACTGTTCAGTAACTTTTCCTGTCTGTTCATCCTCTTAGTCTAACAGGCCTCTGTCTTCAGTTTCTCCTGTCATTTCACTTGCTGACCTACTGCTAAGGTTCCCACCCCCTGCTACACTAGTTTAAATCCTTCCAAATGACACTAGCCAATCTCACAATCAGGACATTGGTGTCTTTCCAGTTTAGGTGTAACCCATCCTTTTTCTACAGGTACTACCTACACTGGAAGATACCCAATGAATCACATATCTGAAGCTCTCCCCCCACGTCAGCTCTTTAAACACATATTTAACTGTACTGCCTTCCTATTCAAACCTCACTGGCACATGGTTCAGGGAGTAATCCCAAGATTACAACTCTAATGGTCCTGATTTTTAATTTATTACCTAACTCCCTGAACTCGCTTTACAGAATCTCATCCTGCCTCAGTCATCAGTACTAATATGAATCACAACCTCTGGCCGCTTGCCCTCCTTTTGAGAATGTTCTGTGCCCACTCAGATGTTATTGACCCTGGCACAAGGGCGGCAATGCACCATTCTGAAACCCCTTTAGCGGCCACTGAAACGTCTATCTGTGCCTTTGTCTATGGAGTCCCGTATCACTGGTATTCTTCTGCGTTTAGACGACCCCCCCCCCCCAATACACACACACACACCAGCTTGTGATGCCAGTGCTCTGGTTGCTGATGTCACCATCTGCTAGTAGGCTATTGTTTCTCTCAATCCTCCCCCCCGCACACACACAAACACAAAAGTATCCAAAGTGATATACTTATTAGAAAGGGTGATGGTGCAGGAGTCCCCTGTAGCGATCTGCCTGCCCCTTTGAGTGGTCACCCATCTATCTGCTTGAACCTTAGGTGTGCCCGTGTTTCCTCAACCCCTGTCTTTGATGCTTTGCACCTTCAGCATGCTCCTAAGTGTGTCCAACTGCTGTTCCAACCAATCCGCGCTCAATACTTCTTGCAATTTTTAATTGTGATAAATAATAAAAAAAAATTTCCTGACTTTATTCTTCAAGAAACCCTGCATGTAGATACTAAAGATTGCTAAGAAAAGGGAAGTCCTGTCTGCCTCCAAGGACTAGATAACCTGCTATGCACCTCACTTAGATTTGATGACCAGTCAGAATAAAATAAGATGCATTCATTTGAGCCACTGCTTTCAAAGCAGAATGAGCAAATGAGAGGGAAAGAAGGTGGCAAACTATCAGAAAATATAGTATTGTGATTTCACATCTAATTAAGCCAAGATTTGGCAGGATTAGAATGAGATGGTTTTTCTTCAATTCAGCCCAGGTGCTGTTTTAGGCCGCAGACCTTGGAAAATTGGACAGTGCGGTGGTTTGATTCACTTCCAGTTCAATTAGAGCTGAGGCCAATGACCTGAAACTCCCTTTTTGTTAGCTTATAATGCTACAATTTTGACTTAATGTTTTGTTGGTTTAGTTTAAACACAGGTTTAGTTGGTATGAGGACAGAATTCTCTATTTACCTAAAAGTGATGTAAGAAATGCCTGTTTGAACCTGGTCATGTGATGGAGTGCCTGGTATGGAAATAATTTTGCAAGTGTGCTCAGAAAAGCACTTAATTGAAGATATGCAGCTGAGGTCTAAATAGACAAAGGCATCTGAAGTGCGTTCCAGTTAACAAGTGCAAATTTGGAGTACTGTACTCCTTTGGGTTGGCAGCTGATGGAACAGCAAAATTTGAAATAGTGTTTTTGCATTGTATTAAAGGCACTGGTAAATGCCTGGGATGAGCAGGAAGAGCGTAGGAGAGTGAAGGAGGAACAGGAAGCCAGCCTGTACAAGTACAAAAGCAAAGAATATGGATCAAGTTTGTCCGAAGAGGAAGATGAGAAGGAATTCAGACAGAATTTCCCTCAATATGCTAAGGTAATGTGAAATAATATTTTCTTTGAAGTTTCTTCTGATTTTTACTAGACTAATGTTCACAGTGACTCTGCATTTGTTTTGAATTCCTGCTTTTTCAAAATTTCAATTTATTTTTCACTGTTTAAAAATAATTTGTTTCTACATATATTTAGCTTCGGAAAGTTCTGAACTACACTGTCATGAAATGGCTTGAAAATATCTGAAACAAATGTAAAAGAATCCAGTAGATTCTCCCTTTTAAAAGAAGCATTACCGAAACTCTGAAAGATTTGTGTTTGAAACTATCTTAAGTTTGGTCTTCTCTTATTTTCTTTAGGATTTTTCTGATCTCACGTCTGAGCCCAGTCTTGAAGAAGATATGGACACTGAAGTTCCGAGCACAGAGGCTAAAGCTGCTGACACTGCCCCTATCCAAGAGAGTTCAATTCAAACTGTCATAAATATTCATCAGCAAATCTATTTGAGATTTGCACAAGCTGTGTGGTACCGCCAGAGTGTGCCAGCTCATCAGTGCAGTGATTACCTTAGTGCTTTTGTGTCCTCTTACCATACGGCTGCATTACTAATTACACGATTCTGTTCTCTAATTGGTGAGTCGACTTAATAGTAAGAGCTATTTTTATTTTTTTTGAGAAGGCTGACACAAAAACAGCAAGAAGCAGGTGAGTGGTGTGAGTGGTTTAAAGTCCACAAAATATATCGGTCTCATATAATTCTGGAAGTTAGTGGCATGTGTGGTCAGAAGAATGATGCCAAGAAGATGGGTGACTTCAGTCAATGTTGAATGGGTACATTTTAATGAGGATTAATACTGTGGAAGAGTAGTTCCTGGAATATCAGAGTTCTGCTGGAGCAACATATTGAAGAACCAACTCATGGACAGGCCATGTTTGATTAAATATAATTCAGTGAGAAAGAACTCATTTAAAAATCTTGCTGTGACTATAGTATGATGGAATTTACCCTTTAAGTTTACAAACTATGTAGTTCAGTTTGAAATGTAATAAGAGCTATTATGAAATTATGGGGAGGGAATTAGTTATGTTGGATTGGAAAAATGCATTAAAAAGTTTGACATCAGCTAGGGAAGAAGTAACGCTTAATTTTCAAAATAATTTTATAAGCCTTCTCCTTTGATCTAATATAATCTTTAATTTCCTCCATTAAACCCTTGCTTTCACTATTAGAAATTTTTATTTAGAATTTAGTATTAGAACTTTAGAATTCTGTAAAGGGAATAGAATATGAATGTAAACTAAAAATAACAACAGTTAAAAAGGATTGTAAAAGCTCTTCAGGTAGTTTAAAAAGAAAAATATTAGCAAAGGTGTATGGAACTGTTGCAAGCAGAAATGGGAATAGGAAATAACAATATGATTGTAAACCTTGTGGGCAGCACGGTGGCACAGGTGGGCGGCACGGTGGCACTGGTTAGCACTGCTGCCTCACAGCGCCTGAGACCCGGGTTCAATTCCCGCCTCAGGCGACTGACTGTGTGGAGTTTGCACGTTCTCCCCGTGTCTGCGTGGGTTTCCTCCGGGTGCTCCGGTTTCCTCCCACAGTCCAAAGATGTGCAGGGTCAGGTGAATTGGCCATGCTAAATTACCCGTAGTGTTAGGTAAGGGGTAAATGTAGGGGTATGGGTGGGTTTCGCTTCGGCGGGTCGGTGTGGACTTGTTGGGCCGAAGGGCCTGTTTCCACACTGTAATGTAATCTAAAAAATCTAATCTAATCTAATCTATATTAAGTACTGTCTATCATCACAGGGCAGAGGAGAACAATTCTCCCTGAAATAATTAATAAGCTTTTTAAAGGAAAAGTAGTATCGGGGAAATTAGAGCGACTGAAAGTCATCAAATCCCCAAGATTATTTTCACCATTAGCTGCCCAGCGAGATGGATACAGATGTGGTGTCTGGATTCAAGATCAGCTTTCAAAATTCTACCAATTCTGTATCAGTGGCTGCAAGATGGAAGGTTGGCAATGTAGCCCGGATGTTTAAGCAAGGAGAGAAAAAACTGGAAACAACAAACATGGCATCCTGGGAAAGTGCTGCATCTATTATAAGATAGTGATTGCTGGGAATTCAGAAAATTACTCTGGTTGGACAGAGTGAGCATGGATTTATGAGGGAAAATTATTTTTGACTTTAGTACAATCAGGAAGGGATCTACTGGATATGCTGTATTTGTATTTTTAGAAGGCTTTTGATAAAGTCTAACACAGGAGGTTAGTAATCAAAGATAAAGTGCGTGGGTTTGGAGTAATATTCCAGCATGGATTAGGGGCGGTTTATTATGTAGGAGGCAGACAGTAAGAATAAATGGGTCAATTTCAGGTTTGCAGACTGTGGCCAGTGGATTACATTAATGTCAGTGCTTAGTGTCCAGTTTATTCATGGTCTGTATCATTAATTTGAATGTGGGAATCAGTTGTAGTATATTCTCATTTGCAGACGTACAACCTGTTGAGAATGCAAGTTGAGGATGATGTAGAGAGGCTTCAAGAGGATTTAGACAGGCTGAGTGAGTAAACAAGGACATGGCAGATGGAATATAATGTGGATAAGTGTGAGGTTATTCACTTCAATAGGAGTAACTAAGATGTAGAGTATTTCTTAAATGATAAGTGTTTATGTCCAAGACACTGAAAACTAACATTTTGAAAGGAAAATGGTATATTAGCCTTTATTTAAAGAGAATTTGAGTACAAGTACAAAGAGATCTTCACTGGTATAGAACACTAGAGTACTGTGCACTGTTCTGGTCTCCTTGCCAAAGGAAGGATATATTTGTCTTGAAAGAGTGCAGTAGAGTTTGTCAGACCGATTACTGGGATGGTGAAATTGTCCTACGAGGAGACTGGGTATGTATTCTCCAGAGGAAGGAGGGCTTTTACCCGAAACCTCAACTCTCCTCCTTGGATGCTGTCTGACCTGCTGTGCTTTTCCAGCACCCCACACTCAACTCTAATCTCCAGCATCTGCAGTCCTCACTTTTACCTTGTATTCTCCCAGAGTTTGGGAGAATGAGAGTCAATCTCAATAATTTTCAAAATACTTAAAGGAATATACGGAGTAGACTTGAAATATTATTTCCCAGTGCTGTGTAGTCCAGAACCAGGACTCGTAATCTTAGGATAAAAGGGAAGCCATTTAAGACTTAGGAGATGGGAAACCTCTCCAAGCAGAGTGTGGTGAATCTTTAGAATTGTCTGTCCAGAGGGCTGTGGAAACCCAGTCATTGAGTAAGTTCAAAACAGAGTCATAGTCATACAGCACAGAAGTAGATCCTTCAGTTCAACTCATTCATTCTAGTTTCCTAAACTAAACTAGTTCCATTTGGACAAATTTTGCCTATATCCCACAAAACATTTCCTATTTATGTACCTATTCAAATATCTTTTAAATGTTATAACTCTACCTGCATCCACCACTTCCTCTGGCAGTTTGTGCCACCCTCTGTGAAAAAATTGCCCTCATGCCCTTTCTAAATCTTTTCCTCTCCCATAAAAAATGCCCCCTAGTTTTGAACTCCCCCATCCTTGGGAAAAGACCATTTGCTATTCGTCTTATCTATGCCCCTCACGATTTTATAAGCCTCCTATATGGTCACTGCTCAACTTTTGCTCCAGAGAAAACAGTCCTAGCCTATTGAGCCTTTCTTTATAACTCAAACCTTCTGGTCCCAGCAATGTCCACATAAATCTTTTCTGAACCCTCTCCAATTTAATAATATCTTTCCTTTCTCAGGGCGACCACAATTGTACACAGTTCTCTAAAAGTGGCCTGACCCAACGTCCTATACAACCTGCACATGATGTCCCAACTTCCATACTCAGTGGTTGGAGCAATGAAGGGAAGTGTACTAAACACTTTCTTAACCAATGGCATACAGGGGATATGGGGATGGCACAGGAATATGGTGCTGAGGTAGCTGACCACCTATCACCTAGAATAGTAGAGCAGATTCTTGAGGCTTTCATCAGTTGCTGGCTATCACCTACATTAGAAATTTGAGATTTTATCCACACTTGACAATACAATGTAGACTGATAGTTGAGTGCTCTATTTGGGATGCTGACTTTGGTATAGAATTAAATTGAGATCCCATCTGCCTATTTGTGCTTAGAATATAGAGGATCGAAAGACGTTATTCCAGGATAACTGTTCAGCTATCACCACTCAAATTCTGCTGGTCCTGCATTGATTGTTGCTCATGACCCTGAGCATAGAACCCATAACACAGAACTTCAGCTTGGGATGATTTTCAAAAAGGCAGGAATAACCACACTTTGAGGTGATAAGATTGCATGTTTCAAAAGACGAGTAAAAAGTAGATAATGATAATCCATTTCTTGTCAGCCAAAAGAGTACTTGAAAGTGAATTGATTCTAAACTGCACTGGCGAAACAATATTTCAGTGAGTGCAAAATCTATAGATCTAATTCCCTGGGAAATTTGGAAACTGAAAAGATTGATCTAAGAGCAAGTTAAATAAATTTTCTTTCTGACAATACTTTGGGATGATGCATGGCATAAGTTTTGGGGATATGGTGACGTATTTGTGATTATCACTGAACTAGTCACCCAGTGGCCCAGGGTAATGCTCCTGGGGACAAATTTCACCACAGCATCTGGGGGAATTCAAATTACATGAATTAATGCAGTCTCCATAACAATGAGTGCTACAACTGCCATCGGTTTTATTGTTGTTTAAAAGAAAAATCACCTAATTATTGATGATCTTTGGAGAAGGAAGTCTGCCATCCTTACCTGGTATGGCCTACATGTGACTCCTAATTCATAGGAATCAGGTTAACTCTTAACTGCTTTTTGAGATTGCCTGGCACGCCATTTAGTTCAAGGATAATAGAAGAAAGAGAAATAAATGCCAGGATGTGCACACACTGTGAAAGAATTTTAAGAAAGTGTATTGTGCTTGGGGAGAAACAGATGACTGACTGCAAAATCTCTTCAATATTGGAGCTTCCTTGCGTCCTGAATGATTACTGTGATTGGTGCACAACTGTATTTTCTTTTTACTCTGTAACCACCAGGACATTAGAAGATGGTCTAGATGGACCTTGGTGTTTTTCAGCTTCAATTTTTCATATTTCTCTCTCAACAAATGTCCATTGCACATAAAATCTCAGATTTCTAACTGTAGGTGATTACCATTAAGTGATCATTAAATTGATTTGCAAGAGGATGTGTGTAAAATAGATTAGGTGCGTTAGTCAGGGGAACAGCAAAGTAATAGGGGTAAGGTAATGGGTCTTGGCTGGCTTACTCTTGGAGGGTCAGTGTGGACTTGTTGGGCCTAATAGCATATTTTCACATTGTAGGGATTCTATGATTCTATGAAAATAACAGCCATTTTGCTAGCAGCACTTCAAAACAATCCAGTCTGTGGATTTATTAGTTTGTTTTGAAATGTTAGGAACCGCTTTCATAAAAATGTAACTTCCCTTTCTTTAGTTCTTGTCCTCATGCATTCAGGTGTATGAAAGTAATAGTCATCATATTGAGTTGTACAAGAGCGCGAGACTTCTGAGACAAAATTTATGCCATTAATTCTTCTCAAAATTGAAATGTAAAGCCACATAATTAAAATTTGAAGTAAATATTGGAGATAGGTTAACTGCCAATTTTCAGGTGTCTATGTATTATATTCTCTCTTTGCTAAATTGCATTTTATCTTTATTACTGACCATATAAATGTTAATTTGGTTTTGTTTTAATTAAACTATTATTTGTTCACATTAGACACTTCCTTGAATGCAGAGCTTCAGGGTAGTCAGTTATTGATCAGTTCTCTCATCCAAAATACTGTTGAGGGAGAAGAAACCTCTGAGCTCATCCTGCCCCAGGAAGATACTTATGACTTCTACCAATATCCAAATATCCAGGAGGCTAAGAAGTGCCAGCCCATCCTGAGAAGCTTCACCCAAAAAGTGAAAGAATTACTACTAGACTGGCCTGACCATCCAGCTCTGCTACAGGTAAAGAGAATCCAGTTGCTGCACTCTGCAGTCTGCACCTTTCACACCGTCAACATAATTCAGCTTCTCATTTTTTGCGTGTGCTTCAGTGTAAGTTTTTGCCTTCAGTTTTTGTGTTAAGGTGACCCATCTCTGCCCCCATTTTCCTTTTCTCTCACTAGTGGGTCTTCTCTTTAGGGGATAGACCTATATTCTCTGGAATTTCGAAGAATGAGGGGAGATCAAATTGAGGTATTCAAAATGATAACAGTTGTGGATAAAATTGAGGTGGGGCAGAGGTCATTGTCTTACGAGAAGGGGGAGCAACTTTAAAACCAAGTTGAGGAGAAACTACTTCTCCCAAAGGATTGTGAATCTGTGGAATTCGCTACCTCAAAGTCTGGTGGATTCTGGGATAGTGAGTAAATTTAAGGAGAAGTTAGACAGATTTTTAATTGGTAATGAGTTGAAGGGATATGGAGAGAAGGCAGGAAAATGGGGTGAGGAATGGAATAGTGGAGCAGACTCGATGGGAAGAATAGCCTAATTCTGCTCCTATATCTTATGAACTCCCATTGGCTGGGGCTGAAACACAGAATTTGTAAAAGTGGTTAAAAGCCAACAAACATTAGCATGAAATGGGCAGAGATATGCATTAGAATGTTCTACTTCTCTCAGTTTTTGTTCTATATTGTGCCGTTTGCCTCATGGAATGTATAAAGTAAACCAAATACCTTTGTATTTGGACGCATGAGTAAATGCCATAAGTCAACACAAGCTTTACAAATTCAATCGGAATCCACTTTTAGTCATGACAAGTTACACATTGGTTTTTGGTTTCTTTTTAAGCAGATGTTATCCTGACAACAGTTTTTAACCCTCTATTCCAACTTCCTTTTTCAAAAATGTTTCAAAGATTGTGCTTGGTGACTCTGCTTTTCCTCACCTTTCTAAAATCCGTGACGTCTACACCTGTTGTCTTTTACAGTCTACCAGTTTTACTCTAGTATTGTTACCTGACCTCCAGTTGCTTTGCTTAATGACTTCACTGCCTTCTCTTGAGTTTTACTGCCCACTTCCACATGCTGTATAAACCAGAGGCAAAGTGCTTTACTGGTTCTCTCCTTTTCAAAGAGAATCTTGATCTTTTTCTAAGATATGAAACTTATAAAAGTTGGTGTTCTTAGAGACTGGGTCTGCTCATGCAAGGACTTTAAGAGCTTGTCATGTCGGGACAATAAGCAGTGAAGAAGTCATGTTGACCTTTAGTGCGGGGAGATTTGAGGACATGAATAGAAGTTGCTACAATTTTTCATGGCTATGGTCAAATCACACCTAGAAAGCTGGGTGGAATATTTAGTCTGTGTATTTAAGGAGTAGCAGACTTGTATTGGAGGCAGTGTCGCAAAGGTTCACTGGACTGGTCTCTGGGGTGAGAGAGTTGTCTTATAATGAGAGGCTGAGAAAATTGGGTCCAGATTTTCTAGTTTTTAGATAAATGAAATGAGATCTCATTGCAGTAGCCAATATTCTAAACTCATCCTCTATACTGTAAACACTGAGTGTTTCTGTTGGTTAGGGAATTGAAATAGCACACCTTTAGGGTAGGTGACTGATCATTTTAGAACGGAGATAACAGATCGTACACAGGATTGTGAATCTTTGGAATTGTCTACCTCAAATAGTTGGGTATTTTCCATTGTTAAATACATTTAAGGCTAGTATAGACATTTTTTTTGTCTTGAGGAATTAGAGAAAGCAGATAGGAAAGTGGAGTCGAAGCTCGAGATCAGCTATGATTGTGTTGAAAGGCCGTGTATGTTCGGTGAACCATTTAGTCTACTCCTCCTATCTCAGGATTTTCAGAAAAGCTTGTGGTGTTCCAAAATCAGATACAGGGGTAGGTGCAGAGTGAAAGCTCTTTCTGTTGTACACCTGGTGTGAGGAGAGCACTTGAGTATGAGGGTTTGCTGTCACTGTTGTCTCTGCGTGCTACTATACATTTGAAATTTTATAGTCTTACTGAACAAGAACTAAGTGCTAATAAAAATTAAATAATTAACAGTCAAATATTTTGGTCATTACATGTGGTGCAAAGAGATATGCCTCAGCACTCTGGACTATATTGCTTTCTGAAGTTTTCTGATTGGCTGCAAAAGATTTATTTTTAATCAAGGCTTAATAGATAAGGTTGTGTGAGAAAAAGAAATGAGCTATAATAATATAGTGAGAAGGATGGAGCACTACAGTATTGCTAATTAAGATGAAAATGCAAAATAGATTACATACATTAACATCTGCAGACAATATGTAAATTCAGATTGAACCTCTGAAGTATGATTTAAGACTCTGCCTGGTATTTACTTCAATCTGGTGTGTAATAGTTACCACCATCTTCTATGACTTTGCTCAGATGCTTTATGGCAGATTTATTAGAAGCATTTTGAGCCTGAATTTAGCAGCAAGATGCATGTCTGAAGTTTAAAATGTGGTATGAGCTGGCACATTTTTGGTGTGAAGTTCAAGGCAGGATGATTTTTGTTTTTACAGCTGTTGGTTGTAATGGACAGAATCAGAAGCTTTCCGGTTTCTAGTGCTCTGGCAAAGTTTTTAAATGGCATGGAGATCCTCTTGAGCAAATCCCAGGTGAGCCATTCCTTCCCTCTCATTGACCACCTCACTCAAATTCATAAAAATTTACATTCTAGTGTTTATTCGTCACTGTATTTGTTCTGAAAATACCCAAATATTTTTGTTTTGTAGGACTGGGAGGCGATTGCTAGTAAATCTGTGTCCTTAAGGCAGCACCTTGATGCTGTCAGCCAACTGATCATCCAGTGGCGCAAACTGGAGCTCAAGTAGGAATCACTATTTAACTTCACCACATTAGACAAGTGCTGATCACTGGCTTCATTTGCACTTTTTCCTATGGCAGCAGATTCCTGGGAAATGAAATTATGCTAAACAAATCCTTTCTGTCTAAAAATTACCATCCCTCTAAGAGGAACCTTTTCGAAGTAATCCAATCTAATTTATTGTATCAATGTTGGCTTTTAAACTACCAATCAGTATTGTCATACAGTATGATAAGATCAAGAATGCTTTTGCAAAATATTGATGCAATGCTCAAATATTGGTTTCGGTAGGTTACCTGGGGTTTTGTGGTGTTAGCTACAAAACACTGTGGAGAGACTGAAATCTTGAATCCATATACTCCTTGATGCTGAAATTTTATACCAGCTTTGCACCTTCTCTTCTGATCTCTCTTTTCACTCTCGCTCTCTCACACGCGCGCTCTCTCACGCGCGCGCTCTCTCACGCGCGCGCTCT